>NC_041392.1:614358609-614369691 GCF_002162155.2 Triticum dicoccoides
CTTAGGTGAGCAGATGGATGAAGCGAAAACCCCAGAATTAGTATTGTTGTTACATATGTTTTGAGCAAACAACTAAAATAAGGGTGTACTGTGCTGGTGGTTGGGAGATTTGGTATGAGCCCAGTCGTTGCATCTTTCACAATTTAGAGTTATCAGCTGTGACGGTCGCAGGCCATGCAACTTCACAAGGCCGATGCTGGAAGGAGGGTGTATTGTGCTGGTGGTTGGGGGATTTGGTATGAGCCCAGTCGTCGCATCTTTCACAATTTAGAGTTATCAGCTGTGACGGTCGCAGGCCATGCAACTTCACAAGGCCGATGCTGGAAGGACGATGATTTCTTTGAACCCTGATCATTTTGTATGTACTTTTATATAACTCTCTTATGCATGCAAGTTCTGTATTAAGCATTTTTATTTTGTGTTTCCTTTTTCATGTGAGTTCTCTTGATCAGTTCCTGGTTGTGATATGCTTTGAGACTAATATACTTAGCAAATTATTGTAGCAATATTTTGTCTTGGTTGATCAGGCTTAAAGTATTGTAGATTGCTATCTTTGAGATACTATTATGTGATATGAATCTTTTTTCTTTAAATCTTGCAAAGCAGTTTCAAATGTTACAACATCAAATTATTTTGGATGTCATAATTATCCTTTGGCCATGGACGACATGTTGCATTTTATAATGCTCACACACACGGAGAGATGATATGTGTGACATAGGTTGGTGACCATCTGACAGATAAGATAGGTTGAACCCACTGGACTAGGGCTGAATGATGAAGTCCAAGTTGCCACATGCGTACAGATGGATTTTTAGTTTGTTGCATGCTCTGGCCCCTCGATACAGGATAGAGTGAATAAAGAAAAATGTGAGTAGGGAGTCGCAAGGCGAAGATGGGGTAGAAAATGTTTGGCTTCGATGACAGGGTTTATTGACTGGATACCATATGTTTGATCATGCTTGATATGTTATCCATCACAATATATAGTGAACAAAGAGAAATGTGAGTAGGGAGTTGCAAGGTGGAGATGGAGTAGAAAATGTTTGGCTTCGGTGACAGGGTTTATTGAGTGGAAACCATATGTTTGATCATGCTCGATATGTTATCCGTCACAATATAACATCGCTTCAATCGATGTCTCGGTAAAAAAATTATTGTCCATAGCAACATATGGGTTCCTGACTATAATTAAATCTATCTAATCTTCTGGGTATCTGACTAGTCTTATAAAAAAACGGAGTTGTTGATGATGGTGTGCCTGCCATCCTGCATTATAGGCCGTCCGATTTATATCTGGCGGATAGCAAGGAAACTATGATGGTTGAAGTTGGCAACAATCATGATTGTAGATTCTTATTGAAATAGAGAAATGAATTCAAATTTAGTTCGAATTGCAGCGGTAGTATAGACATTTGGAATACACTAAAATATTGGTATGAGTAGGTTACATGCATTATACAGCAAGCGAAAAAATTTAATCGGACATAACATGGATTCATACTCCCTCCTTCCATCTATATAGGGCGTAATGAGATTTTTAAGATCGCCTTTGACTATTGACAAGATTAATAGTACATGACATGCACAATGTGAAAATTATATCATTGAAAGAACCTTTCAGAGACGAATTTAACGGTGTGCTTTGTGTAAGTTGCATGTCATATATCATTGCTCTAATATTTGGTCAAAGTTAGCATCGAAAAACGCATTAGACACTATATAGATGAAAGGAGGGAGTAGCTTTGAATAGCATTTGTATAGTAAAACGGGGCAAGACTCTCTCTTTGTGTGGCGTGAATAGTTTTATTTTTATTGTTTTCTTTTTGGTTGAGGGAAGTGCGAATTGATTTGGTACGTACAAGTACAATATTACTACACGTTAGGCTTGTCCCTAAAATTCAACCCGCGTCTTGTTATATCCCAAAAATTCAGATATCGTGCTCCCAAAACTGGCGCCTTCACAACCCGCGCCTTGCTATCCCGAAATTACAATGCACGCAAAAACTCCCTACAGCTGCCAAATCCCGACACGCGAAATCCCCCTTCTAACCCTGAGCCGAAAGGGCAGCTAGTTCAAATCAGTGGGGGGTACTTTTGTAACACACCCTACATTTTGGACAAGCGCGTCCCTAAGTCATGCTTCACCCCCTCCCATCGCCCCCTTTTCGCCATTCAAAATCCCAGGCCGCCATAACCTCTCCGCTCCAGCCGCGAAACCACACCCTCCTCCGTCCGCCACGTCACCGCTGCCCAGCCGGAGCCTCTTCCCCGACGACGTCTTCCACCGCAACAGCTTGACGTCCCTCGTCCACCTCCCTGGATGAGGATCCGTCGTCCATCTCGCCATCCCGCCGGTTCAGCCGCCCCGTCCTCCACCTCCAAGGAGCTGCTCCAATGATCGCCTCATCTATCGCGGCTGCTCCATCCCCACAGCGCCGCCTTAACCTGCTCCACCGGAATGGCAGCATCCTCACCGACTCCTCGGACGAAGCCGAGGCCTACTCGACGCCACCAAAGAGGTTGTACACTCATCACATCGCACCTTCTCCTTAAATCGACCTCCCGGCACCGACGGTGCTCCATCCCGCACCCCCATGGAGCGGCTACCTTGAAGCCGGCCGCGGGCGACATCTCCATGGTGGCTCTCCTCTAGTGTGAGGCCCCTTCGGCGGCAGCATCCATACCAGCCGAATCTGCTGCTGCTGCTCCGGCTCTCACTCGCTCGCTCGCGCTGCTACTGCTGCTCCTGCTCTCGCTTAATCGCTTGCTCGCCCAGCTGCTGCTGCTGCTCTCCCCCTCGCTCGTGCTACTGCTTTGCTCCGATTAAGCCACACTTCAGTCGACTGAATCAACTTTTGGGTCAGTCGATTTTCAGGGGTTGGGGGGCTCGCCGGAGTTAAGGAAGAACCACCCGCAGCAGGGACGGGGGCTCGCTGGAGAGGTACCCCACTATCTATCTTAGGGTTCAGGGTGGGGGCGGGGGGCCTAGAGGGCTGGCCGGGGCGGCGATGGCGAGTTATTTCAGGGCGGCGAGGCGGCGCTGGGCCTGGCGGTTCGACCGGTGGTGGCTGGAGGCTCAGGGGGGTGCAGGTTAAAGATGAACTGCAGGCCCTCCCTAAACTACATGTCAAGTGCCTCTCTGCTACCATTGCGTTCAGTTTCGACAGTAGCATTCAGATTCCACAGTAAATTTCAGTTTCGACAGTTAAGTTCAGAGTCAACAGTTTTTACCTCATCTGTTGTAGTCAGGTGGTTTTTGGTGATGTTAATTTTACATCCATTTTACATCATCTATTGGAGATGCTATTAGAATCCCACTTGAGATTGACGATGTCTGTCTTGTGCTGCTTCAGCCTTGACGTCTTACGGCTCATCGGAGCTGCTCCAACGACAGAACGATCCATCACAATAGAGTAGTGCCCTGGACGCCATCTACAGATTCCTCAGATCTTCCTCCACACCTCCGACAGCCACCTCTGCCTCAACTGCTTCAGCGACCAATCCAATGATGCTGAGGTCGACACGGCTACGGCAAAGAGGTTGTACACTTGTTGCATCACTTATTACTGTACATTCATGTCCATCCATTAGGGCTATTTTGGTTCAACGGAAAAACATCGATCCACTGGTTGTTACCATCACTCTAAATTTCTGCATGCTCTCCTTACATAATCTCACCATATTTTTTCGTATGCAAGTCAGATATTGTACACAGTCATGCTGAACATGTAGATAAAAAGAGAAGAGTTTTGCGCGGCCATACAATGTCATGCAGACATCGCTCCATGGTGGGTTCAATGGCAAACCCTCCCCACCCCTCTCCAGATTGTAATCCAGAGGAAGATATCTGTTCTGAGGAGGATTCAGACACCGCTGACCACTCCTATTTACCCCCCAAGGTGTTTGCTCTACCTTGGCATGATGATGTTAGTCATATCATGCATATGTTGCCTTGCAGTGCCTACTTTTGACATCATATATGTCATCTGCTTAGTTTAGACATGTTTTGTAATGCCACCTGTTTAGTTTCTATATCATATATGGGAATTATGCAGTCTCATGTCTTTTAGCCAGCCATAATATATGTGAAATGTGCAATGCCATCCTGTTTAACCAGGCATCATATATTTGAATGATATCTTGCCCATCCTTTTCTTCATTACATTTCCATTTGTCGACAATGTTTGTACATTAAACTAATCTTCCTATGAATCAGCCATTTGGGTGGGAGATGGAAAAATCTGGAGTGAAAACAAGGCCTTCAGAGCAGACAGTGCTACCTGTCGAAGCAGATCTCTTGTTGGGTCCCGATAGCTCCTCAGAGATGGATTCAGAGACAGATGGCCAGTCCTATTCCCCCACTGAGGTGTATGCTCTAACTTGGCATGGTTATACTGCTCATATCATGCATACGGTGTCTTGCATTGCATAGTTTAGACATCATATACACAATATTCAACACCATGTTCTTAGTTCAGACATCATATCGAATGCCCTCTGTTTAGCATATAAATCACATATGTGAATTAAATGATGTGATCATGATTACTTAGATAACATGTAGGTGAATTATGTCATGCGATCCTGTTTAGTTATTCATCATATCTTTGAATTATGTTATGCTATGCTATCCAGTTTAGATAGACATCATATATGTGAAATTATGTCATGCTATCCGTTTTAGTTAAACAATATACATGTCAACTTTTTCATGCCCTCTTTTTTCCACACTATCTATTGCATCTGTCTCCCATACAATGTCTGTACATTCAACTATGTTTCCTGTTTATCAGTCATTTGAATTGGAGCACTAGTAGAAAAGGGGGCAACGGTCCAGGCCGGGTCAGCCCATTAGTCCCGGTTCAGTCCAGAACCGGGACCAATGGGGGCATTGGACCCGGTTTGTGAGCCCAGGGGGCCGACCGGGCCACGTTGGCCATTGGTCTGGGTTCATCTGGACCTTTTGGTCCCGATTGGTGGGACGAACCGGGACCAGTGGGCCTCGCGCCTGGCCCACCACCATTGGTCCCGGTTGGTGGCTTGAACCGGGACCAAAGGCTACCCTTTAGTCCCAGTTCATGCCACCAACCGGGACCAATGAGGTGCCTATATATACCCCCTCGCGTAAGAGCAGAGCACACTGCTATGTTTTTTTCTGGCCGAGGGGGAGAGGGCTTGGTGGTGCTCTAGCTCACCTCCTATGCACACAAGGTGTTCGATGGAATGCCTGAGCCACACTACTTAAGCTTTCTCCTCTCCAAGCTCGACCTCCAAGATCCATTTTCCTCAATATTTGTCTAGGTTTAGCGGTCCGTCACGCCCCGTCCCCGTCTTCACCGCCGTCGATAACCCGCGCCGAGCTCATCGCCGGCACCACCGTGGTGAGCCTCTTGTTCTTATCTTCTTTCTGAAAGGAAAAACATTCTTACTTGTATGTTTACATAGATACTTGTATTATTTTCTTACTTTTATTATTGCATCTTATATAGTGCGATGGTTTTGGTATCCTCCCCTGTCGGCCCTCGTCCTGTCTATGATTCGGATGTGGTATATATATATATATATATATATATATATATATTATCTTTATAACTATTGGTTCATTTATTGTTTATGAAAATTATGCCGACCAACGTGACATAGATTTTATTTATGTAGGATGTATGTGAGTCGGAAATTCCAACCGACCCTATTGTCGAGAGGTTAAATTTAGTTGAAGAAGAAAACAATTTGTTGAAGGAAAAAATAAAAAAAATTGAGGAGGAGAAGATGATATTGGAGTTGCATGTTGCGGATGTCGTCGATGATCACAAGATCAAGATGGATGCAATGCGCTTGAAGATTAGAAAGATTAGAAAATATGCCATTCATATCGAGGCTTGGTATCATTATGCCGTTGGATCAATTGTTACCTTGGTTGCGATTATGATCGCATTTGTTTTCGCATTGAAATGTTTTACATAGTTTCAATGTATGGTTTAATTAATTAGATGCTCTGGAGAGCTATATGTTGTTAGATGAGAACTATGTATGTACTTTGGTTTTAATGTGATGATGAACTTCTATTAATTTGGACACTTAATTATATATAATGCATGCAGATGAACCGGCAATGGATGTACGGTGACAGACACACCTCCGAGTACATTAAGGGCGTGCATGAGTTTCTCGATGCGGCTGAGGCAAACAAGCAGAATGGTCTTATGTGTTGTCCATGCACTGAATGTGGGAATACGAGGTCTTACTCTAACCGGAAAATCCTTCACTGCCACCTACTTTACAAGGGTTTCATGGCACACTATAATGTTTGGACGAGGCACGGATAAATAGGGGTTATGATGGAAGACAATGAAGAAGAAGAGTACAATGACAACTATGTGCCCCCTGAATATGGTGATGCTGCAACGGGATGAGCTGGTGAAGATCAAGAGGAACCAGACGATGTGCCCAATGATGCTGCAACGGGTGAAGCTGCTGAAGATCAAGAGGAACCAGACGATGTGCCCGATGATGATGATCACCGCCGGGTCATTGTCGATGCAAGGACGCAATGCGAAAGTCAAAAGGAGAAGCTAAAGTTCGATCGCATGTTAGAGGATCACAAAAAAGGGTTGTACCCCAATTGCAAAGATGGCAACACAAAGCTTGGTACTGTGCTGGAATTGTTGCAGTGGAAGGCAGAGAATGTTGTGGCTGACAAAGGATTTGAGAAGCTACTGAAAATATTGAAGAAGAAGCTTCCAAAGGATAACGAATTGCCCGACAGTACATACGCAGCAAAGAAGGTCGTATGCCCTCTAGGATTGGAGGTGGAGAAGATACATGCATGCCCTAATGACTGCATCCTCAACCGCGGTGCATACGAGGATCTGAACGCATGCCCGGTATGCGGTGCATTGCAGTATAAGATCAGATGAGATGACCCTGGTGATGTTGACGGCGAGCCCCCCAGGAAGAGGGTTCCTGCGAAGGTGATGTGCTATGCTCCTATAATACCACGGTTGAAACGTTTGTTTAGAAACGAAGAGCATGCCAAGTTGATGCGATGGCACAGTGAGGACCGAAAGAAAGACGGGAAGTTGAGAGCACCCGCTGACGGGTCGCAGTGGAGAAAAATCGAGAGAAAGTACTGGGATGAGTTTGCAAAGGACCCAAGGAATGTATGGTTTGCTTTAAGCGCGGATGGCATTAATCCTTTCAGGGAGTAGAGCAGCAATCACAGCACCTGGCCTGTGACTCTATGTATGTATAACCTTCCTCCTTGGATGTGCATGAAGCGGAAGTTCATTATGATGCCAGTTCTCATCCTAGGCCCTAAGCAACCCGGAAACGACATTGATGTGTACCTAAGGCCATTAGTTGAAGAACTTTTACAGCTGTGGAATGGAAACGGTGTACGTACGTGGGATGAGCACAGACAGGAGGAATTTAACCTAAAGGCGTTGTTGTTCGTGACCATCAACGATTGGCCCGCTCTTAGTAACCTTTCAGGACAGACAAACAAAGGATACCACGCATGCACGCACTGTTTAGATGACACTGAAAGTATATACCTGGACAAATGCAGGAAGAATGTGTACCTGGGCCATCGTCGATTTCTTCCGACCAACCATCAATGTCGAAAGAAAGGCAAGCATTTCAAAGTCGAGGCAGATCACCGGAAGAAGCCCGCCATGCGTACCGGTGATCACGTACTTGCTATGGTCAATGATTTACACGTAATCTCTGGAAAGGGTCCCGGCAGACTAGCTATTCCGAATGACGCTGAGGGACACGCACCCATGTGGAAGAAGAAATCTATATTTTGGGACCTACCCTACTGGAAAGACCTAGAGGTCCGCTCTTCAATCGACGTGATGCACGTGACGAAGAACCTTTGTGTGAACCTGCTAGGCTTCTTGGGCGTGTATGGGAAGACAAAAGATACACCTGAGGCACGGGAGGACCTGCAACGTTTGCACGAAAAAGACGGCATGCCTCCGAAGCAGTATAAAGGTCCTGCCAGCTACGCTCTTATGAAAGAAGAGAAAGAAATCTTCTTTGAATGCCTGCTCAGTATGAAGGTCACAACTGGCTTCTCGTGGAATGTAAAGGGAATAATAAATATGCCAGAGAAAAAGTTTCAGAACCTAAAGTCTCATGACTGCCACGTGATTATGACGCAACTGCTTCCGGTTGCATTGAGGGGGCTTCTACCGGAAAACGTCCGATTAGCCATTGTGAAGCTATGTGCATTCCTTAATGCAATCTCTTAGAAGGTGATTGATCCAGAAATCGTACCAAGGCTAAGGAGTGATGTGGCGCAATGTCTTGTCAGTTTCGAGCTGGTGTTCCCACCATCCTTCTTCAATATCACGACGCACGTCCTAGTTCATCTAGTCGACGATATTGTCATCCTGGGGCCCGTATTTCTACACAATATGTTCCCCTTTGAGAGGTTCATGAGAGTCCTAAAGAAATATGTCCGTAATCGCGCTAGGCTAGAAGGAAGCATCTCCATGGGCCATCAAACAGAGGATGTTATCGGGTTTTGTGTTGACTTCATTCTTGACCTTAAGAAGATAGGTCTCCCTAAATCGCGGTATGAGGGGAGACTGACTGGAAAAGGCACTCTTGGAAGTGACTCAATAATATGTAGGGACGGATATTCTTGGTCTCAAGCACACTACACAGTTCTACAAAACTCTACCTTGGTGACCCCGTATGTCGATGAACACAAGAACAATCTGCGCTCCAAACACCCGGAGCAGTGCCACGACTTGATTACATGTGAACACATCAGGACTTTCAGCAGTTGGTTGGAAACACGTCTCAGAGGTGACAACATTGTTTGTGATGAGCTGTACTTGTTGTCCAGGGGACCATCTTTGACTGTATTGACTTACAAAGGATACGAGATAAATGGGAATACATTTTACACGATCGCCCAAGATCAAAAGAGCACCAACCAAAATAGCGGTGTCTGCTTTGATGCAGCAACCGAGAGCGGAAAGGACACATATTATGGTTACATAGCGGACATATGGGAACTTCACTACGGACATGATTTTAAGGTCCCTTTGTTTAAGTGCAAATGGGTCAATCTGTCAGGCGGCGGGGTACAGGTAGACCCACAGTACGGAATGACAACAGTGGATCTGAAAAATCTTGGGTACACTGACGAACCGTTCGTCCTAGCCAATGATGTGGCACAGGTTATCTATGTGAAGGACATGTCTACCAAACAGAGAAAAAGAAAAGATAAGGAAGCGAATACATCATACGATGAGCCAAAGCGCCACATAGTTCTTTCAGGAAAAAGGGATATCCTGGGAGTGGAGGGCAAGACAGACATGTCTGAAGATTATGAAAAGTTTCATGAAATTCCTCCCTTCAATGTCAAGGCTGACCCAAGCATCCTGATAAATGATGGAGATTATCCATGGTTATGGCGCAATAAGAAAATGACACAAGCGAAGAAAAAGTGAAGACTTTCTCCCGCAACTATTATGATGATACCATGCCAACTTTGTAACAAACGAGTATGCTATGCCAACTTTTTCAGAGTTCATTTGAAAACTATGAATTAGGTCAAATTTTCTCTATAGGTGCATCTATGTTCATTTTTTTAGTAAAGTTAATCACAAACTTGTGATTCACACAAATTTCAAAGAATTCAAATTTTAACTATTCAAATTTGAAAACTAATGGCACTAACAGAAAGTTTATATTTTTTCTAAAACTAATGGCACTAACAGAAAGTTTATAATTTTGCTGACCTAAAAGCAAAAGAATTAAAAAATAAAGCAAAAAACAAAACAAAATAAATAATACAGAAAACAAAACAAAAAAACTGAAAAAAATAAAAATAGCAACAATAAGTATTTTGTTGTAGGTAGAAACAAAATAAAATAAATAAAGCAACAAAGAAAATAAAAAAACTAAAAAAGTGCTTTCAAATTTGAAAACTAATGGCACTAACAGAAAGTTTATAATTTTTCTAAAACTAAAAGCAAAAAGAATTAAAAAATAAAGCAAAAAACAAAAGAAAATAAATAATGCAGAAAGTTTATAATTTTTGTGACCTAAAAGAAAAAAGAAATCACTAAAAAACTATAAGTATTTTCTTCTAAGTAGAAATGAAAAAATAAATAGCAAAAAAGAAAAAAATGCCTATAATATTTGTTATGACTAACTAAAATTACGAAATTGAGTATAATGATAAAACACAGTAATATTAAATAGAAGGAAAAAGAATGACTCAAAAATCAATTTTTATAGTAAAGTTATTCATAAACTAGTGATTCACACAAATTTTAAAAAATTCAAATTTAAACTATTCAAATTTTAAAACTAATGGCACTAACAGAAAGTTTATAATTTTTATGACCTAAAAGAAAAAAATCACTAAAAAACTATAATATTTAGTTCTAAGTAGAAATGAAAAAACAAGTAGTAAAAAAAATGTCACCTACTGGGCCACCACGGCCTGAATACGACTAGAAGCCCATCCATGGGCCAGGATTCATGCCCGCAGAAGGCCCAGCAGGCCCACAGGCATAGCGGTGTGAGATTAGGCCCAAAGGCCTGCAGTTCTGAGGAGTTCGATGGAGAGGGCGGGGCAGCGCTTATAAACAGGTGCGGCCGATCCTCAGCTAGCGAGGTGGGACTAAACATCCCACCGCACCGCGGCTTTGGCAGGCGCAGGCCTTTGGTCCCGGTTGATGGCACCAACCGGGACTAAAGGGGGCATTGGTCACGGTTCGTGGCACAAACCGTGACCAATGCCCCCCTTTAGTCCTGTTGATGCCACCAACCAGGACCAAAGGCCGCCGCTTCCCGCCCTTTGGGCTGCTGAAAAGAGGCCTTTGGTCTCGGTTGGTGGCACCAACCGGGACTAAAGGTGGCATTAGTCCCGGTTGGTGCCACGAACCGGGACCAATGCTTCGTCTATATAACTAGCACTTGTGAAAATTTCCATTCAGTTCGTCTTCCCCGCCCGACACCGCCAGGCTGCCCCTCTGCGCCTCGCCGTCGCCATCGTCGCCCTGCCTCCGACGCCGTCCCGCGCCGCCCAGACGCCGTCGCCACCCCGACTCC
>NC_041392.1:614370454-614371918 GCF_002162155.2 Triticum dicoccoides
CCCGACGCCGTCGCCACCCCGACGCCGTCGCCGCCCCGCCTCTGCCTCGTCGCCGCCGCCCCGCGTCGCCGTCGCCTCTCGCTTTGGTCAGGGACGGCACCGCCCCCCTCTTCCCCCTGTTTTTTTGCAAATTCATATATGTATTTTCCTGATTATATGTATATGTATAGTTTATGTATGTGTGTATATGTATGCAAAAGATAGATTAACAGAAAAAATAGTATTTTTTCTGTTCATAGATTTTTTTGGTGATATTGATTATTGTAACTATGCAAATGTTTGCATATTCACATGAACAATGAATTAGGCAAAACCTTTACTTTTTTCTAAAATTTCTATTTGAACATTATTTAAAAAAACAAGCAATACTACTTCATGTATTTTTAAGAAGGAAGAAGAAGAAAAAGAATGAGAGGAAAAAGGAAATAAGAAGAGGAAGAAAGGAGAAGAAGAGGGGAGAGGAAGACGAGGAGAAATAAATAAGAAGAAGAAAAATGAAGAAAAAGAAGAGGAGAAGAAGAAAGGAATAGAGGAGAAAAGAGAAAGTAGAATATATATTCTATTTTTCTCTTCTTCTCCTCTATTCCTTTCTTCTTCTCCTCTTCTTTTTCTTTTTTTTTCTTCGACACGTGGGGGGGGTCGATATACCCCCTCCCGATAACTTCAACACGAGGGGGGGTCGATATACCCCCTCCCCGATAATATTATTTTCCCATGTACGTATGTTGTGTCGATATAAACTCCTGATAACTTCAACACGAGGGGGGGTCGATGTATATACCCCCTCCCCGATAATATTATTTTCCCGCATGTACGTATGTCGTGTCGATATAAACTCCTGATAACTTCAACACGTGGGGTGGGGTCGATATACCCCCTCCCGATAACTTTAACACGTGGGGGGATTGATATACCCCCTCTCGATAACTTCAACATGAGGGGGGGTCGAACATGAGAGGAAGAAGAGGATAAAAAAAGAAGAGGAAGAAGAAGAAAAAAAAGAGGAGAAGAAAGATTTCTTCTTCTCTTTTTTTCTTCTTCTTCCTCTTTTTTTATCGGGAATGAGGGTCGTCGAGGGTCAGGGTCGCCGAGCGGTAGAGGAAACCCTAAATAGCAAGTATCGTGGGTGTGAGATACATGTGGCCGTCGGTGTCGGACACTACATCCACGTCCCACAATTGACGCGGGTCGACGCCCGCGTCACTTGTGGGACATGGATGTACTGTCCGACACCGACGGCCACATGTATCTCACACCGACGATACTTGCTATTTAGGGTTTCCTCTTCTGCTCGGCGACCCTGGACGACCCTCGTTCCTGATAAAAAAAGATAACTCCTCTATTCTTTCTTCTCCTCTTTTTTTTCTTCTTCCTCTTCTTTTTTTATCCTCTTCTTCCTCTCATGTTCGACCCCCCTCGTGTTGAATCTTTCTTCTCCTCTTTTTTTTCTTCTTCTTCCTCTTT
>NC_041392.1:614372162-614374999 GCF_002162155.2 Triticum dicoccoides
GTTGCCGAGCGGTAGAGGAAACCCTAAATAGCAAGTATTCGATGTGAGATACATGTGGCCGTCGGTGTCGGACACTACATCCACGTCCCACAAGTGACGCGGGCTTTGACGCCCACGTCACTTGTGGGACGCGGATGTAGTGTCTGACACTGACGGCCACATGTATCTCACACCCACGATACTTGCTATTTAGGGTTTTCTCTACCGCTCGGTGACCCTCGACGACCCTCGTTCCCGATAAAAAAAAAGAGGAAGAAGAAGAAAAAAACAGAGGAGAAGAAAGAATAGAGGAGTTCTTACTCCTCTATTCTTTCTTCTCCTCTTTTTTTCTTCTTCCTCTTCTTTTTTTATCCTTGAAGCGTTGTCGAGGCCACCCCAAACCCTAGAGAAGCAGCGTCGAGGCCACTAATTAATATTAGTTCTATGTTTGCCACTAATATATCCATCTGTCATGTTTGAATAATAATTGCCATGCTGTAAATATTTGAAGAAACTATGGACACCGCCCGAGACGAAGTACAAGAAGAGTTGTTGGGGGACATAATCGCACAAGGAAGTGATGCCGTCTACTCGTTGTTTCTCAATGACACCGATGGTCTGGAAGCAGCTGGCTATGGTTATGATGGCTCCGGTGACCTAATGCCGGTGCAAGAAGGAGACCGTGAGGACGGCTTCGTTGACACAATGCCGGTGCAAGAAGGAGACCGTGATGACGTCTCCGGTGACCGAATCGAGTCCGACCAGGTATATATATTAGTTAAGCTTCTGCTGACTAGCTCATTGATGCATTCATTGTTTTGGTATGTACACATATTAATTAAGTCTTTGTTCTTTTTTCTAGCCCTCCGGCTCGAGCACAACTTCGGTAAAGAGACGAGGCCCGAAGAGAAAGTTGAGCTCGGATGAAAAGTTTGAGATCATAGCAATCGCGCCCGACGGCCAACCGATTGAACCCCTCTGGACAAAGAGCGCATTTGTTGCTCAGTGCGGGGTTTTAGTTAGGGACAAGATCCCGATCAGCATCCAGCAATGGTTACAGCCGGCTACAGAAGACCCTGAGGTGTCTTATGTCAATGATATGCACAAAAATGATCTTTGGACTAAGCTGAAGTCAAATTTCACCCTACCGCCAGAGGATGATCCGGAGAAGCCAGTTAAAGAGCAATTAATCAAGTCTTTTGCTCTTAAGAGGATGGCAGAACTATTCAGGAGGTGGAAGAAAGAGCTGAATAAGTTTGTCGAAAATAAAGAGACACTAGAATTCAAGGGCAGATATGAGAAGATCAGAGATCATTGGCCCGCATTTGTGGCCCACAAGACATCAGAAAAGAGTAAGAAGATGTCGGCGACAAACAAGCAAAATGTTGCAAAGAAGAAGCATCACCATCGCACGGGGTCAGGTGGCTACCTCGCAGCCCGGCCTAAGTGGGCCAAGATTGAGAATGATTTGGTTGATAAAGGGATCGAACCAGAGATAATTAACTGGCCAGACCGTTACCGGACTTGGTTCTTCGGGGCTGGCGGAACCTTGGACCCTGTATCAGGGAAGTGCATTTGGACGGACGAGCAAATGGAAATACCAGTCAAGAGGCTTAAGCACTATATCGAAGCAGCGCAGCAAGGGACGTTCGTTCCAGACAGAGAGAACGACGAGCTCACAATGGCCCTCGGGAATCCTGAGCACCCTGGACGGACACGAGGCACACCAGGATCCATTTCGTGGAAGGCTGGGTTTCTGGACGCAGGCGGTTACAAATGCCACGAGAGGAGGAAGAAAGTGGAGCAGACCCAACTGCAGGCGCTGCACGCTAGGGTACAAGCGATAGAAGAACGAGAAGCAAATCGCAGCAAATGAACTGCCGAAGCATCCACCGAAGCTACCCCGCCATCTCAGCGGAGAAGCAACGTGGCTTCCACCGAGCTGCTTCAGCCGGAGCATGTCTTGACGTCTCCTGCCAGCTATCCCGTGGATGCTATCATGGAGTCTCAAAACTGCCACCTTATGACGCAATGGATTAATATGAAGGTCAAGGCGGCTGTTGGCTCTGTTTTTCCTACTGAACCCGGCGCAACTTTTCACTGCCGGCCGATTCTAGAAGGATATGCTAGGGTGATGATGGATGAAATAACGGAGGGATTTGATGTAACACCCCGGATGTAACTTTCCCAATTTGTACTCCAACTCTTGCCGTTTCCGGCGTTAAGTTATTTTATTTTCTCGGGTTCGGGTTTTTGTCTCCGTGTGTTGTTGTCGTTCTCATGCATCTCATATCATGTCATCATGTGCATTGCACTTGCATACGTGTTCTTCTCATGCCTTCGAGCATTTTCCCCGTTGTCCGTTTTGCATTCCGGCGCTCCGTTCTCATCCCGTGGTCATTTCTAGCTTTCTTTTGTGTGTGGGGATTAAAAATTTCCGGATTGGACCGAGACTTGCCAAGCGGCCTTGGTTTACTACCGGTAGACCGCCTGTCAAGTTTCGTATCATTTGGACTTCGTTTGATACTCCAACGGTTAACCGAGGGACCGAAAAGGCCTCGTGTGTGTTGCAGCCCAACACCCCTCCAATTTGGCCCGAAACCCACCTAAACCTGCTCCATCATCTAGAGCGTTCGATCATGATCGCGTGGCCGAAAACCGCAACTCATTTGGACTCTCCTAGCTCCCTCTATGCCTATATATACCTCCCCCATTTTTAAATCCGGATCTCTCCCCGTCCAACCCTAAAAAAAATAGATCTCCGCCGCCGCCGGACAAAACCCGCGCCGACGGACATTGTCCGCGCCGCCGCCCGCGCCTACCAGGAAGCGCCACGTGGCGGGCGCCGCCGCCCCCGC
>NC_041392.1:614375500-614387538 GCF_002162155.2 Triticum dicoccoides
GTCGCGGCCGCCCGCCGCCCCACGTCGCCGGAGGCCGCGCCGCACCGCCCGGGCCGCCTCGCCTCTCCACCCTCCTCCTTCCACGGATCCGCCGGCCGCCGTCGACGTCGTCAACTCCGGTGAGCTCCGATCGGTGAACCTCGTAATCCGCGCATGAACAGTGCCGGATCTCAGATCTACATCCGTTTGGGTTGACTTTCTCCCGAAACCCTAATCCATGTGCTCCTGTTCATCATGCTATATCTCCGCATCCGTAGCTCCGTTTTTGGCATATAGCATATCAAAATGTTCATCTCAGAGAGTACATCATTTCATTCCATTGCATCATTTTCATTTGAGTTCATCTTGATGCCCGAAATGCTGTTAGAAGAGGGCTACTTGAGTTAATTGTCAGATCTGCTACTCCATTTGCATATTTGTCATTTTTGCCATGATTATTGTGTGCATGATATGCCCATGAGCTCTACATATGTTTTGTTAAGGGTTTTGCCATCTTTCCAGAGGTGCAACCCATGTATTTTTGTGATGTGTGTGGTGACTAGCACGAGCTTGCAAAGTGAGGCACTTGGTAGTGCTGATTTCAGGGACTTAGCAATTCCACTAAGTCCTTGACCTGTTTATTTCATTTGGCCATATGTTCTTGTTGTTTCCTAGTGATCCGCTCCTCTTTTGAGGATGATCAGTAAGGATGTTTTTTTAATATTGTAGTGCTCTATCCATCCATGTCTTTGTTTGCAATTATGGAGCACCCTAGCTTGAGTCAATCGAGCTCTACTTTTGCTACTTCGTGAATCTAGGCAGATTGTCTACTTGTTAGCGATTTTGCCGATGATGTTATAGTTGATCCGTGCATGCTATGCTATTGTTCTTGCCATGTCTAGCTTGCATTTTTGTGTATTCTTGATGGGTGTATGCTTAGATTATCATGACTTGCTCCGTAGTGAGTGCATCGAGCTTGTAAACATGCCTACTTGATATCTGTTTTCAGCATGTTCCAGTTTTCACCAAGTCTGAGAACTGATTATGTTTTTGCCATGTTCACATGCTTGCAATTGTATTTTATGATCCCTTTTGGCTCAAGGTCACTAAGGGACTTTTGTTAATCTCTTTGAGTAGATCCTTGCCATGCTTTACTTTGCCATGTTCAGGTCCTGTAGGATGTAGTTTTGTTGCTCCGAAGAGTGCTACCTGATCTGAAATTCTAGACAAGTGTTAATTTCACTAAGTCTGAAATCTGTTTGCCATATGCATTTTTGCCATGCTTGTTTGAACCTGTTAATGGATGAATTGGCCGTAGCTCAGTGCTAGACTTTTGTTAAGCATCTTGAATGAATCCCTGCCATGTATTTTGTTGTCATGTTTGGGTGCTGTAGCATGTTCATCTCTTTGCATTTAGATGGCTACTTGCTGTAAATCGCAGACCGGTGTAATATTTGTTTTGCTTGCCATTTCCAAACCGTAACTCCGATTCCGGTGATCTTTATATCGTTTTCAAGCGATTTCATCTCATCTTTCCAGTGG
The DNA here is from genome assembly GCF_002162155.2 of Triticum dicoccoides. Taxonomy (NCBI): domain Eukaryota; kingdom Viridiplantae; phylum Streptophyta; class Magnoliopsida; order Poales; family Poaceae; genus Triticum; species Triticum dicoccoides. The sequence goes on from NC_041392.1 coordinate 614,377,022, forward strand.
CACACTTGGATTTCCAAGTTGAGGCCAGGTTCATGCATTCCTTGTCACATCTTGCATATGCATCCCGCATCGCATCCCGCATAGCATATCATCTTTGCATCATGTTGTTTGAGCTTTGCACGTGGTTGATTGTGTCCTTGTTGCTTGTTTGTCTTTTTTGGGTAGACCTGGGAGACGAGTTCGCTAAAGAGGAGACCGTTGAGTTTGCTTTCGAGGATGCAGTCAACTTTGACAACTTTGCAGGCAAGATGATCATACCCTCGAAATCACTACTATCTTTGCTATGCTAGATTGCTCGCTCTTTTGCTATGCCAATGCTACGATGCCTACCACTTGATTTCAAGCCTCCCAAATTTCCATGTCAAACCTCTAACCCACCATGTCCTAGCAAACCGTTGTATGGCTATGTTACCGCTTTGCTCAGCCCCTCTTATAGCGTTGCTAGTTCCAGGTGAAGATTGGAGGCCGTTCCTTGTTGGAACTTTTATTTATTTGTTGGGATATCATAATATTGCCATGTTATCTTAATGCATCTATATACTTGGTAAAGGGTGGAAGGCTTGGCCTCTTGCCTAGTGTTTTGTTCCACTCTTGCCGCCCTAGTTTCCGTCATATCGGTGTTATGTTCCCGGATTTTGCGTTCCTTACGCGGTTGGGTTATAATGGGAACCCCTTGATAGTTCACCTTGATTAAAGCTTTTCCAGCAATGCCCAACCTTGGTTTACCATTTGCCACCTAGCCTCTTTTTCCCTTGGGTTTCCGGAGCCCGAGGGTCATCTTATTTTAGCCCCCCCGGGCCAGTGCTCCTCTGAGTGTTGGTCCAACCGAGCGATGTCCGGGGCTACCAGGGGCAACTCTGGGCTGGCCTACCCGACGTCTGGCTCATCTGAGTGTGCCCTGAGAACGAGATATGTGCATCTCCTATCGGGATTTGTCGGCACATTCGGGCGGTGTTGCTGGTTTTGTTTTAACCTGTCGAAGTGTCTTGAAGAACCGAGATACCGAGTCTAATCGGAATGTCTTGGGAGGAGGTCTATTCCTTCGTTGACCGTGAGAGCTTGTCATGGGCTAAGTTGGGACTCCCCTACAGGGATTTGAACTTTCGAAAGCCATGCCCGCGGTTATGGGCATATGGGAATTTGTTAATGTCCGGTTGTAGATAACTTGAACCTTAACTTAATTAAAATGAATCAACTGAGTGTGTTACCGTGATGGCCTCTTCTCGGTGGAGTCCGGGAAGTGGACACGGTGTTGGAGTAATGTTTGCGCAGGTTGCTCTCTAGTTTCTCGCTCACGCTTTGCCTCCTCTTCTCGCTCTCTTTTGTGAACGGGATAGCCACCATATTTGCTAGTCGCTTGCTGCAGCTCCACATATACTTTTACCTTGCCTTACCTATAAGCTTAAATAGTCTTGATCGCGAGGGTGCGAGATTGTTGAGTCCCTGTGGCTCACAAATTACTATTACACCAGATGCAGGGCCTGATGATTCCGCTCCAGGTGACGCGCTCGAGCTCAAGTGGGAGTTCGACGAAGACTCTCAATGTTACTATGTTTCTTTTCCTGATGATCAGTAGTGGTGACCAGTTGAGGGTGATCGGGACCGTGTCGCATGTTGGGTTATCTTTTATTTTGGCGTCGTAGTCGGGCCATGAGTGTTTGGATGATGTAATGTTATTTATGTACCTTGATTGACGTGGCGAGTGTAAGCCAACTATGTTATCTCCCCTTTATTATTATATTACATGGGATGTTGTAAAGATTACCTTACTTGCGACATATGCCTTCAATGCGATTATGTCTCTAAGTCATGCCTCGACACGTGGGAGCTATAGTCGCATCGAGGGTGTTACAAGTTGGTAATCAGAGCCTTCCCCGACCTTAGGAGCCCCATTGCTTGATCGTTATTAGCGGCTGAGTTGTGTCTAGAAAAAATGTTTTGAGTCATTTAGGAATTATATATCAGAGAGTTAGGAATACTTTTTACTTCCCAGTCTCCTCATCGCTCTGGTAAGGCATCCCGACATAGAGTTTTGACTCTTCTCTTCTCAAATTTCACTAAAAAAATTTAGGATCACGCGGGAATCTTGGAATCGTTCCGATGGTTTTATGATGAGAACATTGTCTTGGTGCCTCCTGTCAGGGGTTTTGTGGAAGTGTCCCGGGGAGTTGAGCTCTGTGATGTTGTCGTCATAATTTTATCGTTGCAGTTCTGGAATACCTGAGTTTAGTACGCTGACATCGAAAATCTCTTTTATGCAGTTCGTTGGTGAGATAACCTCGACGCCACCCAGTACTGGGCCGGGAGTTTGGGAGTATCGCCATAACTTGTATAACGGATGCTTTTCGAAGGTTGAGGTAGATGGTTTCCGAAGTTTTTCTCGGTTATGTGTTGAAGGATGGATACAACTGGATGTAGGATTTGCTAGATTTGGGTGAGATATTATGCTTCCCCTGTATCCCCAACACCTGATTGCATAACCGGAAAAGTTCGGGAGTTTCATAGGTGGGAATTCTCGTAGCTCTAGTTCTTCTTCCACGGATATTGGTTTGAGATTGGGATTTCTTACTGATTATTCGTTCTTGATCCGTACCTTGTTGATTTATTTCTCTATCTAATTCTAAGTGGCTTCTCAATTTATGGATATGTGACCATTTTAAGAGGAATGCATTCGTTCATTTTGTTCGGATGTGAAGACTATATGTTGCAATTTTCATTCCATTGGATTCAGCTTCAATATTTGTCTATCAATGTGCTAATGGTGGTCAACCTCTTCAGGATGGCTCCTCCAACGCGCACGACTCCGAATCCTGATCTGCCACCACCTCCACCTCCTCCGGAGGCATGGCAAGCTGTGATGGCCGCAACCAATGCAAACACACAATTGATCATGCAAATTCTTCAAGAGCGCAATCAAGGCAACCAAGGGAACCAAGGCAACAATCAGAATCACTCTGCTACACTCAACCAGTTCCTTGCTTACAGGCCAACGACTTTCAGCAATTGTGTTGAGGCAACCGATGCTGACGATTGGCTTGTGGATCTGTGCAAGCATTTCGAGTGCAGTAACGTCAGGCCTGAGGACTTTGTCAAGTTCGCTTCCTTCCAACTCAAAGATCAAGCTGCAGAATGGTTCCAATAGTACAAGGACTCCAGAGGTGGACGTGTTATCACTTGGGATGAATTCCGTCAAGATTTCAGAGCTCACCATATCCCTCAGAGCGTGGTTGAAAGCAAGCGTGAGGAATTCCGCAACCTGAAGCAAGGCTCTTTGTCTGTCTATGACTACAACAAGTTGTTTCAGAAGCTCGCCCACTTTGCCAAGCAGGACGTCCCTGATGAGAAGAGCATGATATACCAGTTCAGGGGTGGTCTCAGAGAAGAAATCCAGCTCGCTCTTGTTCTCTTCGAGCCCTTGAGGTACGATGAGTTCTACAACATGGCACTGAAGCAAGAGGCCGCTCAACTGAGGTGTGATGCTTCCAAGAAGCGAGTCAGAGATGTTACTCCTTCTTCCTCCACTCAAGTGGCCAAGCAGTAGAAGTATTGGCTTCCTCCTCCTCTGTTCCGTCAGCCATATCAGCAGAAGAGCAAAGGCGGCAGTGGATCTTCCCACCCACCCAACCCTGGCTTTCAGAACAAGACTTCATCTCAAGCTCCAAGATCGAGTGCTCCATACCACCGTCCGCTTTCAGAGGTCATGTGCAACAAGTGCCAACAGAAGGGTCACTATGCCAACAAGTGTTTCAACAAGAGGCGTCTTCCTCCTCCTCCTCCTGTCAGATCGGCAAGTACAGCTGTGGTCAAGCATAAACCCAAGTCCGCCAAGGTCAACTTGCTGAATGCAGCTCAGGCAGAGGACTCGCCAGATGTCATCATGGGTAACCTTCCTGTTAATGATATTCCTGCAAAAGTTCTTTTTGACATGGGCGCATTGCATTGATTCATCTCGAGACCATTTGTTTCTAAGCATGAGTTGCCTTTACAAGATTTGCCTAGACAGTTATTTGTTGTTTCTCCGGGTAAATTCATGAATGCAAGCGCTATCGCCCCGGATGTTACTATCACGTTGGGCGACTACAAGTTTCTCTCTTCTCCGGTGGTTCTTGGTAACTCGGATATTGATCTTATTCTTGGAATGGATTGGCTTTCTAAGCACAAGGCTTAGCTCGATTGTGCAGCCAGGCAGATTCAATTGACTCATTCGTCTGAGGATGTAATTGTCTTTGCCGCTCGTGATGATACCATCCATCTGTTTTCTCTCAATGAGAAGGGTGAACTCGATGCTATCTCGCAAATTCCAGTCATTTGCGAATATCAAGATGTCTTTCCAGAAGAGCTTCCAGGAATGCCTCCGCACCGGCCAGTTGAATTCGTCATTGATCTTGAGCCTGGCATAGAACCTGTGTGCAAGCGTCCTTACAAGCTCGGACCTGAAGAGTTGAAGGAGCTGAAGAAGCAACTCGATATTCAAGAAAGAATGGGTCTCATCCGGCCTAGTTCTTCTCCATGGGGTTGTGGTGTTCTTTTTGTGAAGAGAAGGATGGAACGGACCGACTGTGTGTCGATTACCGTCCATTAAACAAGAAGACCATCAAGAACAAATACCCACTTCCCAACATCAATGAGCTGTTCGAACAACTCAAAGGTGCCCAAGTATTCTCCAAGCTTGATCTCTGTATGGGTTATCATCAGATTCAAATCCGTGAGCAAGATATTCCCAAGATGGCTTTTAGGACAAGCTATGGTTCATATGAATACACTGTCATGTCTTTTGGCCTCGTCAATGCTCCTCTGACTTTCTCTCGCATGATGAACTTCATCTTCAACACCTACACCAATGACTTCATTTTGGTCTATCTCGACGACGTTCTGGTTTTCTCGAAGAACAAGGAAGATCATGCCAAACACTTGCGTTTGGTACTCGATAAGCTCAGAGAACATCAGTTCTACGCCAAGTTCTCCTAGTGTGAATTTTGGCTCGATGAGGTTCTTTATCTTGGTCATATCATCTCTGCCAAGGGCATTGCCATGAATCCTGAGAAGGTGTCTGCAATTGTGAATTGGGAACCTCCTCAGAACGTGAAGCAACTCCATAGCTTCCCCAGTCTCGCAAGCTACTGTCGAAGATTCGTTGAAAACTTTTCTAAGATCGCGAAGCCTCTCTCAAATCTTTTCCAGAAGCACGTCAAGTACGTTTGGTCTCCGGAGTGTGACATTGCTTTCAACACTTTAAAAGAGAAATTGATCACTGCTCCAGTTCTGACTCCGCGTGATGAATCCAAACCGTACGAGGTCTTTTGTGATGCCTCTCTCCAAGGTCTTGGCGCAGTGTTGATGCAAGAGAAGAAAGTTGTTGCTTATACCTCTCGTCAATTGAAGCCTAATGAGAAGAACTACCCCAGTCATGATCTCGAGTTGGCGGCAGTTGTGCATGCTCTTTTGACTTGGAGACATCTCTTATTGGGAAGAAAAGAGGACATCTTTACTGATCACAAGAGTCTCAAGTACATCTTCACTCAGCCTAATCTCAACCTCAGGCAAACTCGATGGGTCGAAATGGTTCAAGAGTATAATCCGAGTATCGAGTATACTCCAGGCAAGGCCAATGTGATTGCTGACACATTGAGCAGAAAGGCTTACTGCAACAGTGTGATTCTCAAGCCTTATCAACCCGAGCTTTGTGAAGCTTTCCGCAAACTTAATCTGCAAGTTGTTCCTCAAGGTTTCCTCGCCAACCTTCAAGTCTCTCCTACCTTAGAAGACCAGATTCGCCAAGCCCAGCTTCTTGATGCTATGGTGAAAAAGGTGAAGATTGGGATTGCCAAGAGTCAACCCAAGTACAAGTGCTACCGCCTTGATGACAAGGATACTCTCTTCTTCGAGGATCGTATTGTTGTACCCAAAGGTGACCTCCGTAAAGTGATCATGAACGAGGCTCACAATTCTCTCCTCTCCATCCACCCTGGGAGCACGAAGATGTATCAGGACCTCAAGCAGGCTTATTGGTGGACTCGAATGAAGTGCGAGATTGCTCAATTCGTGAATGAATGTGATGTCTGCAGAAGAGTGAAGGCAGAACACCAAAGACCAGCTGGTCTCATCCAACCTCTTGCCATTCCAGAATGGAAGTTTTACCACATTGAAATGGACTTCGTGACTGGGTTTCCAAAGTACAAGCGTGGCAATGATGCTATATTCGTTGTCATCGACAAACTCACTAAAGTGGCTCACTTTCTGCCTATCAAAGAGTCAATCACTGTAGCTCAATTGGCGGAACTCTATACCTCTCGAATTGTCTCTCTGCACGGTATTCCTCAAGTGATCTCTTTGGACCGTGGCAGCATCTTTACCTCCAAGTTTTGGGATTCTTTTCAGACGGCCATGGGCACCAACATTCGCTTTAGCACAGCTTTCCATCCTCAAACTAGTGGTCAAGTCAAGCGTGTCAATCAGATTCTTGAAGATATGCTCAGGGCTTGTGTGATCTCCTTCGGCATGAAGTGGGAGGATTGTCTTCATTATGCTGAATTCTCCTACAACAACAGTTTTCAAGCAAGTTCGGGCAAGGCCCCATTTGAAATTCTATATGGCAGGAAGTGCCGTACCCCTCTCAATTGGTCTGAAACCGGTGAACGTCAGCTTTTGGGTAATGACTTAATCACAGAGGCAGAGGAAATGTGCAAAGTCATTCGAGATAACCTCAAAGCAGCCCAATCCCGTCAGAAGAGCTACTATGATAGTAAGCACCGTGATTTGGCTTTCGAGATCGGAGATCATGTTTACCTCCGTGTCTCTCCTATGAAAGGTACTCGTCGCTTCGGTATCAAAGGGAAGCTTGCCCCCAGATACGTGGGACCTTTCAAGATTGTCAGCAAGAGAGGCGATCTCGCCTATCAACTCGAGCTTCCTTCAAACTTTGCAAATGTTCATGATGTGTTCCATGTCTCTCAGCTTCGAAAGTGCTTCAAGACTCCTGACTGCACCGTCAACTTCGAGGACATTGAGCTCCAAGAAGATCTCTCCTATCGTGAGCACCCCGTTGCTATTCTTGAAGAGATTGAACGCAAGACTCGCAATAAGTCAATCAAATTCCTCAAAGTCAAGTGGTCACATCATTCCGACCTTGAAGCTACTTGGGAACGCGAGGATTACCTCTGTTCTGAGTACCCGGTGTTCTTTCAGTCCTAGATCTCGGGACGAGATCCTTTCGTAGTGGTGGAGTGTCGTAACACCCTGGATGTAACTTTCCCAATTTGTACTCCAACTCTTGCCGTTTCCGGCATTAAGTTATTTTATTTTCTCGGGTTCGGGTTTTTGTCTCCGTGTGTTGTTGTCATTGTCATGCATCTCATATCATGTCATCATGTGCATTGCATTTGCATACGTGTTCTTTTCATGCATTCGAGCATTTTCCCCGTTGTCCGTTTTGCATTCCGGCGCTCCGTTCTCCTCCGGTGGTCATTTCTAGCTTTCTTTCGTGTGTGGGGATTAAACATTTCCGGATTGGACCGAGACTTGCCAAGCGGCCTTGGTTTACTACTAGTAGACCGCCTGTCAAGTTTCGTATCATTTAGACTTCGTTTGATACTCCAACAATTAACCGAGGGACCGAAAAGGCCTCGTGTGTGTTGCAGCCCAACACCCCTCCAATTTGGCCCAAAACCCACCTAAAACTGCTCCATCATCTAGAGCGTTCGATCACGATTGCGTGGCCGAAAACCGCAACTCATTTAGACTCTCCTAGCTCCCTCTATGCCTATATATACCTCCCCCATTTTCAAATCCGGATCTCTCCCCGTCCAACCCTAAAAAAACAGATCTCCACCGCCGTCGGACAAAACCCGCACCGACAGACATTGTCCGCGCCGCCGCCCGCGCCTACCAGGAAGTGCCACGTGGCGGGCGCCGCCGCCCCCGTGCCACCGGCCCGGCGAGCCCGCGGGAGGCCCCCCGAGCCCGCCTTCCTCCGCCGCCAGGCCGCGCCTCCTCGCCCGAGCCGCTGCTCCGCCGCCCCGCCGCCGTCCAAGCTCGCCGCGGCCGCCCGCCGCCCCACATCGCCGACTCCGCCGGCTCCTTCTCCGGCGCGTGGCGGCACTCCGCCTCCTTCTCCGCCGGCGTCGGCGCGCCCGAGCAGCTAGCCTCCTCCTTCTCCGCCTCATCAGCAAGGGCGGAAGAGACCTGCCGCCGCTCCGGCTGCTCCGGCGCGTCGTAGTCCTTCTCCTCCACCTCGTAAGCAAGTAAAGAAGACAATTGCTCCGTCTGCTCTGCCAGCGTCTAGCAGTATAGCCAGAGGCGGGAGGACATATAGATTCGGTCCTTCTCTGAAGACTCCAGAGAAGTTACCATACGAGAGGACCCCGGAGGAGAACGTCGAGATCGCGCAAGAAGAAGTGAGGAACTTCTTTGAAGGGGTGAAAGCAAAGAAACATCCACCTCCGGACAAGAAGGTAGATTCGGTGAAAGCGAGGCGCACTCTGGCTGCCCTGACAAAACCACCAAGTCTCCGCCGAAAGGAAACTATGAGCGCATTATTGGAAAGGAATTTGCTTAAGCGGAGCGGTCGGGAAGTACTGTCAGTGATCAAAGGCTGAAAGAACGACGAGCTGGGAAACAAATTGCCCAGCTCGGCGAACAAGCGAAGCAATCGTGCCCCCCGCTCAAGGTGCCTAGCGACATCGTCGCTAATGATCCGAGGGTGGTGCTCGGTTATAGCAATCTTGGAGATTACCTGCCCGATGATGTACATTATGATTTCATGGAGGTGCAGATACAAAGATACGAGTACGGGAAGCCTCTCGTCAAAGATGAAAGATCTCTATCAACGATGATGCGAAGATTGCATGATTGGTACTTGAAAATCTGCAGAGAGTCTGGGGGGAGGAGTACTTGTATGTGAGAGTTAAAAAGGAGCATGACCTCGTTAGAATTGATCTATTGCCTGTTCCATTTGAGGAGTTCTTTCAGTTTTTCAATCAATTGGCCCTCGATAAAGCAACGGTCACCTGCTACTGTCTGTAAGTAGTACTACTTCTGTCATTAAGTCTCTCTATATAGCTCAGCTCTTTCATTGCATGTATTTATAATTATCATCACTATATTATGCAGATTGAAGATCATCGAATTGAAGAAAAGACAAATCGGTGATATTGGGTTCATTAACACAAATATCATAGATGCAACTAAGGTTAAATTTCATGCTGCAGATACCGAGGCCAACTTGCTACGATTGTTGGTAATAAATGAAAACAAAGATATAATACTCTTTCCTTACAACCTCAAGTGAGTGTTACTGTCTTGTGCGTATTCGGTTTCCCTTATATATTAGTCAAGGTTATAGTAATGTAATTGATGAGTTATGCATGCGTGTGCAGTTTCCACTATATTCTCCTAGAGATTAAGCTTGAGCAGGGACTAGTAACCGTCTTAGACTCAAGACGGAAAGATCCCTAGGACTATGCGGACATGACTCAAATGCTTGAGAAGTAAGTTAAATCGTTCATTATCCACCATATCAGCAACTTTGTTCATTTCCTGATATATCAAGTAATTGTTTTCTTTGTCTGGCAGGGTTTGGAAAAAATTCACCAAAAAAGCTCCGGGACTCCCGAAGAAGCTGCAATTTAGACACCCGAAAGTAAGTACTATAGTAGCATGTTCCGCGCATCTCCTATTGACCCAAGCGCTAGTTTCATCAATACCATTTGGCATTCTTGCTTATCAGTTTGATTGACCTCTATTTCTTGTAAAGTGGTTGTGGCAGGAACAAGGGAATGCTTTCTATGGATACTACGTTTGCGAGTCCATCCGCCACATGACCTGTGAGCAGGGCTACTCTGACGAGCAATATGAAGTGCGTAAATAACAACATTCACAATTTTATTTTATTACCATCATTTGTGTTGAGTTTCATTCATTCATATATATATATATATATATATATATATGTATTGACCCCCTTCTTCAAATTAGATGTTTCGGAAGCGGGATGAACTCCTAGCACCAGCTCGCATGCGAGCAATTCAAGAGGAATTGGCGGCATTCTTTCTTGACCACGTGATCGCTGAAGACGGAGAATACTATGTGGACCATGAGTCCGTATGTTAGGATATTATATTTGTAAGAGATAATTATTGTATATATGTAGCCGGTAGTGTCGGATAGATATACGAGAACTTGTTGTTCGACCAATCTCTCGGAGAAGGAGAGGTGGTCGATATCACTTCTCTCTGTATGCATATATGTTCATGACAATCTTCTGTTTCCTTCGTTTGCTTACTAGCTAGCTAGCGTGTCTAGTCCTCTCTATACGTATGTATAGTACGTAGCGTCGACCAAGCACGGACATAAGAGAGGACACTTCTCTCTATTAATTATAGCTAGCTAACACAATATATGAAACACCTAAATTAACCCCCCAAAACCCCCAACCCCCCCCCCCTTTCAAAAAAACAAAACCCCAGCCACAGAAATGCTGACGCGTGGATGCCTATTGGTCCCGGTTGGTGCCACCAACC
>NC_041392.1:614387938-614399306 GCF_002162155.2 Triticum dicoccoides
AAACAAAAACCCCAGCCACAGAAATGCTGACGCGTGGATGCCTATTGGTCCCGGTTGGTGCCACCAACCGGGACCAAAGGCCCTCCTGCCTGGGCTCCGCGCACAGGCCACGTGGAGGCCCATCTGTCCCGGTTCTGGATTGAACCGGGACTAAAGGGACAGGGCATTAGTACCGACCCTTTAGTCCCGGTTCAGGAACCGGGACAAAAGGCCCTTACGAATCGGGACAACAGGCCCTTTTTCTACTAGTGGAGCGGGTGATGCCAGTATCTAGCGGACTGAAAACACGGTCTTCAAATAAAACAGTGCTACCTCTTGGTGGAGATAGCAACCCGGTTGTACATGCACAAGAACCAGCCCTACCACACATAACCCAAACTCTCGCAGATTGTACCCCTACTGCGATGGACAGAGAACCAGCTTCACCCAATCTAACCCAAACCCCAGCCGATAGTAACCCAGTTCCTGTTGACACAGCACCATTTCCACCACAGAGCTCCCAAACAAGAGCAGTTAGTAAGGCAGATCCAGTGCCCAAAGGGCCAGTACTATCACGGCGATCCCCAACTCCACCAGTTAGTATGCCTATTCCTGTGGAGGAAGCACAACCAACTAGTCGTAGTTTAGCATCTATCACATTTGATGTTGTTAAATCGTATGTGTGTATCTTCCCATCTTGGAAATATTATACTGAAGATGAAGGAAAATACCAGTTGCAGGTGTTTGTCCAGGAGTTATGTGTAAGTAATGTTATTCATGGCAATTACTTTGCTTCGTCCCATACATCCTACCTCCATGATGGTTATAATACAACAAATTTTCCCATTTTTCTCTATAGAGAAGGAACGATTTGGAAACTCATGATGAGGTAACATGTGCTAATACCTCTGCTATCTTCAAGAATGCTTAGTGGCAGTATCGGAATTACCTGAAGAAAACGTACTTCACCGGCAAATAAACTCATCAAATTCCCTTACGTTCTCCTGAGACACATTTACTAGATGATGACTGGGAACGCCTTGTTCTGTACTGGTCCAGAACCAAGAATGTGGTAAGGTCTATGAGCTCATTTTCTATTTTAAGTATTATATTCTTGCGCCTTACTGTACTCTGTTCATGTAGAACAAGTGCCTAAACCTGAACAACAATTGTTCTAATTTAAGATTCCATTGCTATCATAGTTCAAAAAAGCGCTAGGCGTTAATTGTGCGTTTTGCCACCGCCTAGGCGCGCTTAAGCGCTCGCTTAGGCTCGCCTTTTTAACTATGATTGCTTTACTCTTGTATCACTGTATTTACTCATACAAACTTATTTTTAAATTGAAGGATCCAATCGAAACTCCAATGGCACAGCAGGTATGTTCATGCATGTTTCTTTAACAGGTTTGCTCGTATCAATAGTTCTGTTGATTTCAATTTCAATTGTGTATACAATTGACTTTCATATCATGCACGTTACCAGCATCACAACAAAGCCAATAGTGTTGTTGTACATGTAGACCCGTGGTACCCATCTGAAATCTTGTTGTGCCGTGTAGTTTCCCACGCTTTGTATTCTTTCACTGCTACTTTGTCTTGAACTGATATGATTTGAACCGTGTCTCTATTTTGATTTGGCAAGACAATGTAGTGACCATAGGACATAGATATATGTTTGTTTGATGCTTTTATTATGTACTAGTACTTGGCAATAGAAGACTTGGTAGTTTAATCTTGTCCACCTTACTAATGAACTACTTCACCGAAATGAGTTTCATATACTAGTACATGCTAAACTTGTTATGTGCCTGCTTGTTTCTTCTTTTAGAATGCTGACAGAATATTGGGGAAGAGTGCCTTATTAAGAAATGGTAAAGGAAGTAATGCAGATAAGGTTCTGGATAGTGACACATCCTTGTTGGTCTCCAACAAAGCTGATAAAACAGCTAAGGAAGACTATCTTGAAGATAGCGAGACAACCCCAAAGTCTTGTCTTGGTTTAGTGTTCGAGTTACTGGCCACTACCGCTTGCACAAGCTATTCAAACTCACTGTCTGAATCTGTTTGGTTTCTTGAGTCTCAACTACAAGCTGAAAGACATCGATCAGCTATGCTGCAACAAGAAGCGGAAGGACTGCGGAAGTCCCTGGAGCACTCAGATGCATACTTTCTGGTGCAACAGCAAGCATTGGAGGATTTTAGCGCCAAACAGGACAAAGCTAATCAGCTTGCTAAGCTTATTGCCAGCATGGTGGATACCCAGGATAACATTTCTTGAGCTCTTCTGAAGTTGTTTCAGTTATGCTCTTGTTTTGCTGCCGCGTTTATTTGCACTGGTGGCCAATTTTGACGGTCAGTGTATGTAATGTGCTGCTTTGTTCCCTATATTTGCACTGGTGGTGAACTTTGATGCCCAGTGGATGTAATATGTGTAATAGCGGTAATAGGCTAGCGTTAATTGCTTGCTTATTTATTTCCTTATTGTCTTGTTTAGTTGTTTGCTTGTAGTCACTGCAATTCTTTTTCTATTTTTTTCTAGTGTCCACAATAGCCTATTTTTGGTAACTAGGCCAAAATAATCATGGCAACACACGGACTATTGTAACCATGGGCCTCTTGCAGGCCGTATGATCCATGGGCCTTCGTCAGGCCGTAGGATCCATCGGCCTTCTATACGGGCCTTAGGGTCCATGGGCCTTCTATGGGCCGTAGGGTCTATGGGCCTTCTACAGGCCGTACGATCCATGGGCCTTCTATGGGTCGTACTATCCATGGGCCTCATACGGGCCGTAGGATCCATGGGCCTTCTACGGGGCGTATCATCATTTCGCCAATCATGGGCCATACTATTTGTGCACCATAACGGGCCGTATTTGATAACTCTATGAAAACAGCCCAACGGGTTTTTTTACATGAAAACGGCCCAACGTATTAACGGTCCGCAAATGGGCCGACTGTAACGACAGGCTGAATTTGGCCCACAAGCAGAAAATGACAGTAACGGGCCGTATGTAACCGAATTCTGCAAATGAGCCCAAGAATCAATGGGCCCTGAGAAGGCCGAAAGATAACTTGGGCTGGAAACGGCCCAATGGAATAACGGGCTGTTAATGGGTATAAAGTGATACACTGTTCATTACGGGCCAGTTTCACCATGGGTCATTAATGGGCCAAGAGTTACAAATGTCCTCATATGGGCCGAAAGAAGTCATGGGCCACACATGGGCCGGAAGTTAAAACGGGATGAATCATATTGGATGGCCCAGATGACGCTACTGGGCCTAATTCGGATAGGGCGTAACAGGCCCTGGGTTAGTGGGCTGTAAATGGGCTATATGCGAACAGGCCGTTAACAGGCTTTCCGTGGGCCGGCCCGCCACCTTTTGACCAAGTCAAACGGGCCAGCCTTTTCACAGGAATGGGCCTCTGTTGGGTCATGCCACGTGTCGCCGTATCATAGGCGCCTTCGGTCCAATGAGCGGATGACATCTGTCCCAACGGTGAGCCGACACATGTTTCCTCCAGCCAATGATGATTTTACATGTGGAAAATCCCCATTGGTTGGGGCTGTTAACGGGTTATCGGATCCAAAACCCGACCCGATAGCTTAACGGCGTTCCGCTACGGTGGATGCCACGTGTCGGTCACCCTTGACGAAAGCACTTCTGTGACGCGTGATTTATCGTCATCGAAGTGGACACTTCCGTGATGATAATTTTGGTAATGTCATGGAACACTTCTGCGACAGCACAGGTATGACTATCTTGATTCTGTCATAAAATCGTCATGGATGTACATGCATGACAAAAAACGCGACCTACTGTGACAAACACGTATCATCAGGAAGTGTATTTTTTTGTAGTGTAGACCGGACTGAGTACTAGCAGGAGACAAGTTCGCCACGTAAGCTAGGCAGGTAGGGGGATGAAGCACCAGCTTGACCAAGTTTGGGTTACAACCCAAATGCTACCACAGAAACATCAGGGGGGAAGATAGAGCCAGCTTTAGCATCCCAATCTAAGCACCCCCGGCCTCCATCCTTGCGACGCACGGTACACCTCATTTACCACCTGCTCGTCCCTAGTGCCATTGATAAAATGAAGTAATAATACAGTTAAAATAGGGCGAGTGTCCTATCTATCATTTCATTTCCAATGTAGATAAAGAAAGCGCTTCTCTTTGTTTGTATATGTTCCATCAACTAGTCCCATTGTTAATGTTTAAGCGTTTCTGCAAACCGGGGTGCTTAATTTTAGTTGATCTTCACAAAATAGATATTGGAATGTCTCAAGGCCCCTCCTTGTACCACCGCTATACACTGATGTTCATCACTGCCAGAAGGTGTATCGGGGAGACTTGGGTCAATTTCCAATATGAGGCGTCGTAGGGCCCATCTCACCCTCGCAGCATGGCATACTATGATACTATCGCAATATTTTATTCTATTTATTAATGTATGTTTCATCAACTAGTGCCACTATAATGTAATCATGCTTTTTCATTATCTGTGTAGACAGGGTTATTTAGTTGCATTTTGGTGGAATTGCACAAATGTATGGATGGAACCGGCATATATGCAGAGTGTGAGGTGTGCCAAGTAAAAATTACCGACACCAACCATGCTCCATGCACGCATTGGCATCCACCACCACTAGTGGGATGTGTGGCGCTCTCTGTGGACGGATCTTTCTCTGTAGCAAATCCTCTAACCAAATACTATTAGCTTATATTGGCAGTTTTCTAGGGAGTACTCTTTTCTGAAGAAGCACCAATCTATTTCTCTTTATTTTCTACAGTGTCACAACTTTGACCCAAAGGTCTAGAGCTATTTTAGGGTGATTGGCGTAGTACTCGGAGATTGATTGTAAGCATGATTTTCATTAGCTGTCACACTGATTGTAAGCATGAGCAATGGAAGATTAGGTTAGTGTGAAGCTTACCTTAAACCCTACCACCGCTGTTTAAACGAGGCGAGCATCGAGGGAACCGTGGAGAACAGCGGGGAAGCGACGTCGCGCCATCTTGCTGTGGCAGAACGAATACTCCTGTGGCTCCGGCTGGCTCTGCACCCTCATGAACGGCACACCATACTCAATCAATTTGTTATCCTCTGGATGCTCGACCTTCGACCTATACGCCCACCACCTCCGCCTGACTTTCGCCTCGAGCGAATTTGTCTGCTCCATCGCCCAGAGGAGATACTCGATGAACTCAAAGGACTGTGGCGTACATCGCCGCCCTCATCACCGCTGTCTCGCTCTTTCACATACATTGCCACATGGCCCTCACCGTCCTCGAAATCTCCCACTCATTGTCAAACCAAGTAAGGATCTCATTCAACCTGGCTAACTTTGCCTGGTAACCACCGGCGTTCTGCCTGATTCGCTGCTGCATCCTCTCCATAGATGTCCTTCTGAGTGGTCCGGTGCTAGCTTTGGAAGATGGGAGGAGACGAGACAGTGGTTTTCGAATGGAGATGATGGAGAGGAGAGGGGGTTGTTTTGCAATGTAGGGGAGGGAGAGGCGAGGCGGTGGTTTTGGAATGGAGATGATGGAGAGGAGAGGAGGTGGTTTTGCAATGGAGAAGAGGGAGAGGCGAGACAATGGTTTTGGAATGGAGATGATCACTACTGGAATCAGCTTCTTTGCCGTCCGCCATGGCAGACGACAAAGGCATGGATCACGGACGGCAATCGTCTTTGCCGTCCGCCAGCAAATGGCAAACTGTCCGTCTGAACACGTGCCAGCAAAGGCCTTCTTTGTCGTCCGCTTCCTAGAAACGGACGGCAAAGGATTTTGTCATCCGACATCCGAGGACAGCAGACGGCAACGACAATGGACGGCAGTGCGGTGGCATGAATGCTATTAGGGAGTTAACGACGCTCTTTGCCGTCAGCCAGCGCACGGCAAAGAGTCAAAGCTCTTTGCCGTCCGCTGACAGACGGCAAAGAGCTTAGCTAGGCAGTACTGGGGAGCTACCACGTGGCTAGTTATGACGTCTGCCAGCGGACGGCGAAGTGATTTGAATCTTTGTCGTCTTCCAGAAGACGGCAAAGTGACCAAATAGGCAACCAGTGTTTCCCAGGTTTTACAGGTAGCTGCCACGTGTCCTCTTTTCCGTCCGCTAGCAAACGGCAAAGAGGCTACATACCCCCTGTTTTTATTTGTATCCATTTAATTTCACAGGAATTCACACACAGATATACATATATATATTTTTTCACATGCACAGCAGACATATGATGTATCCAACACATAGCTCCATCCATGACAACATACATACATAATAAGAAACAGAGTTCCATCCATACATATTACAGTAACATCACAATGTTCATCCAACACATTGTTCCATGCATGCATCCATATAACAAAGTTCCACATTTTTTATCGATACGAATGAAAAAAAGAAAAGGGAAACAAGCACTCCATCCATGCAAGCTTCCATATAGTGAATTAAATCTGCAAAATGGGAAACAAGAAAGTTAGAAGAAGAAGAAGACTAGAATCAGAAGAAGAAGAAGAAAATGAAGAAGAAGAAGTAAGCATACTTAGGTAAAATGGAGCTAACCTAGCTAATTGTGGCATTTTTGAGTGAACTAAGCATATTATGCCATTTTGATATAACTTAGAGCTAACTTCATTTTGGAGAAGAAGAAGAAAACTAGAAGAAGAAGACTAGAAGAAGAACTTCTTCTTCTTCTTTTCTTCTTCTTCTTCTTCATCTTTTTTTCTTCCTATTCCTTCTTTTCTTCCCCTTCCTGGATTTTCTTCATTTTATTATGTCATTTGTGGACTAAATAGGCTAAATTATGTCATAAATGGACTAAATAGGCTAAATAAGAAGAAAAATGACATTTTTGAGCTTACCTAGCTAATTATGCCATTTTTAACCTAACTAAGAATAATATGAGATATAACTTAGAGCTTACATCATTTTGGAGAAGAAGAAGAAGAAAACTAGAAGAAGAAGAAGAAGACTAGAAGAAGAAGAAGAAGAAGACTAGAAGAAGAAGAAAACTTATTCTTCTTCTTCTTCTTCTTTTCTTCTTAAACTTCTTCTTCTTCTTCTTTTCCTATTCCTTCTTTTCTTCCTCTTCCTTGATTTTCTTCATCTTATTATGTCATTTGTGGACTAAATAGGCTAAATTATGTCATAAATGGACTAAATAGGCTAAATAAGAAGAAAAATTCCATTTTTGAGCTTACCTAGCTAATTATGCCATTTTTGACCTAACTAAGCATAACTTAGAGCTAACTTCATTTTGGAGAAGAAGAAGAAAACTAGAAGAAGAAGAAGAAGAAAACTAGAAGAAGAAGAAGACTAGAAGAAGAACTTCTTCTTCTTCTTCTTCTTCTTCTTTTCCTATTCCTTCTTTTCTTCCTCTTCCTTGATTTTCTTCATCTTATTATGTCATTTGTGGACTAAATAGGCTAAATTATGTCATAAATAGACTAAATAGGCTAAATAAGAAGAAAACTTCCATTTTTGAGCTTACCTAGCTAATTATGCCATTTTTGACCTAACTAAGCATAACTTAGAGCTAACTTCATTTTGGAGAAGAAGAAGAAAACTAGAAGAAGAAGAAGAAAACTAGAAAAGAAGAAGAAGAAGAAGACTAGAAGAAGAACTTCTTCTTCTTCTTCTTCTTCTTCTTCTTTTCTTCCTATTCCTTCTTTTCTTCCTCTTCCTGGATTTTCTTCATTTTATTATGTCATTTGTGGACTAAATAGGCTAGATTATGTCATAAATGGACTAAATAGGCTAAATAAGAAGAAAAATGCCATTTTTGAGCTTACCTAGCTAATTATGCCATTTTTAACCTAACTAAGCATATTATGAGATATAACTTAGAGCTTACTTCATTTTGGAGAAGAAGAAGAAGAAGAAAACTAGAATAAGAAGCAGAAGACCGGAAGAAGAAGAAGAAGAAGACTAGAAGAAGACTAGAAGAAGAAGAAAACTTATTCTTCTTCTTCTTCTTTTCTTCTTAAACTTATTCTTCTTCTTCTTCTTTTTTCCTATTCCTTCTTTTCTTCCTCTTCCTTGATTTTCTTCGTCTTATTATGTCATTTGTGGACTAAATAGGCTAAATTATGTCATAAATGGACTAAATTGGCTAAATAAGAAGAAAAATTCCATTTTTGAGCTTACCTAGCTAATTATGCCATTTTGACCTAACTAAGCATAACTTAGAGCTAACTTCATTTTGGAGAAGAAGAAGAAAACTAGAAGAAGAAGAAGATCTTCTTCTTCTTCTAGTCTTCTTCTTCTAGTCTTCTTCTTCTTCTCCTTCTTCTTTTCTTCCTATTCCTTCTTTCCTTCCTATTCCTTGATTTTCTTCATCTTATTATGTCATTTGTGGACTAAATAGGCTAAATTATGTCATAAATGGACTAAACACGCTAAATAAGAAGAAAAATATCGTTATGACGGAGGTGCAGGAATGGTCGGGGCCGTGCCAATGCCAGACGGAGGTGAAGGACCGATCGGGGTTCCGGCATTGGCAGAAGGAGTGGTCGATGTTTGTCGGGAGCCATGCTGCACCAAAGATCAGTTCCAATAATGTCTCGTTAGCAAGTTCGCAAACAAAAATGTGAATACTAGTAAGCAATGACCATTCAAATCAAACTCACTGTGTTTGCCGGAGCAATCTGGGGCATCGGCGGAGGGGCCTGACCGTTTTTCTCGCACATGGTCTGCATATTTGGTTGTCACGAGTCAGTCATATTAGATAGTAATGCGAACATTACGTGCAAGATTGGGCTAATATGCATGAGAAACGTACCACAATGAGCTCGTATAGGGCCCGGTTAGCGATGTTGTTCCGATTCCTCTCCTCCTCCAACAGCTTAGCCGTCTTCTCCTCCATCTCCTTTTTTGCCTCCCTTTTTTCCTCCTCCACAAGTTCCTTCGTCTTCAATCTCTCTTTCTCAACAATAGCCTGCAACACACCACTCCTCGTTAGCATTGTAATCATCGCCGGACGCACACACAATGTAATGGAGGAAAGGTGAGAGAGTCCGTATAACTAACCGCCATGGCAATCTCCGCGGGCCATGCACGAGGCGTTATCTCAGGATCAGAGCTACTCAGGCGCTTCTTGATCTGCGAGGGAGTCTTAGGACAACATATCAGTCCATCACCAATGGCTTGAGAGCCATGGGACCTCCCGCCACCAGATATCATCACCAGCTCTGTATCAAAAGGATCCTGGCTCCGGTTAAAGTCCTCCCCTTTCCTCGCCTTCCCCTCGTCTATGTACCTCACAAGCTTGTGGTGGGAGGCCTTGTTGGTGAAGTTCTCTGGATCATCTAGGTCAGACTCCATGAATGGCTTGGCCTTCTTGTAAGGGGCCATATGGGCCATGCCATAGAGGTCGAACACACCTGGCACAGGCTTCTGGTGGTGGTGCGCCTGAGAGAGAGGAACAAAATATTAGTTAAGGGCTCAAGCTAGCATGAAGAATGATATTGCTATGTAAATAGGTCATTTTGGAGCTAACTAGCTAAGATTAGTTTAGGTCGTTATTGAGCTATCGAAGGTAGTTATGCCATTTTTTAAATGACTAAAGCATATAAGTCATTTTATAGAGCTATCTAAGGTTATTATGTCATTTTAGGGCTAAATATGTCATAAATGAACTATCTAGCATGAAGAATGAATTGCATGAATCATGTAGCAAACCACATACCCAATTATCCCCGTACTCAAACTGGTTGGAGCTCCCTTGATGGTGTGGCACACCTTCCGCTTGGTCGCGCTTATCCTTGGCCCTTTGGTGTTCGACTTTCCATTGGGCAGAGCACCACGCATCCACCAACGCCTCCCAACAATCCATCTTATCCACACACCATCTCGGGGGCACCTAAGTGAGTCAAGAGAAATTTCAGCGCTACGCCTACAAATCAAATCAAGAAAACTAAGTTCAAGGCCTTAAGAATTACCTACATGTACTTCTCCTTACTCAAAAACTTGTCGCGACACTTCTGCTTTCCCCTCTTAATACCCTTTGAGGCGTAGTAGTCTCGAACGTTCTGCACCCGAGCCTCGTACCTTAAGTTCTGAAGTAGGCGCTTGCACTCGTTTTCGACAACCATACACGCGGCCTCCTGCTCTCCCTCTGAAACCCTATAGAAGGTCTGCAATCAAACAAGACAACACTGATTAGTACAATCACTAGATAGTGTTGATTTTTAATTCCGTAAAGGAGAAATTACCCAAAACCGACGGAACACAATGTCGGCCACCGTCTTGCACAAGAAACCGTTGACCCTCTCCTCCGGCAGGGCCGGGGCAGCCGAGTACAGCTCCCAGGTCAGTGCTAGTTGTGGAACCTGACCCTCACCGGGAAACGTGACCCACCCAGGGAAGTGGTGCCGGCAAAGCACACCAAGGACCTGGTTGGGCCTACGGGAACCACGGGGGCGTACCCAGCCCCTGCAGTATGACAAGGCCAACACATTAGATGTTAATTTGAAGGAACATGAAGGCAAAAGGTTAAAAAATAGTAAATGCACTTACTTCAACCCTTTAGGCGCAATCAACCACCTCTGGTCAGGGGTCGTCGGCACGAGCGGGAGCTTTATAGTGCCATGCTTGTAGACCTTCTTGCCCTTCTCAACCAGCTCATCATCGCTGTAGCTATCATCTGAAAAGGTGTCCTCGCTACCATCCTCCGAGCCACTAGCCTCCGGAGTCTCGTGGGCCGAAGACCCTGTGACCGGAGTCTTCTGGGACGAAGACCCCATGAACGGAGTCTTATGAGACAAAGACTCTGGGATTGGACTCACGTGGGTTGAAGGATCGGCGACCCGAGTCTGGTTGGGGGAAGGATCAGCGACCGGAGGCTCATGGACCAGAGTCCGAGATGGGTCCACATCAGACGGAGCACTCCTGTGGTCGGGTGAATCAGCTGAGGGTGGCGGCGAGGAAGGCGTAATAGCCTTCCTACCTCTCCCGCTGCCACGTCCACCTCTAGCAGGCTTCTTCGTCCTCCCCCGACCTCTCCCAGCTGAAGAAGAAGCACCCACCGCAGTTTTCTGCATACTGTCTAGCAGCGCTCTCCGAAGGGGCTGGGCTGGAATAATGGAACCACCCCTCCCAGTAGCACTCGCAGGAGGATCGGGACGCTCTGGACCCTTGCCCACCATCCTGTCAACACCTGCAATGACAAAAAGTAAACGAAATTAGTACAACATAAAAAATTTGGATACCTGACATGAACATAATAATATGTATATAGTTCAAGTGTATCATAATCATGACCATAATAAAAATGCACCCGATCAACACAAATATATATGGGGTCAGGGTGTGGTGTCAGGGTGTCAGGGTCGGGGTCGGGGTGTGGTGTCAGGGTGTCGGGGGTCGGGGGTGAGGGTGGGTG
>NC_041392.1:614399409-614400054 GCF_002162155.2 Triticum dicoccoides
GGATGTGGGTCGGGGTGTGGTGTCAGGGTGTCGGTTGGTCAGGGGTCGGGGTGTGTGTCAGGGTATCGGGGGTCGGTGTCGGGGTGTCGGGTGTCAGGGGTCGGGGTCTCTTTTTTCCTTGTCTTCTTCTCTTCTTCTTCTTCTTCTTCTTCTTCTTCTTCTTCTTCTTCTTCTTCTTCTTCTTCTTCTTCTTCTTCTTCTTCTTTCTCCTCCTCCTCCTCCTCCTCCTCCTCCTCCTCCTCTTCTTCTTCTTCTCCTCCTCCTTTTTCCTCTTCTTCTTCTTTTCTTCTTACTTCTTCTCCCTCCTCCTCCTCCTTCTACTTCTTCTTCTAAACTAAAACTAAAACTAATCTAAAATAAACTAAACTAAAATAAACTAAAACTAAAACTAATCTAAAATAAACTAAACTAAAACTAAAACTATAACTAAAACAGAAACTAAACTAAAAGAAACAAAAAGAAACTAATTAAAAAAGGGGGAGGAGCTCACCTGCAGGAGGAGGCGGCGACCTGGTGGAGGGGGAGGCCGAACGGCCGCGGCGGCCGCTGGAGGAGGCGGCGACCCGGTGGAGGGGAGGCCGAACGATCGCAGTGGGACGGGGCGGTGACGGCGACGGGGCGGGGACGGCCGCGGCGGGATGGGGC
>NC_041392.1:614400483-614432337 GCF_002162155.2 Triticum dicoccoides
CGGGCCGGTGTGGGTGGGGGATGGTGACGGAGGGGAGGGGGCGGGGCGACATGGAAGGGGCGGCAGGGTGCAGTGGAGGTCGGGGGCTGCAGGGGAGGGGTGCGGGGCAGACGGGGTCGGCGGCGGCGCGGGTGTGGGTGGGGATGAATGAGAGAGTGGAGAGAAGAGAGGGGGTGGGACGGCAGTTAATGTACCCGCCTCTTTGCCGTCCGCCAACGGTCGGCAAAGATTCTTTGCCTTCCGCTTGCAGACGGCAAAGAGGTGCGGCCGGTGGGCTTTAGTTGGCTAAACAATAATAGGACCCACCCACCTCTTTGCCGTCTGCTAGCAGACATCAAAGATTCGTTGCCGTCAGCCAGCGGACGGCAAAGAACGGGCTGATGGCAAGACTTCGTTTGCCATCAGCCACATCTTTGCCGTCCGTTTTCTTGTGGCCGACGAAAAAGACCTTCTTTGCCATCATTAAGCGGACAGCAAAGAATGGGCAGATGGCAAAGAAGCTGATTCTAGTAGTGGATGGAGAGGAGAGGAGGTGGTTTTTCAATGCAGAAGAGGGATAGGAGCGTGCGGCAGCGATTTAGGATTGGACGGGAGGGCCGGCACACTGTGACTGGATCAAAATCAAAACCAATTTACCCTTTAATTAAGAAAGCGACCCCATTAACTAGTCTCCCTTTTATTCTGGGTCATAATTGACCATGATTTTCACAAATAAAATATATGTTATACGTTGCAGTAATAATATAATTAGAGAGTACATTCAGATATGAACCAAACGATACAATTTTTGGGGACATGCATTCACATTTTGCTTGTCAAATACAGTACGTGGTCAAACTTTGACCCAAAATACGCAAAACAAAAAAATACTTCCAAGACCAGCGCCGCTCCTCTCCTCTTAAACCACCGCTACTCCTCTCCTATTCTAATCTAAATCCATCGCCGCTCCTCTCCTCTTCAATTTCAAAACCACCGCCCCTCCTCTCCTGTTCCAATCCAAAACCAGTGTCTCTCCTCTCCCGTTCTAATCCAAAACCAGCGCTGCTCCACTCCTCTTCCATTCAAAAACCACCGCCGGTGAGTGAAGGTGTTGTGGAGAAGTAGATTGATGGAGTAGTACAACCGATACGTGAGGATCGCAGATGGCGACCCTGTGAAGCTAGCTAGGATGTTGGAGATACAGTCTTGGTTTGACAACAAGGACCAACTAGCGGCGACGGCACCATCCATGGCCAAATATCTGCAATAGAGTGAAAAGGCGGTGATACTCCCGAAGAACTTAAAAAACTGTAGTTTTATAGGAGTATAAAAGTGCAGACAATGTGATTCTTAGAGAAGAAACTGCAAGTTTCAGTTTCAGATAAGAAACTGCAAGTTCAGTTCCAGATAAGAAACTGCAACTTTCAGAGGCAGAGCATTTATATTAACACGACCTTTTCAAACAGGGATAACATCATGTTGGAAGTTTTATTCATGGTCGAAAATGGAACTACCAGCCAGTTAACATCATGTTGATCAACATTCATGCATAGCACATCTTCATATGATGCACAGTCAAAAAGATATGCTATTTTCAAAATGCCCACACAATGTCGAGTGTGCGAAAAACAGAGAAAACGAGGGACAAAGTTTTGGTAAGTGTTGGACGTGGTGTGCGTAGATGACAATGGGGACCCACAAGTCAATAATGGAAGAGGCAAAAAAATTGGAGATATTTTCCCTGCATCAGGTGGAATCGAACCCGGGCGGAACAACTATCGGTAGTGTCACTTGGCCACTGGGCTAGTTCAGTACTTTTGTTACAAATAAGGCACTGTCTCAAGTGGTCCGGTCTCCTCCTGCACCTTTGTGCGCTCGCCGCGGCGCCGCTTTTTGCCGTTGTGAACATGCTAAACAAACGAGAGGAATCCAGAGAGTACTGTATGTGGAGAGGCGGATAGTCGGGACCCACCAGGTCTATGGCCGTATGCAAGCAAGTGCCTCATTGATAAAATACTTCCTACTAATGCTATACTGACGTTGGGGCACACGGGTTTGTCAACATAGTTACAGTTTTTTTAGGTGCTTCAATGTAGTTACTAAAGGAGATAAATTCACAACGAAGCCGGGGAGCTAGCAGGTATCATTTATTATCACTGGGGCAGCAAGTATCGGTTGGGTTGTGGGCTGCCCCGTCTAGGCTTTATTTTTTAACATGCGCAGCCCATGACATGTCGGTTTGTATTTTCTTGAGGGCCGTCATGTATCAACCGGCCTATGGACCTCCCATCTGAGGTTTTATTTTTCCTGAAACATCGGCAACCCAATTTATGTATTTTTTTTGAAGAAAACGCACATGTCTATTCTATTTTTTGAAGGAAATATGCCCTAGAGGCAATAATAAAGTTGTTATTTATATTTCCTTATATCATGATAAATGTTTATTATTCATGCTAAATTGTATTAACCGGAAACTTAGTACATGTGTGAATACATAGACAAACAGAGTGTCCCTGGTATGACTCTACTTGACTAGCTCGTTAATCATAGATGGTTAAGTTTCCTAGCCATGGACATGTGTTGTCATTTGATGAACAGGATCACATCATTAGAGAATGATGTGATGGACTAGACCCATCCGTTAGCTTAGCACTATGATCGTTTAGTTTATTGCTATTGCTTTCTTCATGACTTACACATGTTCCTATGACTATGAGATTATGCAACTCCCGAATACCGGAGGAACACTTAGTGTGCTATCAAACGTCACAACATAACTGGGTGATTATAAAGATGCTCTACAGGTGTCACTGATGGTGTTTGTTGAGTTGGTATAGATCGAGATTAGGATTTGTCACTCCGATTGTCGGAGAGGTATCTCTGGGCCCTCTCGGTAATGCACATCACTATAAGCCTTGCAAGCAATGTGACTAATGAGTTATTTATGGTATGTTACATTACGGAATGATTAAAGAGACTTGCCGGTAATGAGATTGAACTCGGTATGATGATACCGATGATCGAATCTCGGGCAAGTAACATACCGATGACAAAGGGAACAACATATGTTGTTATGCGGTTTGACCGATAAAGATCTTCATAGAATATGTAGGAACCAATATGAGCATCCAGGTTCCGCCATTAGTTATTGACCAGAGATGAGTCTCGATCATGTCTACATAGTTCTTGAACCCGTAGGGTCCGCACGCTTAACGTTCGATGATGATCGGTATTATGAGTTTATGTATTTTGATGTACCGAAGGTAGTTCGAAGTCCCGGATGTGATCACGGATATGACGAGGAGTCTCGAAATGGTCGATACATGAAGATTGATATATTGGAAGGTTATGTTTGGACACCGGAATGGTTTCG
The DNA here is from genome assembly GCF_002162155.2 of Triticum dicoccoides. Taxonomy (NCBI): domain Eukaryota; kingdom Viridiplantae; phylum Streptophyta; class Magnoliopsida; order Poales; family Poaceae; genus Triticum; species Triticum dicoccoides. The sequence continues at coordinate 614,403,836 of NC_041392.1, forward strand.
GATGTGTTTGGGCATATACCGGAGTACCAGGGGGTTACCGGAACCCCTTGGGGGCTTAATGGGCCTACATGGGCTTTAGTGGAAGAGAGAGGAAGCGACCAAGAGGTGGGGGCGCGCCCCCAAGCCCAATACGAATTGGGAGGGGGGTCGGCCCTCCTTTCCTTCTTCTCCTCTTCCCCTTCCTTCCCCCTCCTATTAGGACTAGGAAAGGGAGAAAACCTACTCCTAGTAGGAGTAGGAATCCCCCCTTGGGGCGCACCATGAGGGCCGGCCGGACCCTTTCTCCCCTCCTTTATATACAGGTGAGGGGGCACCCCATAGACACACAAGTTGATTTCTTAGACGTGTGCGGTGCCCCCTCCATAGTTTCCCACCTCGGTCATATTGTCGTAGTGCTTAGGTGAAGCCCTGCATCGGTAACTTCATCATCACCGTCACCACGCCGTCGTGCTGATGAAACTCTCCCTCGGCCTCAGCTGGATCTAGAGACCGAGGGACGTCACCGAGCTGAGCATGTGTAGATTGCGGAGGTGCCATGTGTTTGGTACTTGATCGGTTGGATCGCGAAGACGTTCGACTACATCAACTGCGTTACTAAACGCTTCCTCTTTCAGTCTATGAGGGTACGTGGACACACTCTCCCCGCTCGTTGCTATGCTTATCCTAGATAGATCTTGCTTGATCGTAGGATTTTTTTTAAATACTATGTTCCCCAACAGTGGCATCCGAGCCAGGTCTATGCGTAGATGTTATATGCACGAGTAGAACACAAAGGAGTTGTGGGTGTGGGTATATACCTATTGCTTGCCGTCACTAGTTGTTTCTTGATTCGGCGGTATTGTTGGATGAAGCGGCCCGGACCGACATTACATGACCGCATTCATGAGACTGGTTCTACCGACGTGCTTTGTACACAGGTGGCTAGCGGGTGTCAGTTTCTCCAACTTTAGTTGTATCGGATTCACTGAATAGGGTTCTTTCTGAAGATCAAAAAGCAATCACTATACCGTGTTGTGGTTTTTGATGCATAGGTAAGAATGGTTCTTGCTAAGCCCGTAGCAGCCACGTAAAACTTGCAACAACAAAGTAGAGGATGTCTAACTTGTTTTTGCAGGGCATGTTGTGATGTGATATGGTCAACACATTATTATATAAATTGTTGTATGAGATGATCATGTTTTGTAACACAGTTATCGACAACTAGCAGGAGCCATATGGTTGTCGCTTTATTGTATGAAATGTAATCTCAATGTAATTGCTTTACTTTATCACTAAGCGGTAGCGATAGTCGTAGAAGCAATAGTTGGCGAGATGACAACGATGCTACAATGGAGATCAAGGTGTCAAGCCGGTGACAATGGTGATCATGACAGTGCTTTGGAGATGGAGATCAAAGGCACAAGATGATGATGGCCATATCATATCACTTATATTGATTGCATGTGATGTTTATCCTTTATGCATCTTATTTTGCTTAGTACGGCGGTAGCATTATAAGATGATCTCTCACTAAATTTCAAGGTATAAGTGTTCTCCCTGCTTATGAAACGTTGCTACAGTTCGTCGTGCCGAGACACTACATGATGATTGGGTGTGATAAGCTCTACGTTCACATACAACGGGTGCAAGCCAGTTTTGCAAAAGCAGAATACTCTAGTTAAACTTGACGAGCCTAGCATATGCAGATATGGCCTCAGAACACTCAGACCGAAAGGTCGAGCGTGAATCATATAGTAGATATGATCAACATAGTGATGTTCACCATTGAAAACTACTCCAACTCACGTGATGATCGGACATGGTTTAGTTGATGTGGATCATGTGATCACTTAGATGATTAGAGGGATGTCTATCTAAGTGGGAGTTCTTAAATAATATGATTAATTGAACTTTAATTTACCATGAACTTAGTACCTGATAGTATTTTGCATATCTATGTTGTAGATCAATAGCTCGCGTATAGCTCCCTATTTTATTTGTTGATATGTTCCTAGAGAAAAATAAGTTGAAAGATGATAGTAGCAATTATGCGGACTAGGTCCGTGATCTGAGGATTATCCTCATTGTTGCACAAAAGAATTATGTCCTTGATGCACTGCTAGGTGACGGACCTATTGCAGGAGCAGATGCAGACGTTATGAATGTTTGGCAAAGCTTGGTGTGATGACTACTAGATAGTTTAGTGCACCATGCTTTACGGCTTAGAACCGGTACTTCAAAACGTTTTGAACACCACGGAACATATAAGATGTCCCAAGAGCTGAAATTTGTATTTCAGACTCATGCCCGAGTTGAGAGGTATGAGACCTCTAACAAATACTTTACCTACAAGATGGAGGAGAATAGCTCAACCAGTGAGCATGTGCTCAGAATCTGAGCACTACAATCACTTGAATCAAGTGGGAGTTAATCTTCCATATAAGATAGTGATTGACAGAGTTCTCTAGTCACAATCACCAAGTTACTAGAACTTCGTGATGAACTATAATATGCAAGGGGTGACGAAAACGATTCCCCGAGTTCTTCGCGATGCTGAAATTAGCGAAGGTAGAAATCAAGAAAAGCATCAAGTGTTGATGGTTGACAAGACCACTAGTTTCAAGTAAAAGGGAAAGGGAAAGAAAGGGAACTTCAGGAAGAATGGTGCTACCTCTTGAGCATGCATTGGTTTTCCCTTGAAGAGGAAAGGGTGATGCAGCAAAGCAGCGTAAGTATTTCCCTTAGTTTTTGAGAACCAAGGTATCAATCTAGTAGGAGACCACGCGCGAGTCACCTCATACCTACACAAACAAATAAGAACCTCACAACCAACGCGATAAAGGGGCTGTCAATCCCTTTATGGACACTTGCAAGAGTGAGATCTGATTGAGATAATAATAATAAGATAAATATTTTTGGTATTTTTATGATGTAGATTGAAAGTAAAGATTGCAAAATAAAATAGATTGGAAACTTGTATGATGGAGAATAGACCCGGGGGCCATAGGTTTCACTAGTGGCTTCTCTCAAGATAGCATAAGTATTACGGAGGGTGAATAAATTATTGTCGAGCAATTGCTAGAAAAGCGAATAATTATGAGAATATCTAGGCATGATCTTGTATATAGGCATCACGTCCGTGACATGTAGACCGACTCCTGACTGCATCTACTACTATTACTCCACACACCGACCGCTATCCAGCATGCATCTAGAGTATTAAGTTCATAAGAACGGAGTAACGCTTTAAGCAAGATGACATGATGTAGAGGGCTAAACTCATGCAATATTATATAAAACCCATCTTTTTATCCTCGATGGCAACAAAACAATACGTGTCATTTCCCTTTCTTTCACTTGGATCGAGCACCGCAAGATTGAACCCAAAGATAAGCACTTCTCCCATTGCAAGAAAGATCAATCTAGTAGGCCAAACCAAACTGATAATTCGAAGAGACTTGCAAAGATAACCAATCATACATAAAAGAATTCGGAGAAGATTCAAATATTGTTCATAGATAGTCTTGATCATAAACCCACAATTCATCGGATCTCGACAAACACACCGCAAAAGAAGATTAAATCGAATAGATCTCCAAGAGAATCGGGGAGAACTTTGTATTGAGATCCAAAGAGAGAGAAGAAGCCATCTAGCTAATAACTATGGACCCGAAGGTCTGAGGTAAACTACTCACACATCATCGGAGGGGCCATGGAGTTGATGTAGAGTCCCTCCGTGATCAATGCCCCCTCCGACGGAGCTCCGGAAAAGGCCCCAAGATGGGATCTCTTGGGTACAGAAGGTTGCGGCGGTGGAAATAGGGTTTCGTGGTGCTCTTGGATGTTTTCAGGGTACATAGGTATATATAGGAGGAAGAAGTAGGTCGGTGGAGCCACAAGGGGCCCACGAGGGGGGAGGGCGCGCCCAGGGGGTAGGTGCTCCCCCTGCCTCGTGGCCACCTCGTTGGTTTCTTGACGTCTACTCCAAGTCCTCTGGATCATGTTTGTTCCAAAAATCACGCTCCCGAAGGTTTCATTCCATTTGGACTCCATTTGATATTCTTTTTTTGCCAAACACTGAAATAGGAAAAAAACAGCAATTTGGGTTGGGCCTCCGGTTAATAGGTTAGTCCCAAAAATAATATATAAGTGTATAAATAAGCCCATTAAACATCCAAAACATAATATATAATAGCATGGAACAATCAAAAATTATAGATACGTTGGAGACGTATCAAGCATCCCCAAGCTTAATTCCTTCTCGTCCTTGAGTAGCTAAATGATAAAAATAGAATTTTTGATGTGGAATTGTAACACCCACGATGCGGCTATATCTCCCACGTGTCGGAGCACGACTTAGAGGCATAACCGCATTGTAGGCATGTCGCAAGAGGGGTATCTTTACACATCCCATGTACTGAATAAGAAAGAGGTACAGAGTTGGCTTACAATCGCCACTTCACACAATACATAAATATAGCATTAGATCATCTAGAATACAATCAAGGTCCGACTACGGAACCAAAATAAAGACAACCCCAAATGCATAAGATCCCCGATCGCCCCAACTGGTCTCCACCACTGATCGTCTGGAAAGGAAACGTAGTAACGTCCTGAATCCTCGTCGAACTCCCACTTGAGTTCAGTGGCATCCCCTAGAATGGCATCATTGGCACCTGCATCTGGTTTTGGAAGTAATTTGTGAGTCACGGGGACTCAGCAATCTCACACCCTCGTGATCAAGACTATTTAAGCTTATAGGTAGGGAAAAGGTAGTGAGGTGGAGCTGCAGCAAGCACTAGCATATATGGTGGCTAACATAAGCAAATGAGATCGAGAAGAGGAGCAAAGCACGGTCGATAAACTATGATCAAGAAGTAATCCTAGAACTACTTACGTTCAAGCATAACACGAGACCGTGTTCTCTTCCCAGACTCCGCCAAAAAGAGACCATCACGGCTACACACGCGGTTGATGCATTTTAATTAAGTTAAGTGTGAAGTTCTCTACAACCGGATATGAACAAATACCCATATGCCCATAACCGCGGGCACGTCTTTCGAAAGTTCAAACCCTGCAGGGGTTTCCCAACTTAGCCCATCACAAGCTCTCACGGTCAACGAAGGATATTCCTTCTCCCAGGACGACCCGATCAGACTCGGAATCCCGGTTACAAGACATTTCGACAATGGTAAAACAAGACCAGCAAAGCTGCCCGATGTGACGACAAATCCTGATAGTAGTCGCACGTATCTCATTCTCAGGGCACACCCGATGAGCACTCCGTACAACTAAAACCAAACCTCGAGTTTCCCCGAGGGGGCGCCGCAAAGGACTCTAGTTTGGACCAACACTCAGAGGAGCACTGGCCCGGGGGTTTAAAATAAAGATGACCCTTGAGTCCGCGGAACCCAAGGGAAAAAGGCTTAGGGGGCAAATGGTAAAACCAAGGTTGGGCCTTGCTGGAGGAGTTTTATTCAAGGCGAACTGTCAAGGGGTTCCCATTATAACCTAACCGCGTAAGGAACGCAAAATCAAGGAACATAACACCGGTATGACATAAACTAGGGCGACAAGAGTGGAACAACACCAGGCATAAGGCCGAGCCTTCCACCCTTTACCAAGTATATAGGTGCATTAAAGTAAACAAGATATAATAATGATATCCCAACAATAAACATGTTCCAACAAGGAACAAATTCCATCTTCACCTGCAACTAGCAACGCTATAAGAGGGGCTGAGCAAAGCGGCAACATAGCCAAACAACGGTTTGCTAGGACAAGGTGGGTTAGAGGTTTGACATGGCAATATGGGAGGCATGATATAGCAAGTGGTAGGTATTGCGGCATAGGCATAGCAATAGAGCGAGCAACTAGCAAGCAAAGATAGAAGTGATTTCGAGGGTATGGTCATCTTGCCTGCAAAGTTCTCCGAGTTGACGTAAGCTTGATCCTCGTAAGCGTACTCAACGGGTTCCTCAATACTGAACTCGTCTCCCGGCTCTACCCAAAGCAAGAACACAAGCAAAGGGAACCACAGTCAACCACGGTGCAATGCGCAAGCAACATGACGCAAAACATGGCAGGATATGCGGGATGTAAAATGCAATGCATATGCGTGCTCTGGAAGGAAAAGATTGAACCAGGCCTCAACTTATAAAACCAAGAGTGCCGTTGGAAATATGAGTTGATTTCGGTCGAAATCGATATAAAGATCACCAGAATCGAAAGCACGGTTTGCAAATGGCAAGCAAAACAATAATGGCCCAATTCTGCGATTAACAGCACGATGCCATCTAGAATGCAACAAGAAACTAAGCTACTGCACTCCAACATAGCAACAAAGCACATGGCAGTGATCTACTCAAGATGCTTGACAAAAGATGAAAACTGAGCTACGGCTAAATCACACAAGAGCAGGTTCAAACAAGCATGGCAAAAGTGCAAAAGATATCAGCTTCACAGACTTAGTGAAAATAACATGTCAGGATTTAACATCTGGAAGCAATGTTTAGAGCAAGATAACAACATGCTACAGGAACATATCATGGCAAAGCAAGGCATGGCATGAAACTACTCAAAGCATATAACAAAAGTCCCTTACTGACCATAAGCCAAAAAGGATCAAAAGACAAGATGGCACCCATGTAAACATAGCAAGTTTCATTAACAGATTCAGACTTAGCAGAAAACTGGACATGGCATAAACAGAGTTACGTAGGCATGTTTGCGAGATCGATGCACTCAACACAAGGCATTGCTTGACAAGCTAAGTATACACCCAGCAAGAAGACATGATCAAGAAGTTAAACATGGCAAGAACCATCTCATAGCATACATGGATCAACTACAACAACCTTGGCAAAATTGATTAACACGTAAACAATCTGCCAGGAACATTTTATAGCAAAAGTAGAGCAAGATTGAGTCATTCTAGGGGACTCCATAAATGCAAGCAAAGACATGGATGGATAGAGCACAACCATATTCCAAAATCATTCTTACTGAACATGCTCAGAAGAGGCATGGATCACTCTGTAGCAACATGAATACATGGCATAAAAATAACATCAGGGAAATGACTTAGAAGAATTCTAAGTCCCTGAAATCAGCAACATCACGAGAGCTACTTTGCATGCTTGTGCTAGTCACCACATTGATCACAAAAAATACATGGCATACACCCCTGTAAAGATGGCATGGCATAGCCCAAAACACATGCAGGGCTCAAGTTCATAGGAGGCACACAATAATCGTGGCAAAAATGACAAATGCTCATAATCTGTTAAGAAACAGAAATTAACATTATAAAGCACTCTTGAAACAGCATTTTAGGGAACAAGATGGACTCAAAAAAGCATGGTGCGATGGAACAAAATCAAGAGGATATCCTAACGAACAATTTGATATATCACACACGCAAAACGGAGCTACGGATGATGAGATATGGTATGAAGAAAAGTGCTTGAAAATATGAGCAGGGGCGAGGACTTAGTGAAAACCACCTCAGATCTAGGGTTCTTCGGATCTTGCACGCGAGCCGAGGAGGGCGCGAGCTCGTCGGAGATGGAGGTAGAGCTCACCGGAGATGGGGGACTCGCTGGATCCAGGAGCTCGGCGCGGCGAGTGGCGACAAGGAGAGGGCCAGGAGGCGGCGAAGAAGTGGGCGCGGCGCCACTTGGCGCTTCCTGATTGGCCGGGCGGCGGCGGGCGGACGCGTCCGGCTTTGCCCGGACGTGTCCGGCGGTGCAAGGAGAGGGGGAGCTACGGTTTACCCGCGAATTTCGGAGGGGAAGGTGTATTTATAGTTTGTGGGAGCTAGGAGAGTCCAAATGAGGTGCGGTTTTCGGCCACGCGATCGTGATCGAATGACCGAGAGGATGGAGGGGGTTTGGATGGGTTTTGGGCCACTTTGGAGGGATGTTGGGCTGCAACACACATGGGGCCTTTACGGTTCCTCGGTTAACCATTGGAGTATCAAACGAACTCCAAATGACACAAAACTTGATAGGCGGTCTACCGGTAGTGTTAAAAGCGGCTGTCAGTGTCCAATCCGATCCGAGAACTTTTAACACCTGCACACGAAAAGAGGCAAAAGGGGGCTGTCGGTGTCAAAACCGGCAGATCTCGGGTAGGGGGTCCCGAACTGTGCGTCTACGGAGAATGGTAATAGGAGGCAGGGAACACAATGTTTTACCCACGTTCGGGCCCTCTTGATGGAGGTAAAACCCTACGTCCTGCTTGATTTATTCTTGATGATATGAGTATTACAAGAGTTGATCTACCACGAGATCGGAGAGGCTAAACCCTAGAAGCTATCCTATGGTATGATTGTATGTTGTCCTACGGACTAAAACCCTCCGGTTTATACAGACACCGGAGGGGGCTAGGGTTACACAAGGTCGGTTACAAAGGAGGAGATATCCATGTCCATACTGCCTAGCTTGCCTTCCACGCCAAGTAGAGTTCCATCCTGACACGAGACGAAGTCTTCAATCTTATATCTTCATAGTCCAACAATCTGGCCAAAGGATATAATCTGGTTGTCCGGATACACCCTAATACAGGACTTCCTCAGTAGCCCCCGAACCAGGCTTCAATGACGATGAGTCCGGCGCGCAGTGTTGTCTTCAGCATTGCAAGGCAGGTTCTTCTCCATATTTCGAACGTTTGTAAAGCAGTGTCCGGTCCCATAAATGTTTGGACCTTTTGGCTTCTGTGCCCAATAAGGGCTATCTCCCACGCGTTGAATGAATACGAGGCACAAGGGCGTTTTTACAGTCGCCCCCCTAGCCAGACAAATAAATTGTCTATTAAAAGGAAGGGGATCCTCAGATCCGATCCATACCATTCTCCCCCAGCGAGAATCCATCAGAGCGCGCTTCGGAAAGATCCATTCCAGCATGGCCGACCTCCGCAGCTCCTCCTCCCGCCCCCGTAGCCCTAAGCCCGATGATTGGGAGAGGTGTTCAGTCCCACACAGTCGATTAATCGAACTGCAGACTAAGGGATTTCTCCCTCCAGCATACATGGTGCCCGTTCGAGCTGGGCTTGCCACCTACAATGGTGGGGAGCAAGCGAAGAGCTTTCCCAGTCCCTCTATGGGGGAGCGGGTCTGCCTTGTTCCTTATTTATTAAGGGGACTCGGATTTCCAATTCATCTGTTCCTCCGCAGGCTCCTGGAGTTCTACGGCCTCCAATTACACAATTTCACCCCTGCCTCCATTCTACATATCGCCGGCTATGTCGCTCTCTGCGAGTTGTTCCTGGGCTGCGAGGCTCACTTCGAGCTGTGGAAAAGGCTATTTTGCCTCGTCCCTCTCACACAGAGGGGGTCACTTTATCAAGTTGGCGGAGCCGAAATATGGCGCATCGCCGGTACCGGATACCTTTCCGGTACCCCGAAGAAGTCGTCCAAAGACTGGCCTTCGGAATGGTTTTATATGGAGGACGTTCCCCTTCTGGACCCTATTCGGCGGGTTCTTCCTGAGTTCAGCAATGCTCCTCTGAAGAAATGCCGAAGTTGGCGCCCACGGAGCCCCCAGGTGGAAGACAATGGAGAAGTCCTCTACCTGATGAACCGGATTATAGCACTGGCTCAATCAGGATTGACAGTAATCGAAGTTATGTCGATTCGCATAATGCGGGGAGTGCAACCACTTCAATATCGTGGGCACCCCTTGTGGTGTTTTAACGGGGCGGATGATGCCACCCGCTGCGGGCGTAAGGGTCCGGACAATGCTGCCGCTTTAGCAAAAATTCTGTCTGGATTGTTCAAGGGAGAGGAATAGGAGTTCATCCACATCAAACCACGGGATGGATTCTCCATGTACAATCCTCCAAGCTGGGTAAGTTATATCTCCTTACTCCCATTTTTCCCGCATTCTTTGTCGTAAATATTCACCTTGCCACTTTGCGGCAGGAACTGCGAAAAGCCATAAAGGAGGTTAGCAGTCCTTCTCCACAACCAGAGGACCCTGACCGGGCCCTTGACTCCGAACTTGAAGAAGATCCGGTTATATTCGTGGAGCTGATAGACCGGCAGTTCTATCAGTTAAGCTGCGACGATGCCATGGTGGCCATTACGGCCGACTATCCCGGACTGCTTCCTGCATCGCACGTAAGAAAACCAAAAAATCCCAATTCCAAAAACTAGGATCCCCTGTTAGACACTTCACCTACCATATACATATGGTGTTTTTACAGGGAAGGCATTCGGGACGCCCTGCCGAACCCGCAGCAACTTGCCAACAAGAGGCACCGAGGCCGGGCAGGCCAAAAAGGAAGGCGGTCAGGACGGAGACGCCCACACAAAGGTATAATAGAAACCCCGCTCCATGCTTGTCGTCTTTCTCAAAATGTAACGACACCCGTGTTTCTTTAACAAAAAAACGCTCGCCGGAATATGTCCGGCGATGTTGCTAATCACGCTTCCACCAGTCGAGCGCCAGGACCGGACATAGAGGCGGAAGCCGATATGCGGTGGGCGCCGGATAATCCCCCTACAGAGGATTCAGATAGATTATCCGCTACAAACTCAGAAGTGGAAAGCGCCATGAATCATAGGCGTCGCCGGGCCGTACTCCGTGATGCTTGTTTCTCACCAGAGGCATTTGATGCCTTCAATTCTAGAGAGGCGTACCTCCGTGCTGCTCAAGATGGTCTAGCCAGAGCCACAGATCAGTATGTAAAGGATGTACGGGTAAGTAAATCTGACGATTTATATGTATCAGTAGCCCCTGAGACTTGAAACAGTTAGCAGAACTGATTTAAGGATCATCTTTATTGTGCAGGTTCTTACAAAGAAGAATACTAGGCTGTTACAGGAGCTGGAGGAATGCAAGACCCAACTGCGAGCCACTATTGTCACATTGAAGGAACCGAAAAAGTCTCCCGCCGGTAACATTTACTTTAAAGAATGATGGTTACCATATAGTGTGCGGCGTGGCTGCAGATCTAACAATAGATGTTGTAGATGAGTCCGGAGAAAATCCGGAGGACCAGCATGTCGTGCGACAGCTAGAGGCTGGCAAACGCGTGCTAACAGAGGTTAGGCGGGAGAAAAACAATCTCCAAGACGCCAATATCATGCTGAGCGTGGAACTAAAAGACGTTTGAGCCCAGCTTGTAGACTCTGAGAAGGAGAATAAGCGGCTTCAGTGCGGCATTTTCAGTAAGTGCTTGAACGTATCTTTTTGAAGGAATTCGGCGAAGAAGCCGACTAACAGTGTTATGTTTGTAGGTATGCTGACGGGTCGTCCCGAGGAGGAAATGCCCGGGTCTGCGGGTGATCTTCTATCCGAGCTCTCACATCTGCACGAACAAGTTCGGCAGGTGATGCAAGGTGTTGCCCAGTCCTTGTGGCCATCCGTCTCCCTGCCAGAAGGCGTTGTAGAGCTTAAGGAGAAGCTCAAGGGAGCACGGCGGCGCTTCCAATTATGGAAGATATCGGCCTACCGTCAAGGTGCTAGAGAAGCCTGGGCCATGGTGAAGACGCGGTATACCAAGGCTGACCCAAATCACATGGCCGAGGTCGGACCTGTGGGGCCCGACGGGAAACATATTCCCGTTAGCTTAGTTTATGGGCAAGTAGAATTAGCCGCAAAGTATTCCCAATAGGATTGTAGGCTAGACCACCTGTTGGATGGTATAGAAGAGGAATTGAGTCACTCTGCATGACTATGTAATTAAAGTGACATGTATAATGCCTTCTAGCCGGATTGTAGATCATTTGTCATGGCGGACCTTTTCGCTTTAACCTCAGGACCTGATAGTCCAGAGTGTATCCGAATACCCGCTCAGTTATATAAGAACCGGGGTATGCATGGAGACCAGGCGTAGGGGTCATTAGTGCTTGAACAGACAAGTGCCCAACTAGTTATGTCATATTACATGGGTAGTAAGAAACATCTTCCAGGGAGAATAGTTCCGTTAAGGGTTCCTTTCCGTGGGTACGCATGCCCTAAAGTGCATGTCTAGACTGCGATAGGAAACGCAGGAAAAACATCTGGGGGCACGTATGGAAAATAAAAATCATCTTTTGTTCACCGACCGAATATTCCCTTAAGAACGCTAGCTTTCGGCTTCACCCAGTCTGAGGTACACATCCGGCTGACCTGGCAGTAACAATCGCAGAGGTGCTCCCCTTATGCCCTAGCCGAATTAACGGGAACGTAGGGCATAAATAAAAGAGCCAGGCAACCCAGCTTGGCCAAAACTTAAGTCATATCGATGCATATAATGGCGAAAAAGGTACATGCGGAAGTATAACACATGTGCGGGGCATGAGGCCCGGATAAATAATTAAGCTTCTGTGAAAGAAGCCCCTAGGTATGATGAGTGCGGCTAGCGCATCTATAATGTGCAAGCGAGGCACAAGTTGGCACTTGAAGGCCTAGAGAAAGAATAAAAGAAAGAAAGAAAGAAAAACAAGACCGATAATGTATATGCAAACAATGGACAGAGGAAGGGGATGAACATAGAGTCCGACGCTAGGCGTAGAATCTTCGGAGCCTAGCTGCGTTCCATGGGTTCAGCTCGAGTCGATTAGTCGATGCATCCCGCAGTCGGTACGCTCCCCCGGTCAGAACTTGGTCAATAATGAAGGGACCTTCCCATTTGGGCTCGAGCTTGTTCTTTTTCTTATCCGGCAGGCGTAGAACTAGTTCGCCGTTATAAGTTTTGGCCTGTACTACTCTGCTTCGGTATCTGTGAGCCTGTTGGTGATAAAATGCGGAACGGGCTTTTGCTACGTAGCGCTCCTCCTCCAGGGTGTCCAGACTGTCCTGCCGATTGAGCTCGGCTTCTCTTTCTTCATACATGCGCACTCGAGGTGATTCATGAATTATGTCACAGGGCAAGACTGCCTCTGCGCCGTACACCATAAAGAAGGGTGTATATCCGGTACTACAATTCAGCATGGTCCGAAGCCCCCAGAGTACGGAGTTGAGCTCCTCTACCCGGTGCGTGTTAGACTCCGTTAAGGAACGCACTAATTTGGGTTTAACGTCGTTCATTATAAGACCGTTTGCTTGCTCAACTTGGCCGTTGGTTTGTGGGTGATAGACTGAAGCATAATCGAACTTGATGCCCATTTTGCTGCACCAGAGTTTTACCTCATCATTCGTGAAGTTCGTGCTGTTGTTAGTGATGATTCTGTGGGGGACGCCATAACAGTGTACGACCCCGGATATGAAGTCTATCACCGGTCCGGGTTCGGCTGTTTTAACAGGTTTGGCCTCTATCCATTTGGTGAATTTATCCACCATGACCAGTAAGTATTTTTTCTTGTGGGTTCCCCCTTTAAGGGGTCCAACCATGTCAAGCCCCCAGACCGCGAAGGGCCACGTAATGGGGATGGTTTGGAGGGCAGTGGGTGGCATGTGGCTTTGATTTGCAAAGAGCTGGCAACCGGCGCAACGTTGGACCAAGTCCTGTGCATCTGCCCGGGCCGTTGGCCAATAGAATCATGTACGGAAGGCCTTGCTTACAAGAGCCCGGGCTACGGTGTGGTGACCGCCGAGTCCGGCATGAATTTCTGCCAAAAGGTTCCGCCCTTCCTCTTCGGAGATGCATCTTTGAAGGACTCCGGTAGTGCTTTTTTTGTATAATTCTCCCTCATGGACCCTGTAGGCCTTGGATCGCCGCACTATGCAGCGTGCCTCATTTTGGTCCTCCGGAAGTTCTTGTCTAGTTAGGTAGGCCAGGAATGGTTCTGTCCACGGGGCAATGATGGCCATTATTACGTGGGCTGAAGGTGTTATTTCGGTGGCGGAGCCTCCGATTGTGTCAGATTGTTCGGTATCGGGTATTTTGGCCGGGTCCGGACTATTGTTACCGGTGTCCCCTTCCCATACTACGGATGGCTTGAACAGCCTCTCCAAAAATATGTTGGGGGGGACCGCATCGCGTTTTGCGCCAATGCGGGCGAGGATATCCGCCGCCTGATTGTTTTCCCGAGCCACATGGTGAAATTCGAGCCCCTCGAACCGAGCTGACATTTTTAGGATGGCGTTTTGATAGGCTGTCATCTTCGGATCCTTGGCATCAAAGTCTCCATTTATTTGGGATATTGTGAGGTTCGAATCCCCACGCACCTCCAGGCGCTAAATGCCCATGGAAACTGCCATCCGAAGACCATGTAACAGGGCTTCGTATTCGGCTACATTGTTGGAGTCTGTATACAGTATCTGCTATACGTATTAAACTGTATCTCCGGTTGGGGATGTCAGGACGACGCCAGCCCCCAGTCCAGCCAACATTTTGGAGCCGTCGAAGTGCATAATCCAATTGGAGTATGCGCCGTACTCTTTGGGGAGTTTGGCTTTTGAAGAGGGAATTTATGTCCGTCCGCTTCTCGTTCGATGACGAGCACTGCGCTTACAACTTGATGGGTTGCCGCAATGTATAACAACATTGGTTCGCCAATCTTTGGTGCAGCCAGGATTGGGTTGGTTGCCAGCATGGCTTTTATTTCTTCCAATCCGGTTGTGGTAGCGTTCATCCACTCGAAGTGTTCGGTGTGCCGAAGGAGGCGATAAAGGGGTAATGCCTTTTCTCCTAAGCGGGAGATAAAGCGGCTTAGAGCCGCCACGCACCCAGTTAACTTCTGGATTTGTTTGAGGTCTGTTGGGGTAGGCAACTATGACAAAGCTCGGATTTGGGCCGGATTAGCTTCAATACCTCTACTGGAGACAATGAAACCCAGGAGCTTTCCGGATGGTACGCCGAAAACGCATTTTTCCGGATTGAGCTTGATGTCGTATGTTCGGAGGTTGTCGAATGTGAGCCTCAACTCATCTATCAAAGAGTCGACGTGTTTGGTTTTGATGACCACATCGTCTACGTATGCCTCTACTGTTTTGCCGATTTGTTTCTCCAGACATGTCTGAATCATGCGTTGATATGTTGCGCCGGTGTTTTTGAGCCCAAAAGGCATTGTGTTGAAACGGAAGGGACCGTATGGTGTGATGAATGCCGTTGCGGCTTGGTCGGACTCCGCCATCTTGATTTGGTGGTAACCGGAGTATGTGTCGAGGAAACACAATGACTCGTGTCCTGCGGTAGCATCAATAATTTGATCGATGCGGGGGAGGGGGAAGGGATCCTTTGGGCAAGCCTTATTGAGGTCCTTGAAATCGACACAAAGGCGCCAGGATTTATCCTTCTTTGGTACCATCACCAGGTTTGCTAGCCAGTCCGAGTGTTTTATTTCTCTGATGAATCCGGCCTCCAATAACTTGGCTAGGTCCTCTCCCATGGCCTGTCTCTTAGGTTCGGAGAAACGCCGAAGAGCTTGCTTGACCGGCTTGAATCCCTTTAGGATATTGAGGCTATGCTCGGCCAGCCTGCGTGGGATTCCTGGCATGTCTGAGGGATGCCAGGCGAATATGTCCCAATTCTCGCACAGGAACTCTCATAGTGCGGCGTCCACGGCGGGGTTTAACTGTGCCCCGATGGAGGCTGTTTTTGTAGGGTCCGTTGGGTGGACTTGGAATTTGACTATTTCATTCGCTGGTTTAAAAGAGGTGGACTTGGATCTCTTGTCGAGTATCACGTCATCTCTATCCAATGTGGAGCGTAGCGTGGTTAATTCCTTGGCCGAGAGGGCTTATGATAATGCCTCGAGGGCCAGTGCGGCTGTTTTGTTTTCGGCGCGGAGTGCTATGTCCGGATCACTGGCGAGGGTGACGATTCCGTTGGGCCCGGGCATTTTGACCTTCATGTACCCATAATGGGGTACGGCTTGGAAGATTGTGAACGCCTCACGTCCTAAAAGGGTGTGGTGTCCACTGCTGAACGGGGCCACTTGAAATGTAATTTCTTCGGACCTATAGTTCTCTGGCGTACCGAATACCACATCTAGTGTGATTTTCCCAGCGCATCGTGCCTCCCGACTGGGTATGATTCCCCTGAAGGTTGTGCTACTTTGCTCAATGCGGTTCCAGTCTATTTCCATTTTTTGAAGAGTTTCCTCATAGATGAGGTTTAATCCATTGCCGCCGTCCATGAGTACTTTGGTGAGTCGAAAGCCGTCCATGATTGGACGGAGGACCAGTGCGACTGGTGCTCGGGCTGTTCAGAATTTAGGTTCGTCACTGGCATTGAAGGTAATAGCCGTGTCACTCCATGGATTTATTGCTGCTACGTGGCAGATTTCGGCCATGCTGCGGAGTGTTCGCTTGCGCCTATTATTTGACGCGAAGGTCTCAAAGACTGTTAACACCGTATTGTTATCCACGGGATGGTGCTCCGTGGCATTTGGGATAAGAAGATCCTCACCACTTTTGGCCACCTGCCGGAGTATCCAACATGCTCTAAGGCTGTGCGTTGGTATTGTATCCGCTGTGCTATGAATTTTGCAGGGTCCGTTAAGCCATCCCTCCAATACGGTTCCGTGCCCTGTAGAGGGTGTTTGCTTCTTTGTAATGAACTCGGGTGTCTTATGATAGTGCACCCTTTTACTTCGGACTGGGTGTGTATACGGAGCCGGATTATCCCAAAATTTCGTTTCGGTTTTCTAGGCACTTTCCATCGCACAGTACTTTCGTACTATGGATGCCAAGTCGGCGAAGCGTGATATGTCACGGCGACTTGTGGCGTTCAGGATTCCCTTGTCCATGCAGTTATTGCAGAAAAGTGAGACTGTGTCTTCCTCGCGGCAGTCCTTAACCTTATTCATCACAAGGAGGAATCTGGCCCAATAATGATGTACTGTTTCATGGGGCTCTTGCCTGATGTGGGAAAAATCGTTTATGTCTGGGTGGGTGGGTGGATTTGAGTCCGGACCCCTACCCGATCTGAGACCCAGGGGCCGAGGGGTTTCCAATCTTGGAAGTTCGGATTCCAGTATGTTGCCCGATGAGTCTGGCCCGCTACCTGACTCTAGGTTCAGGGATTGGGTGATGTCCTCCCGTAAATGGGTATCTGGCTCAAAGAGCTCAGGATTTCAAACATAGTTAGTCTTCAAGATAGAGGGAGGATCGCCGCATTGTTCCTCCACCACCGGAACATGATGGGTGACCGATGGAGAGTTAATCTCCCTTCGATTGGGTTTAAGCCCAATCCGATCATAGTCTGTAGCGACTCCCAAGGCGGCGATGCGATCCAAGAGTTCGTTTAGGGAGGAGAGCTCCATTGGATCCATCTGCTCGGCGAATTCCGAGCCGACGTGGAGGATGTTTTTGATGACCCGAGAAGTCATCGTCGGTTCAGCGGCGGAACAGGCAGTCATGACGAAACTGCCTAGCCGGAGAGTTTGGCCGACAGCTAGAGCTCCCCCGGCGGTAATGTTGTTTTTAACAACGAGATGAGGCATCCTTCCTTACGGCGACATCACAGAGGAACTCTCAATGAAAGAACCAATGTCGGTGTCAAAACCGGCGGATCTCGGGTAGGGGGTCCCGAACTGTGCGTCTAAGGCGGATGGTAACAAGAGGCAGGGAACACGATGTTTTACCCAGGTTCGGGCCCTCTTGATGGAGGTAAAACCCTACGTCCTGCTTGATTTATTCTTGATGATATGAGTATTACAAGAGTTGTTCGACCACGAGATCGGAGAGGCTAAACCCTAGAAGCTAGCCTATGGTATGATTGTATGTTGTCCTACAGACTAAAACCCTCCAGTTTATATAGACACCAGAGGGGGCTAGGGTTACACAAGGTCGGTTACAAAGGAGGAGATATCCATATCCGTACTGCCTAGCTTGCCTTCCACGCCAAGTAGAGTTCCATCCGGACACGAGACGAAGTCTTCAATCTTGTATCTTCATAGTCCAACAGTCCGGCCAAAAGATATAATCCGGCTGTCCGGATACCCCCTAATCCAGGACTCCCTCAGGGGCGCCGGAGGACGTAGGAGTGCCGGAATGCAAAACGGACAATGGGGAAAATGCTCGGATGCATGAGACGAACACGTATGCAAATCAGATGCACATGATGACATGATATGAGATTCATGACATGGACAAAATGCAAAACAAAGACAAAAACCAAACCACGAGGGAATATCATAACTTAGTGCCGAAAATGGCAAGAGTTGGAATACAAATATGGAAAGTTACATACGGGGTGTTACAGGAATGCTTTCTAGAATATTCTTCAATGTATTTTTCTCTATTGTGGCATGAATGTTCAGATCCGAAAGATTGAAGATAAAAGTTTATTGTTGACATAAAAATAGTAATACTCCAAGTATGCTAATCAAGAAATTATGTCTTATCAAAATACCATAGCCAAAGAAAACTTATCCCTACAAAGTCATATAGTTTGGCCATGCTTCATTTTCGTCACACAAAATGCTCTCATCATGCACAACCCCTATGACAAGCCAAGCAATTGTTTCATACTTAGCCTTTTCAAACTCTTTCAACTTTTACGCAATATATGAGCGCGAGCCATGGACATAACACTATGGGTGGAATAGAATATGATGATTGAGGTTGTGTGAGAAGACAAAAGGGAGAAAGTCTCACATTGACGCGGCTAATCAATGGGCTATGGAGATGCCCACCGATTGATGTCAATGCAAGGAGTAGGGATTTCCATGCAATGGATGCACTAGAGCTATAAATATATGAAAGCTCATCAAAGAAACTAAGTGGGTGTGCATCCAACTCGCTTGCTCACGAAGAACTAGGGCATTTGAGGAAGCCCATCATTGGAATATACAAACCAAGTTCTATAATGAAAAATTCCCACTAGTTTATGAAAATGACAACATAGGAAACTCTCTATCATGAAGATCATGGTGCTATTTGAAGCACAAGTGTGGAAAAAGGACAGTAACATTGTCCCTTCTCTCTTTTTCTCTCTTTTTTCTCTTTTTTTATTTGGGCCTTCTTTCTTTTTTTTCGTCCAGAGTCTCATCTCGACTTGTGGGGGAATCATAGTCTCCATCATCCTTTCCTCAATGGGACAATGCTCTAATAATGATGATCATCACACTTCTTTTTACTTACAACTCAAGAATTACAACTCAATACTTAGAACAAAATATGACTCTATGTGAATGCCTCCGGCAGTGTACCGGGATATGCAATGAATCAAGAGTGACATGCATGAAAAATTATGAATGGTGGCTTTGCCACAAATACGATGTCAACTACATGATCATGCATGGCAATATGACAATGATGAAGCGTGTCATAATAAATGGAACGGTGGAAAGTTGCATGGCAATATATCTCGGAATGGCTATGGAAATGCCATAATAGGTAGGTATGGTGGCTGTTTTGAGGAAGATATAAGGAGGTTTATGTGTGATAGAGCATATCATATCACGGGGTTTGGATGCACCAGCGAAGTTTGCACCAACTCTCAAGGTGAGAAAGGGCAATGCACGATACCGAAGAGGCTAGAAATGATGGAAGGGTGAGAGTGCGTATAATCCATGGACTCAACATTAGTCATAAAGAACTCACATACTTATTGCAAAAATCTACAAGTCATCAAAACCAAGCACTACGCGCATGCTCCTATGGGGATAGATTGGTAGGAAAAGACATCGCTTGTCCCCGACTGCCACTCATATGGAAAGCAATCAAAGAACACCCCATGCTTCACATTTGTCACATAACATTTACCATACGTGCATGCTACGGGACTTGCCAACTTCAACACAAGTATTCATCAATTTCACAATTACTCAACTAGCACACCTCTAATATTACCACCTTTATATCTCAAAACAATCTACCGAGCATCCAACTTCTCTTAGCATTTAAAATTTATAACCAAAGTGAATTACCATGCTGTTCTAAAGGACTCTCAAAATGATATAAGTGAAGCATGAGAGAATAATAGTGTCTATAAAACAAAATAGAGCCACCACTGTGCTCTAAAAGATATAAGCGAAGCACTAGAGCAAAAATTATCCAACTCAAAAGATATAAGTGAAGCACATAGAGTATTCTAATAAATTCCAATTCATGTGTGTCTCTCCCAAAAGGTGTGTACAGCAAGGATGATTGTGGTAAACTAAAAATCAAAGACTCAAGTCATACAAGACGCTCCAAGCAAAACACATATCATGTGGTGAATAAAAATATAGCTCCAAGTAAAGTTACCGATGGACGAAGACGAAAGAGGGGATGCCTTCCGGGGCATCCCCAAGCTTAGGCTTTTGGTTGTCCTTGTATTTTACCTTGGGGTGCCGTGGGCATCTCCAAGCTTAGGCTCTTGCCACTCCTTGTTCCATAATCCATCAAATCTTTACCCAAAACTTGAAAACTTCACAACACAAAACTTAAAAGAAAATCTTCGTGAGCTCCGTTAATAAAAGAAAACAAACCACCACTTCAAGCTATTGTAATGACCTCATTCTGTATTTATATTGGTGTTAAACCTACTGTATTCCAACTTTTCTATGGTTCATAAACTCTATTACTAGCCATAGATTCATCAAAATAAGCAAACAACACACGAAAAATAGAATTTGTAAAAAAAATTCAGAGAAGATTCAAATATTGTTCATAGATAGTCTTGATCATAAACCCACAATTCATCGGATCTCGACAAACACACCGCAAAAGAAGATTACATTGAATAGATCTCCAAGAGAATCAAGGAGAACTTTGTATTGAGATCCAAAGAGAGAGAAGAAGCTATCTAGCTAATAACTATGGACCCGAAGGTCTGAGGTAAACTACTCACACATCATCGGAGGGGTCATGGAGTTGATGTAGAGGCGCTCCGTGATCAATGCCCCCTCCGGCGGAGCTCCGAAAAAGGCCCCAATATGGGATCTCTTGGGTACAGAAGGTTGTGGCGGTGTAAATAGGGTTTCGTGGTGCTCCTGGATGTTTTCAGGGTACGTAAGTATATATAGGAGGAAGAAGTAGGTCGGTGGAGCCACGAGGGGGCAGGTGCGCCCCCTACCTCATGGCCACCTCGTTGGTTGCTAGACGTCCACTCCAAGTCCTCTGGATCACGTTTGTTCCAAAAATCACGCTCTCGAAGGTTTCATTCCGTTTGGACTCCGTTTGATATTCTTTTTCTGCGAAACACTGAAATAGGCAAAAAACAACAATTTGGGCTGGGCCTTCGGTTAATAGGTTAGTCCCAAAAATAATATAAAAGTGTATAAATAAGCCCATTAAACATCCAAATAGAATATATAATAGCATGGAACAATCAAAAATTACAGATACGTTGGAGACGTATCAAATGGCAAGCAAGTTGCCACTCCCATGAAGAAGCCCAAAGCTAGACCCCATGCCTGAAACTGAGTGCTTCTACTGCAAAGGAAATGGTCACTCGAAGCAGAAGTACCCCAAATACTTGGCGGCTAAGAAGGATGGCAAAGTGAACAAAGGTATATTTGATATACAGATTATTGATGTGTACTTTACTACTGTTCAGTAACCCCTGGGTATTAGATACCGATTTAGTTGCTAAGATTAGTAACTCGAAATAGGAGTTACAAAATGAACAGAGACTAGTTGAGGGCAAAGTGATGATGTGTGTTGGAAGAGATTCCAAGGTTGATAAGATCACCATCGCATACTCCCTCTACCTTCGGGATTAGTGTTGAACCTAAATAAATGTTATTTGGTGTTTGCGTTGAGCATAATTTGATTGGATCATGTTTATTGCAATACAATTATTCATTTAAGTCAAAGAATAATTATTGTTCTGTTTACATGAATAAAACATTCTATGGTCATACACTTAAAATAAATGGTTTATTGAATCACGATCGAAGCGATACACATATTCATAATATTGAAGCCAAAAGATGCAAAGTTAATAATAATAGTGCAACTTATCTGTGGCACTGCCATTTAGGTCATATTGGTGTAAAGCGCATGAAGAAACTCCATGCTGATGGGCTTTTGGAATCACTTGATTATGAATCACTTGATACTTGTGAACCATGCCTCATGGGAAAGATGACTAAGACACTGTTCTCTGGAACAATGGAGCGAGCCACTGACTTGTTGGAAATAATACATACCGATGTATACGGTCCGATGAATGTTGAGGCTCGTGGCGGGTATCGTTATTTTCTGACCTTCACAGAAGATTTGAGAAGATATGGGTATATCTACTTAATGAAACATAAGTCTGAAACATTTGAAAAGTTCAAAGAATTTCAGAGTGAAGTGGAAAATCATCGTAACAAGAAAATAAAGTTTCTATGATCTGATCGTGGAGGCAAATATTTGAGTTACGAATTTGGTCTTCATTTGAAACAATGTGGAATGGTTTCACAACTCATGCCACTTGGAACACCATAGCGTAAAGGTGTGTCCGAACGTCTTAACCATACTTTATTAGATATGGTGCGATCTATGATGTCTCTTACTGATTCACCACTATCGTTTTGGGGTTATGCGTTAGAGATAGCTGCATTCACGTTTAATAGGGCACCATCTAAATCCGTTGAGACGACACCGTATGAACTGTGATTTGGCAAGAAACCTAAGCTGTCATTTCTTAAAATTTGGGGTTGCAATGCTTATGTGAAAAAGTTTTGGCCTGATAAGCTCAAACCCAAATCAGAGAAGTGCGTCTTCATAGGATACCCAAAAGAAACTGTTGGGTACACCTTCTATCACAGATCCGAAGGCAAGATCTTTGTTGCTAAGAGTGGATCCTTTCTAGAGAAGGAGTTTCTCTCGAAAGAAGTGAGTGGGAGGAAAGTAGAACTTGGTGAGGTAATTGTACCTTCTCCCGAATTGGAAAGTAGTTCATCACAGAAATCAGTTCCAGTGATGCCTACACCAATTAGTGAGGAAGTTAATGATGATGATCATGAAACTTCAGATCAAGTTACTACCGAACCTCGTAGGTCAACAGAGTACGTTCCGCACCAGAGTGGTACGGTAATCCTATTCTGGAAGTCATGTTACTAGACCATGACGAACCTACGAACTATGAGGAAGCAATGATGAGCCCAGATTCCACGAAATGGCTTAAGGCCATGAAATCTGAGATAGGATCCATGTATGAGAACAAAGTATGGACTTTGATTGACTTGCCTGATGATCGGTGAGCCATTCATAATAAATGGTTCTTCAAGAGGAAGACGGACGCTGATAGTAGTGTTACTATCTATAAAGCTCAAATTGTCGCAAAAGGTTTTCAACAAGTTCATGGTGTTGACTACAATGAGATTTCTCACTCACATCGATGCTTAAAAGTCTGTCCGCATCATGTTAGCAGTTGCCGCATTTTATGAAATCTGGCAAATGGATATCAAAACTACATTCCTTAATGGATTTATTAAAAAAGAGTTGTATATGATGCAAGCAAAAGGTTTTGTCAATCCTAAAGATGCTGACAAAGTGTGCAAGCTCCAGCGATCCATCTATGGACTGGTGCAAGCATCTCGGAGTTGGAATATATGCTTTGATGAGTTTATCAAAGCATATAGTTTTATACAGACTTCCGGTGAATCCTGTATTTACAAGAAAGTGAGTGGGAGCACTACAGCCTTTCTGATAAGTATATGTGAATGACATATTGTTGAACAGAAATGATGTAGAATTTTTTGGAAAGCATAAAGGAGAATTTGAAAGGAGTTTTTCAAAGAATTACATGTAAAGCTACTTACATATTGGGCATCAAGATCTATAAAGATAGATCAAGACGCTTGATAAGACTTTCGATGACTACATACCTTGATAAGATTTTGAAGGAGTTCAAAATGGATTAGTCAAATAAGAAGTTCTTGCCTGAGTTTTAAGGTGTGAAATTGAGTAAAGACTCAAAACCCGGCCACGGCAGAAAATAGAAAGAGAATGAAAAGTCATTCCCTATGCCTCAGTCATAGGTTCTATAAAGTATGCTATGCTATGTACTAGACCTATTGTATACCTTAGCTTGATTTTGGCAAGGGAGTACAATAGTGATCTAGGATTAGATCACTAGACAACGGTCAAAATTATCCTTAGGGGACTAAGGAAATATTTCTCGGTTATGGAGGTGATAAAAGAGTTCGTCGTAAAGAGTTACGTCGATGCAAGCTTTTTACACCGATCTAGATGGCTCTAAGTCTCGATCTAGATACATATTGAAAGTGGGAGCAATTAGCTAGAGTAGCTCCGTGCAGAGTATTGGACACATAGAAATTTGCAAAATTCATATGGATCTGAATGTTGCAGACCCGTAGACTAAACTTCTGTCACAAGAAAAACATGATCACTCTTTGGGTGTTAATCACATAGCGATGTGAACTAGATTATTGACTCTAGTAAACCCTTTGGGTATTATTCACATGAAGATGTGAACTAATCACATAAAGATGTGAACTATTGGTGTGAAATCACATGACAATGTGAACTAGATTATTGACTCTAGTGCAAGTGGGAGACTGAAGGAAATATGCCCTAGAGGCAATAATAAATTTGTTATTTATATTTCCTTATATCATGATAAATGTTTATTATTCATGCTAGAATTGTATTAACCGGAAACTTAGTACATGTGTGAATACATAGACAGCAGAGTGTCCCTAGTATGCCTCTACTTGACTAGCTTGTTAATCAAAGATGGTTAAGTTTCCTAGCCATGGACATGTGTTGTCATTTGATGAATGGGATCACATCATTAGAGAATGATGTGATGGACTAGACCCATCCGTTAGCTTAGCACTATGGTCGTTTAGTTTATTGCTATTACTTTCTTCATGACTTATACATGTTCCTATGACTATGAGATTATGCAACTCCTGAATACCGGAGGAACACTTAGTGTGCTATCAAACGTCATAACATAACTGGGTGATTATAAAGATGATCTACAGGTGTCTCCGACGGTGTTTGTTGAGTTGGCATAGATCGAGATTAGGATTTGTCACTCCGATTGTCGGAGAGGTATCTCTGGGCCCTCTCGGTAATGCACATCACTATAAGCCTTGCAAGCAATGTGACTAATGAGTTAGTTACGGGATGTTACATTACGGAACAAGTAAAGATACTTGCCAGTAATAAGATTGAACTAGGTATGATGATACTGACGATCGAATCTCGGGAAAGTAACATACCGATGACAAAGGGAACAACATATGTTGTTATGCGGTTTGACCGATAAAGATCTTCGTAGAATATGTAGGAACCAATATGAGCATTCAAGTTCCGCTATTGGTTATTGACCGGAGATGAGTCTCGGTCATGTCTACATAGTTCTCAAACCCGTAGGGTTGGCACGCTTAACGTTCGATGACGATCGATATTATGAGTTTATGTGTTTTGATGTACCGAATGTAGTTCCGAGTCTCGGATGTGATCACGGACATAACGAGGAGTCTTGAAATGGTAGAGACATGAAGATTGATATATTGGAAGGTTATGTTTGGACACCGGAATGGTTTCGGATGAGTTCGGGCATATACCGGAGTACCGGGGGGTTACCTGTAATGCCCCGAGACCGATGCTCCAGATGCCTTCCAGTAATTTCGTTGTCGCCGTGTGTTTAATTTGTGCTTGCTCTTTTATTTTTGCATTGCATCATGTCATCATGCCATCATTTCATTAATCTTTGCATCTCAACTCAACTAAATAAATTGCATGGATCTTCGATCCATTTAAATCGAGGGAAACACACATGGTGTTTTCTCTTTACAACATATAAAAGTTCTCGCAATATGATTAGGGAGCTATACTAAAATATTCCATTGATTTGGAATAAACCACAACCCACTTGCATTTTAAAGTTCCTTCTGTGTACCCATATCCTAATCCATGCTCCTCCCTCTTCTGAATCCATTTGGAGTTCTGGCACTTGGCTATATAGCAAAGTAGCTGCATGCCTATTCTATTTGAAGTTTGTTTCCCAAGCTTTGCCCACAATTCTCTTCCCATTTACCGAGGTTCCTCCAAAAAATTCAATATTTTTGGACACTTCAAAAACCAAGTCCTAGTTCAAACCCATTTGAATGAAATTCAAATGAGTTTGAATTTACATCTTTCAAGCATGCCTCTTTTTTATTTTTTTTGGAATGAGCGCATTTTTGCTAGTCCGGGAAAATTAACATCTTGCCCAAATTCCTTTCCCTAACCCCCTCTTCCCTTTCCTTCTCTCTAATGCTTTTCTGTTAAACAAAACTAGAGAGAGAGAGAGGTGGCCTGCACCGCTGGCCACTTAGGCCTCCCACCAGGCCGGCCCAACTATCTCCCGTTCCCACAGCCCACCAAATCCCTTCTAACCCTAGCGAGCCCAGCGCCCGATCCCACTCATCTCCCTCTCGTTCCCCACTCTACCGCCACCCGCTCGACCTCGATCCCCTCCTTCCTCATGGTGCCGCCACAGGGAGAGAGAGGGCAGCGCTGTGCCGCTTCTCAACCGCCAGGATCTCCGAGCCGCCGCCTCCCCGTCTCCGGTGATGGCCGCCGCCGCTGAGCTCCCAGCCTCTGGCAGCCCCTGCTGCGAGTCTGGCGCCCTGCTTCTTCCTTGTCATCGGCGAGCCACGCCGTCACTGACCACAGCAAGGCCGCCGCTCCGGCCAAGTTCCTTGTCAGATCCGGCGACCTTCGCCTTGAACCCGCCGTCTCCGTCCCGTTCTGGGCTTGCTCCGCGCAGCTCCTCCCCTGCCATGGCTTTCCTCCTCCAGCGACGCGCCTCCGCCGCTCGCGACCATGGCCGTTGCTGCACACGCACGTCGCCCACCCTACCTCCTTCTCCTGCTCCTCGCTATGGGCGTCTGGCGACCTCCCCTTCCCCTGCTCCTCCTCACCGTGTGCCCGAGGTCCATGGCACCTCCAGCCTCCAGGAGCTTCGCCTCCCTTGCTCCACGCCAAGGGCGATGGTAGCCACTCCGTCCTGCTGATGCTCTTCCCGTGCCGCGCCGCCGTCGACCTCCTGTTGTCGCGGGACCACCGCCTCGCTACCCTCGTGCGCCTCCACCTCTGTTGCCTCTGATTGTGGCTGTTTCATTTTGGGCTTCATGGAGAAGTCCTCTCCGACAATTGTACGAGTACACAGTGTCGCGTCCAGTACCTCTACCGGCGTCTTCGAAATCGCCAAGTCCGGTGATACGCCAAGTACCCCTATCGACGGCCTCGAACATCTACAAAAGTGTATGACTACCGTTGCCTAAAGAACTGTGGATCCGACAAGACCAAGTGTACTACCGTCGACCGTGGATTCGTCAAGTTCCTATCCATAACGAACATGTACCACTACTTTCACGACTGTCGTGAGAATGTCTACTTCCCCTACACCGCTTTGAACCCGGTCCGCCGAGAACGACCGCCCATGGACGAATGCATATATTATATGAAATGCCCGCGTTTGCACCGTGCCCAACGTGTTTCTTGCATGTTCCCCGTTGCCATGCTGTTGTCTCGTGGGAACCCGGTAATTGGGATCACCCCACCATCCGTGCTTGACATGCTCCCGCCACACTTTCTTTTGCACCGATGTCTCAATGAGTTATCGGAACCGGAACGTTGTCATGGCACCGTTTCGTTATCGTCACCGTGGCACCCCTTTCGTTTCCGCCACGATGGCAAATGCTTCATATCATGCTCATGTAACATTTTCATAAAAATTGTATAAAAACTTGCACATGTCATTCGCATCATGTTAACAACATTTAAATGTTTAAAATTGTTGTTGCATTAAATTGCTAATGCACATGAGGATTTACCAGAATTGTTGTTTGATGTTTCCGGCCTCATTTAAAATGCCTAAAATAGTTAGTTTACTTATGTTTCACCTCTTGCCATGTTTAACAACATTTAATATTGTTGGGTACATAACCAGGAGCGAACTAAATAATTGATGTGGTGTTTTGTCAATATGCAACTCGTTGCATATTGAGCTCCACTTAATTTGTAGTATTGTTTGTGCACTTTGTCATGCCATGCCTTATTAAACCGGACATGCATCATACTTGGTTGTGCATCATGCCAGGTTTATGTGATGGTTGTTTACTATGTTGCTTGCTTCTTTCCGGGTTGTTTCTCTCATTAGCTTCGGTTTCGTTCCGGAGTTGTGAGGATTCGTTCGACTTTATCCATTTGTCCTCTTCATGGAATCATTCTTCTCACTTATGGGATCTCAGGCAAGATGACCATACCCTCGAAATCACTTCTATCTTTGCTTGCTAGTTGTTCGTTCTATCCCTATGTCGCGCTACCTACCACTTGTTTTATCATGCCTCCCATATTGCCATGTCAAGCCTCTAACCCACCTTTCTAGCAAACTGTTGTTTGGCTAAGTTACCGCTTTTGCTCAGCCTCTCTTATAGTGTTGTTAGTTGCAAGTTAAGCTGAAGATTGTTCCATGTTGGAACATGAATGTGTTGGGATATCACAATATCTCTTATTTAATTAATGCATCTATATACTTGGTAAAGGGTGGAAGGCTCGGCCTTATGCCTGGTGTTTTGTTCCACTCTTGCTACCCTAGTTTTCGTCATACCGGTGTTATGTTCCTTGATTTTGCGTCCCTTCCGCGGTTGGGTGTTATGGGAACCCCTTGACAGTTCACTTTGAATAAAACTCCTCCAACAAGGCCCAACCTTGGTTTTACATTTGCCTAACAACCTATACCTTTCCATTCGGAGTAATTAACCC
>NC_041392.1:614432559-614437154 GCF_002162155.2 Triticum dicoccoides
TCTCTAAGTGTTGGTCCGAACTAGAGCCCCTTGCAGCGCCACCTCGGGGAAACTTGAGGGCTGGTTTTAGTTATACAGACTGCTCATCCGGTGTGCCCTGAAAATGAGATATGTGCAGCTCCTATCAGGATTTGTTGGCATATTCGGGCGGCTTTGCTGGTCTTGTTTTACCATTGTCGAAATGTCTTGTAACCGGGATTCCGAGACTGATCGGGTCTTCCTGGGAGAAGGGATATCCTTCGTTGACTGTGAGAGCTTGTGATGGGCTAAGTTGGGACACCACTGCAGGGTATAAACTTTTGAGAGTCGTGCCCGCGGTTATGTGGCAGATGGGAATTTGGTAATGTTCGGTTGTAGAGAACTTGACACTTGACTTAATTAAAATACATCAACCGCGTGTGTAACTGTGATGGTCTCTTTTCGACGGAGTCCGGAAAGTGAACACGGTTTTGTGTTATGCTTGAACGTAAGTAGTTTGAGGATCACTTCTTGATCACTTCTAGCTTCTCGACCATTGCGTTGCTTCCTTCTCGCTCTTATTTGCGTATGTTAGCCACCATATTTTCTTAGTGCTTGCTGCAGCTCCACATCATTACCCTATCCTACCCATACACTTAAATAGTCTTGATCTCGCGAGTGTGAGATTGCTGAGTCCTCATGACTCACGGATACTTCCAAACAGTTGCAGGTGACGAGGATACCCGTACAGGTGACACAACCCAGCTCAAGTGGGAGCTCGATGAAGATCTTGATCATTGTTTTGTTTCGTTTCCTGATGATCAGTAGTGGAGCCCAGTTGGGACGATCGGAGATCTAGCATTTGGGGTCGTCTTCCTTTATTTTGGTTCCGTAGTCGGACCTTGATTGTTCTCTGGATGATGTATGAATTATTTATGTATTGTGTGAAGTGACGATTGTAAGCCAACTCTTTA
Source organism: Triticum dicoccoides (assembly GCF_002162155.2). Taxonomy (NCBI): domain Eukaryota; kingdom Viridiplantae; phylum Streptophyta; class Magnoliopsida; order Poales; family Poaceae; genus Triticum; species Triticum dicoccoides. The sequence goes on from NC_041392.1 coordinate 614,433,492, forward strand.
TCCCTTTGTTATTCAGTACATGGGATTGTGTGAAGATTACCCCTCTTGCGATAAAACCACCATGCGGCTATGCCTCTAAGTCATGCCCCGACACGTGGGAGATATAGCCGAAACCCCCCGGGGGCTGAATGGGCCTACATGGGCTTTAGTGGAAGAGAGAGGAGGTGGCCAAGAGGTGGGGGCGCGCCCCCCAAGCCCAATCCGAATTGGGATGGGGGCCGGCCCCCTTTCCTTCTTCTCCTCTTCCCCTTCCTTCCCCCTCCTATTAGGACTAGGAAAGTGGGGAAACCTACTCCTAGTAGGAGGAATCCCCCCTTGGGGCGCACCATGAGGGCCTGTCGACCCCCTCCTCCCCTCATTTATATGGGGGAGGGGGCACCCCATAGACACACAAGTTTATTTCTTAGCCATGTGCGGTGCCCCCTCCACAGTTTTCCACCTCGGGCATATTGTCGTAGTGCTTAGGCGAAGCCCTGCGTCGGTAACTTCATCATCACCGTCACCACGCCGTCGTGCTGAAGAAACTCTCCCTTGGCTTCAGCTGGATCTAGAGTTCGAGGGACGTCACTAAGCTGAACATGTGCAGATCGCAGAGGTGCCGTGCATTCGGTACTTGATCAGTTGAATCGCGAAGACGTTCGACTACATCAACCACGTTACTAAACGCTTCCGCTTTTGGTCTACGAGGGTACGTGGACACACTCTCCCCGCTCGTTGCTATGCTTCTCCTAGATAGATTTTGCATGATCATAGGATTTTTTTTTGAAATACTATGTTCCCCAACATTTTTCTATATAAGAATAGGAACGCCTGGTCCAACTTATGTTTCCCTTCTAACTATATTATATATATTTAAATTATTTTATATGTTATTATATATTATTGTTATTGTCATCATATATTTAACAGATACTTACATATGTAAGAAAACAATATCCCACATCTTATTAACTTAATAAAATAATTTCTTAACAATAAAATCCTGGATTTTTTGGCAACGAAAATCCTAGTGATTTTGTACAGAAGCCTGGTAAGATTTAAGGACCAATGTAATAATAAATCACTTATTATTTGAATATATTATAACAAAATGCTCAGCCCTGTTTCTTTTTTTGATAACATTGCTCCGCCCAACCCAACATTCTAATTAGAATCAACCCAGCAAAATCATGTATTTCCAGAAAATGCAAATGGCCTGTAATTTTTTAGGAAAAAATAAATGGGTTGCATAGACGCTACATTATTTGTTCACCCAGCCCAGCAAATGGACTGTAATTCTAAATAATATCAAATACACTATAAATTCTAAAAAAATGGGTTGAATACGTGCCACATTTTTGGAGGCTGAAATGTGGGCCAATACGTTGAAGCCAATGCAAGTCATTGTCAACTTAGTCAACAAATGATTCTGACATCATTAGTCGGTGGATGTACATCCAACGACTGGCATCCATATTCAATCTCTTGTCTTCTTCCTCCAACGCCGTTGGGACCACCTGCTCCCACCCGCTGCTTCTAGCAGCTCTGCTTAGCAGGCTTCACTGTGAAGCGCTACCCCACCGCCGGCCAGGCCATCCCTCCACCCCTCCACACTTCATGTTCTTCTCCACCGACTGTCGAACCACACCGCACTAGAACCAGTTAACCCTCATACACCTCTCCGTCTATGACTCCACTCCCGCGTATTCCCATCTCCGTATCATTCCCTTCCTAGGCCTCGCCGTCGTCCACTACCCTGGTGCTCTTGGCGCGCCGTGGTTAATGAACAACATCCATTGGACGTGGATTGTACGTGGAGAGGCTGACAGCTAGGTCCACGGCCGCACACGAGGAAATTCCTCCTTATTACGCACAAAATAATGATTCCTCCACCCGACATCTGGGACCCACCAGAAAGGCCTCTGTATTTCATGAAAAAAGCATTCCCCACTGACAGGTCAGACCAACCAGCTATATCTTCGCACACAAGGAAGTGCCTCCTTATTATGCACAAAAAAATGAATACTCCCCTACTAGCTGGGACCAAGCATAGTGGGAGGCTGACATGTGGGCCTAGTAAGTTGACGGGGACGGAGGGCTTTTTCTTAGTCAACATGAACGATTCTAGCTCCAGTGACCGTACGATGTCCATCCAACGGTCGTAGTGCTTCTTCAACCTCTGGTCTTCTTGCTCCAGCCGCCCAAAGCAGCGCCGGTCGTGCTGCCTGCTCCTGCCTCCCGTGGCCGGCTGTGCTGCCGCGGAGGACTCACTGCCCCCTACTACTCCCATCGCTAGCCAGCCCCTGCAGCGACAGCAGCCTCACACCGTAGCCGAACCAGTAACCCTCATACTCCTCTCAGCGTGGGCATCCACTACCGCGTCTTCCCCGGCTCCGCATCGTCCCCTTCCTAGGCCTCGCCGTCGTCCACCGCCTTGGTGCTCTCGGCGCGGCGTGGTCAATGTGGTCAACGACCGACTTCCATCGGAAGAGTACTATACGTGGAGAGGCTGGCAGCTGGGTCCACGGACGCACACAAGGAAATGCCTCCTTATTACGTGCAAAATAATGATTCCTCAACCTAACAGCAGGGACCTCATACGTCTCCGTCGTATCTACTTTTCCAAACACTTTTGCCCTTGTTTTGGACTCTAACTTGCATGAGTTGAATGGAACTAACCCGGACAGACACTGTTTTCAGCAGAATTGCCATGGTGTTATTTATGTGCAGAAACAAAAGTTCTCGGAATAACCTAAAACTTCACGGAACATCTTTTTGGAAATAATAAAAAATCCTTGCAAAATATGAAGACCAGGGGGCCCACACCCTAGCCACGAGGGTGGGGGGCGCGTCCCCCTACCTCGTGGGCCCCTTGGAGCTCCTCCGACCTAAACTCCAACTCTATATATTTGCTTTCGGGGAGAAAAAAAATCAGAGAGAAGGATTCATCGCGTTTTACGATACGGAGCCGCCGCCAATGTAACGCCCCAGATATACTTTCCATATTTGTATCCAACTCTTGCCGTCTCCGGCGCTAAGTTATATTTATTTCTCGGGTTTGGGTCTTTGTCTCCGTGTGTTGTTTTTCTTTTTCGTGCATCTCTTATCATGTCTTCACGTGCATTGCATTTGCATACATGTTCATCTCATGCATTCGAGCATTTTCCCCGTTGTCCGTTTTGCATTCCGGCGCTTCGTTCTCCTCCGGTGGTTATTTCTAGTCTTCTTTCGTGTGTGGGGTTTAAACATTTCCGGATTGGACCGAGACTTGCCAAGCGACCTTGGTTTACTACCGGTAGACCGCCTGTCAAGTTTCGGGTCATTTGGACTTCGTTTGATACTCCAACGGTTAACCGAGGGACCGGAAAGGCCTCGTGTGTGTTGCAGCCCAACACCCCCCAAATTTGGCCCAAAACCCACCAAACTCTGCTCCATGTCCTAGAGCGTTCGATCACGACGTGTGGGCGAAGACCGCACCTCATTTGGACTCTCCTAGCTCCCTCTATGCCTATATATAGACCCCCTCCTCCAAATCCCGGATCCCCTCGTCTCAAACCCTAGTTTTAAAAAAAAACAGATCTCCACCGACGGACGTGTCCGCCCCCGGCCGGACAACGTCCGCCGCCGCCCGCCTCAGCCAGCCGGGTCGCGCCACGTGGCGCCGGACCACTTCGCCGACCGCGC
>NC_041392.1:614437599-614452944 GCF_002162155.2 Triticum dicoccoides
TGATTTTCACTAAGTCTGGGATATTTTAGTTCATGATGCTATATGTCCAGCTTGTTTCCTAGTGATCCGTGCCTCTTTTGAGGATGATCAGTAAGGGAGTTTTGATATTTATGTTATGCTCTATCCATCCATGTCTTTGTTTACATATGTGGAGTGCTCTAGGTTGACTCAATCGAGCTCAACTTTTGCTTCGTTGTTAATCTGGGCAGATCGTCAACTTGTTTGCGATTTTGCCGATGCTACCGTTAGTGTTCCATGCATGCTATGCCTTTGTTCTTGCCATGTGTAGCTAGCACATTGTGCCTTCTTGCTGGTTATATGCTTTCCTTGCCATGACTTGCACCGTAGTGAGTGCATCAAGCTCGTTTACATGCCTTCGTGAGTTATATTTCAGCGTGTCTCAGTTTTCACTAAGTCTGAAAACTGATTGTGTTCGAGCGATGTTCGTGAGCTCGGTAGAGTATTTTGTGAACCCTTTTGGCCCCAGGTCACTTTGGGTGTTTTGTTAAGCTTGTTGAGTAGCTCCATGCCATGTTCTTACTTGTCATGTTCAGGTTTTCTATCATGTTGTTTTGCTGCTCCGAAGAGAGCATCGTGATCTGAAATTTCAGACTAGTGTTAATTTCACTAAGTCTGAAATCTGTTTTGCATTTGCGTTTTAGCCATGCTTGTTTGAACCTCTTAATGGATGAATTTGCCTATGGCTCAGTGCTAGTGTTTTGTCAACCATCTTGTGTACATCACTTCCATGTATTTTGTTTTCATGTTTGGTGGCTGTAGCATGTTCATTTCGTTGCATTTAGATGCCTACTTGCTGTTAATCGCAGACCGGTGTCGTATCTTAAAACGCTTGCCATTTCCAAACCGTAGCTCCGATTCCAATGATCTTTATATCGTTTTCGAGCGATTTCATCCCCTCTATCCAGTGGCACACTTGGTTTTCCAAGTTGATGCCAGGTTCATGCATTTCCTGTCATATCTTGCATTTTGCATCCCGCATAGCATATCGTCATTTCATCATATTGCTTGGACTTGGCCGTGGTTGATTGTATCCTTGTTGCTTGTTTGTCTTGTTGGGTAGAGCCGGGAGACGAGTTCGCTACCGAGGAGCCCGTTGAGTTTGCTTGTGAGGATCCAATCAACTCTGACAACTGTGCAGGCAAGATGATCATACCCTCGAAATCACTACTATCTTTGCTATGCTAGTTTGCTCGCTCTTTTGCTTTGCCACTGCTTCGATGCCTACCATTTGCTTGTCAGCCTCCCAATTGCATGATTGAACCTCTAACCCACCATTGTCCTAGCAAACCGTTGATTGGCTATGTTACCGCTTTGCTCAGCCCTTCTTATAGCGTTGTTAGTTGCAGGTGAAGATTGGAGCCGTTCCTTGTTGGAACATTTATTTACTTGTTGGGATATCATTATATTGCTATGTTATCTTAATGCATCTATATACTTGGTAAAGGGTGGAAGGCTCGGCCTCTCGCCTAGTGTTTTGTTCCACTCTTGCCGCCCTAGTTTCCGTCATATCGGTGTTATGTTCCCGGATTGTTGCGTCCCTTACGCGGTTGGGCTATAATGGGAACCCCTTGATAGTTCGCCTTGATTAAAGCTTTTCCAGCAATGCCCAACATCGGTTTTACCATTTGCCACCTAGCCTCTTTTTCCCTTGGGTTTCCGGAGCCCGAGGGTCATCATATTTTAGCCCCCCTTGGGCCAGTGCTCCCTCTGAGTGTTGGTCCGAACTGAGCTGCCTGCGGTGCCACCTCGGGGAAACTTGAGGGTTGGTTTTACTCGTAGCTAGTCTCATCTGAGTGTGCCCTGAGAAAGAGATATGTGCAGCTCCTATCGGGATTTGTCGGCACATTCGGGCGGTGTTGCTGGACTTGTTTTAACCTGTCGAATTGTCTTGTTGTATCGGGTTACCGAGTCTGATCGGTGTGTCCCGGGTGGAGGTCTATTCCTTCGTTGACCGTGAGAGCTTGTCATGGGCTAAGTTGGGACTCCCCTGCAGGGATTGATCTTTCGAAAGCCGTGCCCGCGGTTATGGGCAGATGGGAATTTGTTAATGTCCGGTTGTAGATAACTTTAACTTAACTTAATTAAAATGAATCAACCGTGTGTGTTACCGTGATGGCCCCTTCTCGGCGGAGTTCGGGAAGTGGACACGGTGTTGGAGTTATGCTTGCGCAGGATGTTCCTTTAGCTTCTCGCTCGTGCTTCGCCTTCTCTTCTCGCTCTCTTTTGCGTATAAGTTAGCCACCACATATGCTAGTCGCTTGCTGCAGCTCCACATATTTTTGCCTTATCCATTCCTATGAGCTTAAATAGTCTTGATCGCGTGGGTGTGAGATTGCTGAGTCCCTGTGGCTCACAGATACTACAACTCCAGATGCAGGTCCAGGTGTTTCTGCTCCAGTTGACGATTACGAGCTCAAGTGGGAGTTCGACGAGGACTCTCAGCGATACTACGTGTCTTTTCCGGATGATCAGTAGTGGTGCCTAGTTGGGGTAATCGATTCAGGACCTTGTCGCATGTTGGGGGTCTTTTCTATTTTGGCACCGTAGTCGGGCCATGAGTGATTTGTATGATGGATGTTATTTATGTACTCTGATGTGACGTGGCGAGTGTAAGCCAACTATGTTATCTCCCCCTTTTATTATATATTACATGGGATGTTGTAATGATTGCCTGACTTGCGACATTGCTTTCAATGCGGTTATGCCTCTAAGTCGTGCCTCGACACGTGGGAGCTATAGCCGCATCGAGGGCATTACAGCCAAGCCCTAAAACCTCTCGGGAGGGCTGATCAGGACTCCGTTCGGGGCTCCGGAGAGGGGAATCCGTCGCCATCGTCATCATCAACCATCCTCCATCACCAATTTCATGATGCTCACTGCCGTGCGTGAGTAATTCCATCGTAGGCTTGCTGGACGGTGATGGGTTGGATGAGATTTATCATGTAATCGAGTTAGTTTTGTTAGGGTTTGATCCCTAGTATCCACTATGTTTTGAGATTGATGTTGCTATGACTTTGCTATGCTTAATGCTTGCCACTAGGGCCCGAGTGCCATGATTTCAGATCTGATCATATTATGTTTTCATCAATATATGAGAGTTCTTGATCCTATCTTGCAAGTCTATAGTCACCTACTATGTGTTATGATCCGGCAACCCCGAAGTGACAATAATCGGGACCACTCCCGGTGATGACCGTAGTTTGAGGAGTTCATGTATTCACTATGTGTTAATGCTTTGGTCCGGTACTCTATTAAAAGGAGGCCTTAATATCCCTTAGTTTCCGCTAGGACCCCGCTCCCACGGGAGGGTAGGACAAAAGATGTCATGCAAGTTCTTTTCCATAAGCACGTATGACTATATTCGGAATACATGCCTACATTACATTGATGAATTGGAGCTAGTTCTATGTCACCCTAGGTTATGACTGTTACATGATGAACCACATCCGGCATAATTCTCTATCACCGATCCATTGCCTACGAGCTTCCCATATATTGTTCTTTGCTTATTTACTTTTCCATTGCTATTGTTACAACCACTACAAAATACCAAAAACACTACTTTTGCTACCATTACCTTTTGTTATCGTTACCACTACTATCATATTACTTTGCTACTAAACACTTTGTTGCAGATATTAAGTTTCCAGGTGTGGTTGAATTGACAACTCAGCTGCTAATACTTGAGAATATTCTTTGGCTCCCCTTGTGTCGAATCAATAAATTTGGGTTGAATACTCTACCCTCGAAAACTATTGCGATCCCCTATACTTGTGGGTTATCAAGACTATTTTCTGGCGCCGTTGCCGGGGAGCATAGCTCTATTCTTTGAGTCACTTGGGATTTATATCTTCTTATCATTATGAAGAACTTGAGAGATCCAAAAACCAAGATTTATCCCTCAACTACGAGGGGAGGTAAGGAACTGCCATATAGCTATGCACTTGATTCATCTTCTGTTTTGATTAAGCTTGCGACATCTAAACCTGCTTCTGCTTTTCGTTCTGATATGTCGCATGTTATTGATGATGCCACTTCTGCTATGCATGATACTTATGATGAAACTACTTCTATGCTTGGTACTACTGTGCCACTTGGTGAATTTCTTGATGAACAACTTGCTAGGGTTAGAGAGAATGAAATTATTGAACCTGATAATATTGACGGAAGTGATGATGAAGACTCTCCCCCTAATAAATACGAATCACCTGTTATTCCTGAGAGTTATGTTTTTGAAAAGGAAGCTGCTTTAGCTATTTTAGCTTGCAAAGATAGATACGAGCTCAAGAGGTTATTAGCTAAATGGAAGCAGCAATCCCTTAATGCTAGAATGAAACCTGACCCTACTTTTGCTACTTCACCTATCTGTGTTACTGATAAGAACGAATTCTCTGTTGATCCTGATATAATTACTTTGGTTGAATATGATCCTTTTCATGGCACATCTTACTAAATTAAATGATATAGCCACCCTCTTCACTAATGATGAGAAATCTCGCTACTTTTATATCCTTAAAATATTCCCGTTCTGATTAAAGGGTGATGCTAAGATATGGTTTAATTCTCTTGATCCTGGTTGTGTGCGTAGTCCCCAGGATATGATTTATTACTTCTCTGCTAAATATTTTCCTGCTCATAAGAAACAAGCTGCTTTAAGGGATATATACAACTTTGTGCAAATTGAAGAAGAGAGTCTCCCACAAGCTTGGGGGAGGCTTCTCAAGTTACTTAATGCTTTGCGTGATCATCCTCCTAAGAAAAATGAAATACTTGATATCTTTTATAATGGACTAACCGATGCTTCCAGAGATTACCTGGATAGTTGTGCTAGTTCTGTTTTTAGGGAAAGAACACCGGATGAAGCTGAAATTCTATTGAATAATATGTTAACAAATGAAAATAATTGGACACTTCTTGAGCTAGCTCATGAGCCTATTCCTAAACCAACTCCGGAGAAAAGAGGTGTTCTATTTCTCAGTCCTGAAGATATGCAAGAGGCAAAGAAATCTATGAAAGAAAAAGGTATTAAAGCTGAAGATGTTAAGAATTTACCTCCTATTGAAGAAATACACGGTCTTAATTTACCGCCTGTTCAAGAAACATATGATCTTAATCCATTACCTATTGAAGAAATACATGGTCTTGATAACCCGACACAGGTAGTAAAGGTAAATTCTCTCTATAGATATGATAAAGCTGAAATCCCATTTACTAAGTTTGGTAGCCCATGCTTCGATGAGTTTGATAAATTTATGGTTAAGCAAGAAGACTTCAATGCTTATTTTGGTAGAAAATTGAAATACAATTCAAATATGCTTGAACACTTGGGCGATTATATGGCTAATGTTAAAGGTGAACTTAAACTTATTAGTAAACATGCTTCTATGGTTACCACTCAAGTAGAACAAGTACTTAAAGCTCAAAATGATTTGCTCGAATGAACTGAATAATAAGAATAATGATAATGCTGTTAGAGTTATGACTAGAGGTGGTAAAATGACTCAGGAACCTTTGTATCATGAAGGCCATCCTAAGAGAATTGAGCAAGATTCTCAGAGGAATAATATAGATGCACCTAGTTCTTCTAAAAGGAAGAAAAAGAAAAATGATAGGTCCTTGCATGCTTCTAGTGAACCTATTGATGAAACACCTGAGAATCTAAATGATATTTCTATTTCTGATGCTGAAACACAATCTGGTAATGAACTTGAAACTAGTGATAATGTTAATGATAATGTTCATGATGATGCTCAACCTAGTAATGATAATGATATAGAAATTGAACCTGCTGTTGATCTTGTTAACCCACAATCAAAGAATCAATGTTATGATAAGAAAGACTTTGTTGCTAGGAAACATGGTAAAGAAAGAGAACCATGGGTTCAGAAACCCATGCCTTTTCCTCCCAAACCATCCAAGAAAAAGGATTATGAGGATTTTGAGCGCTTTGCTGAAATGATTAGACCTATCTTTTTGCGTACGCGATTAACTGATATGCTTAAAATGAATCCTTATGCTAAGTACATGAAAGATATTGTTACAAATAAAAGAAAGATACCGGAAGCTGAAATTTCCACCATGCTTGCTAATTATACTTTTAAAGGTGGAATACCAAAGAAACTTGGAGATCCAGGAGTACCCATTATACCATGCTCCATCAAAAGAAACTATGTTAAAACTGCTTTATGTGATCTTGGAGCCAGTGTTAGTGTTATGCCTCTCTCTTTATATCGTAGACTTGATTTGAATAAGTTGACACCTACTAAAATATCTTTGCAAATGGCTGATAAATCAATTGCTATACCTGTCGGTATTTGCGAGGATGTGCCTGTTGTAGTTGCAAATGTTACTATTTTAACAGACTTTGTTATTCTTGATATTCCCGAGGATGATAGTATGTCCATTATTCTTGGAAGACCCTTTTTGAATACTGCAGGGGCTATTATTGATTGCACTAAAGGCAATGTCACTTTTCATGTTAATGGTAATGAGCATACGGTACACTTTCCGAGGAAACAACCTCAAGTTCATAGTATCAACTCTATTGGAAAAATTCCATCGATTATATTTGGAGGTTTTGAATTTCCTCTTCCTACTGTCAAGAAGAAATATGATATTCTTATTATTGGGGATGTGCATATCCCCGTTGAGGTAACATAGTGTTATTCAAAATTTCTCCGGTTCCATGTTATTCGGAATGAGTTTGTTAACAAGACCTGATCAACCTTGTTAGTGGATTCCGTTTGATGAGCATGAGATGGATGAAACTAGAAGGCACAACCTTCTGTACCCTCTTTTTACTTTCTGTTATTTATTTTTAATAAAATAAAAATAGTATTTTCTGTCTGTTATCTGAATTATCCATGCAATATAAAAATACCCCAAAAATAAAAGTTCTCCAAATGCCCTGAAATTTAAATATGATTTTTTCTGAAATATTTGAGAATATCTGGCACTGAGAACACAGCAGGAGGGGTAAGCACTTGGCCACGAGGGTGGAGGGCGCGCCCTACCCCCTGGGCGCGCCCCCTGCCTCATGGGCCCACGGTGGCCCTCCTCCACTTATTCCTGCACCCACACACTCCTTCTTCCTCCCACAAACACGATTATCCAGTTCAAACCCGAGTCCAAGCTCATTTTGCTGCCATTTTCGATCTCCTTGCTCAAAGCACCTCTCACAAAACTGCTTGGGGGGATTGTTCCTTGGTATGTGACTCCTCCATTGGTCCAATTAGTTTTTGTTCTAGTGCTTTATTCATTGCAAATTTATGCTGTGTAGGTGACCATGTTCTTGAGCTTGCATGCCAAATTTATATGGTTCCAAGTAGTTTTGATGCATGATATAGGCTCTAGGCACTTGTAGGAGTAGTTGCTATCAATACTGTTGGGTTTGGTTCACTTTTATTTTGAAGTTACTAAAAAATTCAGAAATTTTTCAGAGGAAGGAATATGTTTAGGAAAATGTACCAAGGTGGCTCTTCAAGGAAACAAGAGCCCAGGCTTGCAATGTGCGATGCTGATGATGAGCCACCAAGGGATGCTCCAGTGCGGCCCTGTGAATGGCCTTCAGAGGACTTTATGGATCTAGCGGAAATCAAGGAAGAATTTAACGCATATTTTCGTAATGCTGATCTTGTGAGCTTCGAGGAGGAAAAGTGCCGCCAGTACCACTATCTCACTAGTTCCTTTGTGAGGAGGTTTGAATTTTCGTCTTCACACAATTCTCCAACTATCATGTTTGATCTTTTTGAAAAATCTTATACGATGGACTTAGAGGATTTTACCACTGCTTGCAAACTTCCACAATGGGGTAGTGTCAGGGAACCTCGCAAATCTGAATGTAGAGATTTTCTTGCTAGCATAACTATGGGGGAATCTAGAGATATAACACAAGCGACCATAGGGAGCATTCACTTTCCTGATATACATTATTTTGCTCTCTTCATAGGTAGATGCATTAATGGTAAAGATGAGGCATGTCACATGTGTGTCCCTGACCTCAGTATTCTTAGGAGTGCTGTCTTAGGAGATAAATCTTATAATTTGGGAGCCATTGTTGCATGTAGGTTGCATCTTAATAGATTTAATGGAGATTTCTTTGGTGGAATTTATGCAACCCGTATAGCTAATTTTCTTGGTATAACCATACGTGAAGATGATATTGAGTTGCCTCCTGCTTATTTGTATTATGAGGCTATGGTTCGTCATCAGTTTGTTGGGAGGAACGACCAGTTCCTCCAGTACAGACTAATCTTTGACAGATGACGCACCTATCACGTCGCTCTCCCTGCTTCTACTTTCTTTGACTTTCAGGCAAAAAGGAGATATTTTATAACAAGAGAGGAGGCGGAAGAGTATAAGAGGAGAGCTGAGATAGCTCGCCTCCAAGCTGCAACCCACGATGCAATGACTGCTGCATCACAGTACGACCCCAACTATTACTATGGATATCCGCCAGGCCAACCGTGGCCATAGACCAACTTAGGCCAAAAGCCTAAGCTTGGGGGAGTACATATTTCTCACCGACACTATATTCATGTTCACACACTCATTGTTAGATGTCGGTGCTCATACTTTTTCATTGTATCATCCATGCTAGTTTATTTCCTTTTTAAGCTTTCTTCTTGTGTGTTTAATAAACCTTAAGAAAAACCAAAAAAAATTAGTTGTAGCTTTTAGCTAGTTTTAATTTCCTTGCTTGTAGTAGTAATTAAAAAGAAAACCCAAAAAGATTTCCTGTTCTTCTTTTTGCTTGTTGGGAGCTTTCCCATGTAAATAGTTTTATTTCTTTTCTTTTCTTTGGGGGTCGATAGGAGAAGACCATGATTAAATTGTTGAAGTGGCTCTTATATGCATTATTGTTGATCTGACAAAAGAGCCCATATTGCCTTGTCTTCTCCTGTTTATTGAATGCTTATAGATTCCAGCTTAGTCCAATGCACGTGCACTATTATTATTATTCACATCATTCGGTCGTGCAAGTGAAAGGCAATTATGACGATATATGATGGACTGACTGAGATGACAAAAGCTGGTATGAACCTGACCTCTCTTGTTTTTGTAAATATGATTAGTTCATCATTCCTGATTCAGCCTATTATGAATAAACATGTTTTCAATGACAACTAAAGATCATAGTTTCTTGTGCCATGCTTGATTGGCTAGGAGCTTATAATGATTTACCTTGCATGCCAACATGCTATTAAAATGGTTGTGATGTGGTATGATAGGGTGGTATCCTCCTCTGAACGATTCGAGTGGCTTGACTTGGCACATGTTCACGCATGTAGTAGAAACAAAATCAACATAGCCTTCACGATATTTATGTTCATGGTGAATTATATCCTACTCATGCTTGCATTCAGTGTTCATTAATTTTAATGCATTTTCATGACTGTTGTCGCTCTCTAGCTGTTCGCTTCCCAGTCTTTTTCTAGCCTTCACCTGTACTAAGCGGGAATACTGCTTGTGCATCCAACTCCATAAACCCCAAAGTTATTCCATATGAGTCCACCATACCTACCTATATACGATATCTACCTGCCGTTCCAAGTAAATTTGTATGTGCCAAACTCTAAACCTTCAAATAAATACCTTGTTTTGTATGCTCGAATAGCTCATGTATCAACTAGGGTTGTCCGTATCTTCCATGTTAGGCGGGTTATTCTCAAGAGGAGTGGACTCCGCTCCTCACTCACGAGAAAATGGCTGGTCACCGGGATGACCAGTCCCATGCTTTATGCAAATCAAATCAAAATAATTGCAAACAAAACCCCCCCTGGGACTCTTGTTAGTTGGAGGCACTCGTTGTTTCGAGCAAGCCATGGATTGATGCTTGTTGGTGGAGGGGGAGTATAAACTTTACCATTCTGTTTGGGAACCGCCTATAATGTATGTAGCATGGAAGATATCACCATCTCTTGGTTGTTATGTTGACAATGAAAGTATACCGCTCAAAATATTATTCACCTCTATTTCAAAACCGAGCTCTGGCACCTCTACAAATCCATGCTTCCCTCTGCGAAGGGCCTATCTATTTACTTTTATGTTGAGTCATCATCCTCTTATTAAAAAGCACCAGTTGGAGAGCACCGCTGTCATTTACATTCATTACTATTAGTTTACATTGAGTATGACTTGACTGGATCTCTTTTACCATGAATTACAATGTCTAGTCAGTCCTTGATCTTTAAAGGTGCTCTGCATTTATGTTTTGCGGTCTCAGAAAGGGCTAGTGAGATACCATCCTGTTATATCATATTATGATTGTTTTGAGAAAGTGTTGTCATCTGAGATTTATTATTATTGCTCGCTAGTTGATTATGCCATTGATATGAGTAAACATGAGACCTATGCGTTATTGTGAATATGGTTAGTTCATAATCTTTGCTGAAAACTTGAATGCTGGCTTTACATATTTACAAAAACAAGAGCAAACAGAGTTTGTAAAAGTTTTTCTTTATCACTTTTAGTTTATTAACTGAATTGCTTGAGGACAAGCAAAGGTTTAAGCTTGGGGGGGGGGGGGTTGATACGTCTCTGTCGTATCTACTTTTCCAAACACTTTTGCCCTTGTTTTGGACTCTAACTTGCATGATTTGAATGGAACAAACCCGGACTGACGTTGTTTTTAGCAGAATTGCCATGGTGTTATTTATGTGCAGAAACAAAAATTCTCAAAATGACCTAAAACTTCACAGAACATCTTTTTGGAAATGATAAAAAATCCTTGCAAAAGATGAAGACCAGGGGGCCCACACCCTAGCCACGAGGGTGGGGGCGTGCCCCCCTACCTCGTGGGCCCCCTGGAGCTCCTCCGACCTCAACTCCAACTCTATATATTTGCTTTCGGGGAGAAAGAAAATCAGAGAGAAGGATTCATCGTGTTTTACGATACGGAGCCTCCGCCAAGCCCTAAAACCTCTCGGGAGGGCTGATCTGGAGTCAGTTCGAGGCTCCGGAGAGGGGAATCCATCGCCATCATCATCATCAACCATCCTCCATCACCAATTTCATGATGCTCACCGCCGTGCGTGAGTAATTCCATCGTAGGCTTGCTGGACAGTGATGGGTTGGATGAGCTTTATCATGTAATCAAGTTAGTTTTGTTAGGGTTTGATCCCTAGTATCCACTATGTTCTGAGATTGATGTTGCTATGACTTTGCTATGCTTAATGCTTGTCACTAGGGCCCGAGTGCCATGATTTCAGATCTGAACCTATTATGTTTTCATCAATATATGAGAGTTCTTGATCCTATCTTGCAAGTCTATAGTCACCTACTATGTGTTATGATCCGGCAACCCCGAAGTGACAATAATCGGGACCACTCCCGGTGATGACCGTAGTTTGAGGAGTTCATGTATTCACTATGTTTTAATGCTTTGGTCCCGTACTCTATTAAAAGGAGGCCTCAATATCCTTAGTTTCCGCTAGGACCCCGCTGCCACGGGAGGGTAGGACAAAACATGTCATGCAAGTTCTTTTCCATAAGCATGTATGACTATATTCAGAATACATGCCTACATTACATTGATGAATTGGAGCTAGTTCTGTGTCACCCTAGGTTATGACTGTTACATGATGAACCGCATTCGGCATAATTCTCTATCACTGATCCATTGCCTACGAGCTTCCCATATATTGTTCTTTTCTTATTTACTTTTCCGTTGCTATTGTTACAACCACTACAAAATACCAAAAACACTACTTTTGCTACCATTACCTTTTGCTATCGTTACCACTACTATCATATTACTTTGCTACTAAACACTTTGTTGTAGATATTAAGTTTCCAGGTGTTGTTGAATTGACAACTCAGCTGCTAATACTTGAGAATATTCTCTGGCTCCCCTTGTGTCAAATCAATAAATTTGGGTTGAATACTATACCCTCGAAAACTATTGCGGTCCCCTATACTTGTGGGTTATCAGGACCCACCAGACGGGCCACCGTATTTCGCAAAAAAAACGTTTCCCCCTGACTGCTGGTACCCACCAGCTACATCTTCGCACGCAAGGAAGTGCGTCCATATTAAGGGTAAAAGAAAATGATTCGCCCCCTGACTGCTGGGACCCACCAGCTACATCTTTGTAGGCAAGGAAGTGCGTGATAGTCGGGACCCACCTGGTCGAAGCATATGTAGCATTGTCATTCTAGTCACGAACGTGTACGTACATACGATCGGTCTGTCTGCAGGCTGCAGTGATGAACCGTGGCCGTGTAAGGAAGGGCATGTGTCATAGTAGAGGCACGCACGTGTCATAGTAGAGGCGCGCACGTAGCATGTACACGTACGTACAACGGCCATGGTGTCAGAAAGTAAATATGGCCACGTACGTACATACGGGCGGGGTCTCGAATGCCTACTCGCGCATACGTACGGCCAGGGCTCGTGTACATGGCTAGGTCAGAACAGAGAAACTGCGTCGTCGTCATGTTCATGGGGAGGCAACAGAATGCGTCGTGTTCATCAGGAGGCAACGGAACGCATGCTGTTCATCGGAAGCCAACCGGCTTGGACAGAACAGCCGATGGAAACGAGGCCTGGCGTACCGCAGAATGGAGGAAACGACCTTGTGTTCGACCGGCCACGGCCAAAACGGGATCCTGTTCATCCTGGAGGGGTCTAGCATATCGCAAAACAGAGGAAACGGACCTCCTATGGTGGAAACGTGGTCCTGTTGATCGGGAGGGGTGTGGCATACCGCAAAACGGAGGAAACGGACTTGTGTTGGAGCGCTACGGTCTAAACGGAGGTCCTGTTCATTGGGAGGGGTGTGGCGTACCACAAAACGGGACTCCACAGGATATTATTCATCTCCACCGTCGACTGCCTCCACGGGCTACTGTTCATCCACCGTCGACCTCTTCCAGCCTCCACGTGCGACTGTTCATCCATGGGCTCCTATTCATCTAGCCTCCACCGCGCGCTCCTCCACTGGCTACTGTTCAACCAGCCCTCTCCACGAGGTCCTGTTCAACCACCCATCCACGGGCTACTGTTCATCTAGCCCTCCACCGGCTACTGTTCAACCATCCCTCCACAGGGTCATCATGTTCATCCATCCCTCCACGAGGTCCTGATCATCCAGCCCTCCACGGGGTCCTGTTCATCCACCGGCTCGATCGATAAGGGTCATGTTCATCCAGCGGCAACGGCCTCTACTACCACAGGGTCCTGTTCATCCAACCCCACCGGGAACTGTTCATCCAAACACCCCCCAACAACGCTCATTGTTCATCCAGAGGCAACATCGATCGGCTTCAGTTAGCAGCAGTAGCGAAGGAATCACTCGGGTTCAGTTAACATCAAGGGATCGATAGATTGCTCGGGCTCAGTAATGCGTAGCCTGCAGTGCAATCGCTCGGGTTCAGTTAGAGCCCAACGCCTCCCTCGGGTTCAGTTAGAGCGCAACACCTCGCACACACACGCGTACGTACAAGAGAAAAGCGCATCGCTCGGCCCCGACCACCCACTGTCGGTGTCAAAACCAGCGGATCTCGGGTAGGGGGTCCTGAACTGTGCGTCTAAGGTTGATGGTAACAGGAGACAAGGAACACAATGTTTACCCAGGTTCGGGCCCTCTCAATGGAGGTAAAACCCTACGTCCTGCTAGATTAATATTGATGAGTATGGGGGTTACAAGAGTGGATCTACCACGAGATCGTAATGGCTAAAACCCTAGAATTCTAGCCTATCTGATTATGATTGTCTCTACGGACTAAGCCCTCTAGTTTATCTATACACCGGAGGGGACTAGGGTTATACAAAGTCGGTTACGAAGAAAGGAATCTTCATATCTGAACGCCAAGCTTGGCATCCACGCCAAGGAGAGTCCCATCCGGACACGGGTGAGAGTCTTCGGTCTTGTATCTTCATATCCCATCAGTCCGGCCCATGTCCAACAGGCCGGACGCCCGAGGACCCCTTAGTCCAGGACTCCCTCAATAGCTCCTGAACCAGGCTTCAATGACGAGGTGTTCGGCACGTAGATTGTCTTCGGCATTGCAAGGCGGGTTCCTCCTCCGAATACTCAAACATAGTCTTCGAATATGACTAACATGTCTGGATCTGCAAAACAAGTACCACACACCACCGTAGAGAGTATAATATTTCATGAGTCCAATCTGCTGACAATTTTTGATAATGTGACACCACGTCATCACCCAGTCATTATTTCGAACCGTTTTTCGGCCTGCTGCTTCGAGATGTGGTCTCATTGGCATGTCTTGTCAAAGCAGAGATCGTGTCCCCTTATTACGGGATTCTCATCAATACGGGCGTGGGTAATCCAACCATGTCATTTGCACAACCCTTGGGAACAGGCGAGGTTTAAGGTGAGTGGGGAGGCGCTTGATATTCACTGCCTTTATAAGGAGATAAGGATTCCCTTCTTTCACCCACACCTCTCTCTCTCTGCCCTCCCATTCTCGAGCTCCAGCGCCCAAGTCCTAATATTTTCTGCCTCAAGAAAGCACTCAACCATGTCCGGATCTGGAGTGCAAGGCAAGTGGATGGCCTCCTCCATCAAGGAGAAGGACATCACCGATCTTCGGGAGGTCGGGTACCTGGAGAAGACATCATCCATCGGCTTCCGGCCAAGGGGCAAATCGTCCCCACCCCGAAGCCCAATGAGAGGGTGGTGTTCAACCCCCATTTCGTCCACGGGTTAGGGTTTCCTCTCCACCCTTTCGACCGCGGACTCATGTTCTATTATGGTCTAGATTCCCATGATCTACCCCGAACTCATTCCTCAACATCTCGGCATTCATTGTCATGTGCGAGGCCTTCCTCCGCATTCCACCCCATTTTAGACTGTGCCTTAAGAGCTTCAACGTGAAGCCGAAGGTGGTGGACAGCCAACACGCAGAGTGCGGAGGTGCCATGGTGAGCAAGATGCCCAACGTCCCGTGGCCCAAAGGTACCTTCGTGGAGACCGTCAAGGGGTGGCAGAAGCTGTGGTTCTATGTCACAGAGCCCCGCGACTCCTCATGGCCCGCAGCTCCCGAATTGAAATCCGGGGCCCCAACGCGGCTTACCTCCTGGCAAGAGAAGGGCCCGGATTGGTCTTCGTCGGACGAGCTGACAACACTTCAGACGCTGATACATCTCCAACGTATCTATAATTTTTTATTGTTCCATGCTATATTATATTTTGTTTTGGACATTATTGGGCTTTATTATACACTTTCATATTATTTTTGGGACTAACCTATTAACCGGAGGCCCAGCCCAGAATTGTTGTTTTTTGCCTATTTTAGGGTTTCGCGGAAAAAGAATATCAAACGGAGTCCAAACGGAATGAAACCTTCGGGAACGTGA
>NC_041392.1:614453294-614462931 GCF_002162155.2 Triticum dicoccoides
CGACGTACTCCTTCCTCCTATATATATACCTACGTACCCCCAAATTACCAGATACGGAGCCAAAACCCTAATTCCACCACCGTAACTTTCTGTATCCAAGAGATCCCATCTTGGGGCCTGTTCCGGAGCTCCGCCGGAGGGGGCATCGATCACGGAGGGCTTCTACATCAACACCATAGCCCCTCCGATGAAGTGTGAGTATTTTACTTCAGACCTACGGGTCCATAGTTATTAGCTAGATGGCTTCTTCTCTCTTTTTGGGTCTCAATACAAAGTTCTCACCCTCTCTTGTGGAGATCTATTCGATGTAATCTTCTTTTGCGGTGTGTTTGTTGAGACCGATGAATTGTGGGTTTATGCTCAAGTTTATCTATGAAAAATATTTGAATCTTCTCTGAATTATTTTATGTATGATAGGTTATCTTTGCAAGTCTCTTCGAATTATCAGTTTGGTTTGGCCTACTAGATTGATCTTTCTTGCAATGGGAGAAGTGCTTAGCTTTGGGTTCAATCTTGCGGTGTCCTTTCCCAGTGACAGTAGGGGCAGCAAGGCACGTATTGTATTGTTACCATCGAGGATAACAAGATGGGGTTTTCATCATATTGCATGACTTTATCCCTCTACATCATGTCATCTTGCTTAAAGCGTTACTCTATTATTATGAACTTAATACTCTAGATGCATGCTGGATAGCGGTCGATGTGTGGAGTAATAGTAGTAGATGCAGGCAGGAGTCGGTCTACTTGTCTCGGACATGATGCCTATATACATGATCATACCTAGATATTCTCATAACTATGCTCGATTCTGTCAATTGCTCAACAGTAATTTGTTTACCCACCGTGAATACTTATGCTCTCTAGAGAAGCCACTAGTGAAACCTATGGCCCCCGGGTCTATCTTCCATCGTATTAATCTTCCAACACTTAGTTATTTTTATTGCCTTTTATTTTACTTTGCATCTTTATCATAAAAATACCAAAAATATTGTCTTATCATATCTATCAGATCTCACTCTCGTAAGTGACCGTGTAGGGATTGACAACCCCTTATCGCGTTGGTTGTGAGGATTTATTTGTTTGTGTAGGTGCGAAGGACTCATGCGTGGCCTCCTACTGGATTGGTACCTTGGTTCTCAAAAACTAAAGGAAATACTTATGCTACTTTGCTTCATCACCCTTTCCTCTTCAAGGGGAAACCAATGCAAGTGCTCAAGAGGTAGCAAGACAGATTTCTGGCGCCGTTGCCGGGGAGGTCTACGCAAAAGTCAACATACCAAGTACCCATCACAAACCCTTATCTCCCACATTACATTATTTGCCATTTTCCTATCGTTTTCCTCTCCCCCACTGCACCCTTGCCGTTTCATTCGCCCTCTCTCTCCGTCCTCCCTCTTTTTCTCTATTTGCCTCTTTTTTGCTTGTTTCTTGTTTGCTTGTGTGTTGGATTGCTTGCTTGTCACGATGGCTTTACCTAGATTTGGTGATCTTCACCTTAAAAAGTTAGAAGAGATCGAAAGCAACGTCATGAGTTTTATGGTTTTACAATTTGAGCATAATAGATTCTTCAGAAATGAGCTTAAAGAACAAAAAAATTTATGGGTTATATGAATAAAGAGCTCGATGATATGTCTAAAGAATTTGATGGTTTGAAATCTCAGATTTATTATCTTGAGAAGTTAATAGCTGAAGTTTCGGATAAGCAAGCCACCTTAGTTAATAAGATGGCCGCTAAGCCGGAAAATTTTCTGGAAGATAAAGATGAAGATCTAAAAGTTATTGATGTGTCCCCTATTAAATCTTTGTTTTGTAATATGAATCTTGATAATGATGGGACTGAATATGATCCACCTTTACCTAGACGGCGTTCCAAGAATTCAGAGTCTTTAGATCTTGATGCTAAAATTGTTGAAAGTGGGATTGAAGAAGTCAAAACTTTAAATATTAATTAACCCACTATTTTGGATTTCAAGGAATTTAATTATGACAATTGCTCTTTGATAGATTGTATTTCCTTGTTGCAATCCGTGCTAAATTCTCCTCATTCTTATAGTCAAAATAAAGCTTTCACTAAACATATCGTTGATGTTTTGATGCAATCTTATGAAGAAAAACTTGAGTTGGAAGTTTCTATCCCTAGAAAACTTTATGATTAGTGGGAACCTACTATTAAAACTATAATTAAAGATCATGAATGCTATGCTTTGTGAGATTTGGGTGCTAGTGTTTCCACGATTCCAAAGACTTTGTGTGATTTGCTAGGTTTCCGTGATTTTGATGATTGCTCTTTAAACTTGCACCTTGCGGATTCCACATTTAAGAAACCTACGGGAAGAATTAATGATGTTCTTATTGTTGCAAATAGAAATTATGTTCCCGTAGATTTTATTGTTCTTGACATAGATTGCAATCCTTCATGTCCTATTATTCTTGGTAGACCTTTCCTTAGAACGATTGGTGCAATTATTGATATGAAGGAAGGAAATATTAGATTCCAATATCCATTAAGGAAAGGCATGGAACACTTTCCTAGAAAGAAAATAAAACTACCATACGAATCTATCATGAGAGCCACTTATGGATTGCCTACCAAAGATGGCAATACCTAGATCTATCCTTGCTTTTTATGCCTAGCTAGGGGCGTTAAACGATAGCGCTGGTTGGGAGGGAACCCAATTTTATTCTTATTACTTTATTTTTACTACTGTTTAGTAATAAATAATTTGTCTGGCCTCTGTTTTGTTTGTGTTTAATTAGTGTTTGTGCCAAGTAGAACCGTTGGGAAGACTTGGGGAAAGTCTTTTTAATCTTGCTGTAAAAAACAGAAACTTTAGCGCTCACGAGAATTTCTGCCATTTTTATTTGGGAAGTGCTATTTAGTTAATTATTTTTGCAGATGATTAATAGATAAATTCTTCACGTCCATAAGTTTATTTTAGAATTTTTGGGGTTCCAGATCTTGCGTTAGCTACAGATTACTACAGACTGTTCTGTTTTTGACAGATTCTGTTTTTCGTGTGTTGTTTGCTTATTTTGATGAATCTATGGCTAGTAAAATAGTTTATAAACCATAGAGAAGTTAGAATGCAGTAGGTTTAACACCAATATAAATAAATAATGAGTTCATTACAGTACCATGAAGTGATGTTTTGTTTTCTTTCGCTAACGGAGCTCACGAGATTTTCTACTTTAAGTTTTGTGTTGTGAAGTTTTCAAGTTTTGGGTGAAAGATTTGATGGATTATGGAACAAGGAGTGGCAAGAGCCTAATCTTGGGGATTCCCATGGCACCCCAAGATAATCTAAGGACACCTAAAAGCCAAAGCTTGGGGATGCCCCGGAAGGCATCCCCTCTTTCGTCTACTTCCATCGGTAACTTTACTTGGAGCTATATTTTTATTCACCACATGATATGTGTTTTCCTTGGAGCGTCTTGTATGATTTGAGTCTTTGCTTTTTATTTTACCACAATCATACTTGCTGTACACACCTTTTGAGAGAGACACACATGAATAACAAGATGGGGTTTTCATCATATTGCATGAGTTTATCCCTCTACATCATGTCATCTTGCTTAAAGCGTTACTCTATTATTATGAACTTAATACTCTAGATGCATGCTGGATAGCGGTCGATGTGTGGAGTAATAGTAGTAGATGCAGGCAGGAGTCGGTCTACTTGTCTCGGACGTGATGCATATATACATGATCATACCTAGATATTCTTATAACTATGCTCAATTCTGTCAATTGCTCAAAAGTAATTTGTTTACCCACCGTGAATACTTATGCTCTCGATGGAAGCCACTAGTGAAACCTATGGCCCCCGGGTCTATCTTCCATCATATTAATCTTCCAACACTTAGTTATTTTTATTGCCTTTTATTTTACTTTGCATCTTTATCATAAAAATACCAAAAATATTATCTTATCATATCTATCAGATCTCACTCTCGTAAGTGACCATGTAGGGATTGACAACCCCTTATCGCGTTGGTTGCGAGGATTTATTTGTTTGTGTAGGTGCGAGGGACTCGTGCGTGGCCTCCTACTGGATTGATACCTTGGTTCTCAAAAACCGAGGGAAATACTTACGCTACTTTGCTGCATCACCCTTCCCTATTCAAGGGAAAACCAACGCAAGTGCTCAAGAGGTAGCAGACGCGCATCAGGAGCATGATGGACAAGAACGTCTAGCTTGTTGATGTGATTCAGGTGATGCTAATTCGTCGGATCCTTCCATGCCAGAGCCGGGCTTGCCACCAATGGGAATTTGATTCGGCCGAACACAAGACCCTGCAATGGTTCTTCGAGACTACACACAAAGACATCTGGAAGGTGCTCTTCAAGGCCAACGAGACGTGGCCGAAGACAATCGAAGACCATGGGCATGACCTAGCTCAACCCGCCAGTTCAGTAAGATCTCCATGTTTCAAGTCATATCCCTTACTTCCTTAATCAAGGAGGATGTCCCAACTTCTCTATCTGTTTTTTTTTCAGGGTTGGATGAAGAAGGCGGAGCGGATTTAGTGTCCGGCTCCGCTGCCCGAGGACCCAGCCATCCCGCACTTGACGAAGATGCTGGTTCCGGTGCCCTAGAAGGCGCCAGACAAGAAGGCCAAGAAGAAGGCCAAGGGGACCAGAGGTGGCCTCTGCCAAAGGGTACTTCGGACATGGTGTCTGAAGACCCCGAAACTTACTCTGCCGCCGAAGATGAGGAGGAGGAGGAAGAGGAAGAAGAAAGCAACTCCCCCCTTCCCGAGGGGGGAAAGAAGAGGGCGGCCTCCACAAATCTGGAGGCGGAGGCGTCCAAGAAGGGGAAGGCCTCTCTCGCAGATAGCTCCGCGTGGGACGTCGACAGCAGCCCAGAACGGCGCCCCCTGGATAAGCCCCTGGCCGAATCGTTATTATCCGAAGACCATTCATATATCAGCCTTTTTACTTTATGATTTTAACATGTTGAACCATGTACTTGCAGTCCGGCTCATTCCACCCTTGAGCGATCCTCGTCTTCGGGGAACTCGCTGGACCCGAAGGCGATGGACAGCGGGTCCCTTCCGACGGCCCCCTCTCCCAAGGTTATGGATGACACTAAGGTGTTGTCCCGAAGGATCCCAGACTAGGGAGAGACGCAGGAGACCGTCAGGGCGGCGCCAGAGGGCAAGACCTCGGCTGCCGGACACATGGGGGAGCAGATCCCCATGGACACTGGCGATGGGGGCCACGTCCAATTCGGCCCCCAGCCGAATATGGTCCTGGACACCTATACGGCTCCGGAATCTGGCAGACGGCCTCCTTTGTCAGAAAGAGGTGTGCCTATTCTGCCGGTGACCTCTTTCCAACTAGAGGCACCAGATACTCTACTGGAATCACTGCAAAGTGCTTACATCATTGAGGAACACCGTACCCTTATGGGTGCGGTGATTGAGAAGATTCAGTCCACGAAAAGCGGACTGACCGAAGCCTGCACAAGCCTTCTAACAGGCTTTGAGGTAAGCAATGTAACTTTGTGAAAAGAAAATCATAGTATAGATAGTAGCCCCTGAGACTCTGTTAGTGTTCGGAAAGAAGAGCTGAACAGAGGATCAAACAATTTTTCACGGGAGACTAACCAGATATGTTTATGTGAATAAGCAGGCGTCGCTGTTGGCCATGACTTCTCATGTTGCCGAAATCTCCGGACTGAAGCAGAGGCTGGAGCAGACCGAGCAAGAGCTCGGTCATGCGAAAAAGCAGCTTGAGGACAATCAAAGTATTCAATGTTTTTGTGTATATCCGGGAGGGATGAATGTTTGTGCACTGACGACAGTGCCGCAATATTTTCGTAGGGGCGGCGACCGAGGTAGAGGCCCTCAAGAAGGTGTTGGCCGAGGCCGAGGAGATGGCGGCAAAGGAACGGGCCACCCGAGAAAAGCATGAGGCCAGGATTGGTGAGGTCCAGCAGGAGCTCCAAGATGTCGTGAACAAATACGAGTCCTTGGAGCGCCAGAATGCGGACCAAGAGTCTGAACTCGTGAGGGTCCGCCAAAGAGCACAAGAGGCCCGGGCCGAAGCCCAAGGCACCCTCCAGGAAATCCAAGAGGCCAAGAAGATTCCGGCGGGTAAGGCTTTTATTATGCAAAGCAAGTATGTGATGACCTGGATTTGGAGTTCTCCAGGGGCGTTTGTGGATTTGCCGCACATCATTTCTGACGCTGCGGCATTCTTTTGAGCCGAAGAAAGGGAGCACAAAGGAGAAACTGTTCTGGTCGCAATACCTTGCGCCAAAACATCCGGTGCCTATATGGGTAGCGTATATCATGTTCACCATTTTGATTTGAGGGGGAAACTTCTTCTGTCCCCCTGTGTTCGGTGGACGGGGCTCCTCATCATCGTTCTCACTTTGCGAACCATTCTCCTTGTCTTCGACATTTAATTTGCCAGCCTGTTTGAAGACCCAACAACTCCTGTGGGTATGATTGGCTGGTTTATCAGCGGTGCCATGGATCTGACATGGGCCATCGAGTATGCGGTCCAGGATGGAAGCGCCTTGATTATTTATTTTATATGGCTTCTTCCGCTGTCTGGACTTGGAGCCACTGAATCCGGCATTGACTGCCGTTTCATCGGTATGATCGTCGTTGCTTCAACGCTTGTGTCTGTTGCGTCGGGTCTTGCCATTGCTACTTCTGGCTTCCGAAGTGCTAGGTTCGCTTGTGTTGTTATTGCTACGGGCTAGCCATCTATCTTCGCCGTGCAAAAGCGGGCCATGATTGTCGTGAGGGCTGCCATGGACTTCGGCTTTTCCTGGCCGAGGTGTCGGGCGAGCCATTCGTCCCAGATGCTATTTTAAATGCCACTAGGGCTTCGGCATCCGGACAGTCGACGATCTGGTTCTTTTTGGTTAAGAATCTATTCCAGAATTTCCTGGCTGACACTCTGGGTTGTTGGATTATGTGACTTAAGTCGTCGGCATCCGGAGGTCGAACATATGTACCTTGGAAGTTGTCAAGGAAGGCTTCTTCCAAGTCCTCCCAGCTGCCAATGGAGTTTTCAGGCAGGCTGTTCAGCCAGTGTCGGGCTGGCCCCTTGAGTTTTAGGGTGAGGGATTTGATGGCATGAAGATCATCGTCGCACGCCATGTGAATATGGAGGATAAAGTCTTCAATCCATACCGCATGATCTGTGGTTCCATCATATGATTCGATATTCACGGGTTTGAACCCTTCTGGGAATTCATGTTCCATTACTTCATCAGTGAAGCAGAGGGGGTGTGCGGCGCCTCTATGTCAGACCAGGTCACGGCGTATTTCGGATGGAGTCCGTCTGCGATTTTTGGCTCGGACGTAACTGTGCTTGCCATGTTCGGCTCGATAGCCGTTGTCGTGCGTCCAGGCACGCCCCCGTGATCGATAGATCGATCTGGCTGGACCTTCTTTATTCTTCAGGCCCTGCCGGAGATCATATCTGTATCTCTAGGCAACATTGTCTCTGTCTTTACAGCGATATGGTATGGGCTAGTGTTCGGCTTGGGTTGCCGCTTTGTCCTGACCACGTGGTGGTCGGTCAGCCGCATTGTGCGCTGATGGCATGGGCTCCAACGCCTCGTCATCGAATTGAGGTAGTAACTTGCGCTTCGGGTAACTTTTGAGTGGTCATTTGAGGCTATACTTCTCGGCTTCCAGGACGTTAGTCCATCTGTCATTGAGCAGATCTTGATCAGCTTGAAGTTGTTGTTTCTTCTTTTTCAGGCTCCTTGCTGTGCCTATTAGCCGCCGCTTGAAGCGCTCCTACTCGAGAGGTTCCTTAGGCACGATAAAATCCTCACTGTCGAGGCTCACCTCATCCTTGGAGAGTGGAAGATAATTGATGTCATCCGAGTCTTCATGCACGGCCTATTCATCAGGGCTAACTCGCCCATCTTCCCATCATCTTGTTCGGAAGTTTCCTCAACGGGGTCTTCATTGTCTTTGGCACCGTCCGAAGTGTTATCTTCTCCTGTGCCGGTGTTGCTGTCTTTGCTGCGGCGCGATTTAGAGCGGCGCCGCTGACGTCGATGTTTTGGTTGTATCTCAGGTGGTTTATCCTCAACTGGATTTTCCTTGTCATCGCCACTATTCTCTTTTGGTGCATCTACTATGTATACATCATATGAGGAGGTGGCTGTCCATCGTCCGGTGAACGGTGGGTTTTTGGCCTGCTCCTCTCCAGCATCGTCGTCCATACCGTCGATGTCTTCGGAGTCGTAATCAAGCATGTCGGTTAAGTCTTCGACAGTGGCTATTAAGTGGGTGGGGGGTGGGAAGCAGAATTCTCCGTTGTCAGCCTCCAGTTCAAACCAGATATAATTCGGCTGAGAGTCCCCTGCTAAGGAGAGTGTTTTTAATGAGTTTAGCACGTCTGAGGGAGTCCTGGATAAGGGGGTCTCCGGACAGCCGGACTATATCCTTTAGCCAGATTGTTGGACTATGAAGAAACAAGATTGAAGACTTCGTCCCGTGTCCAGATGGGACTCTACTTGGCGTGGAAGGCAAGCTAGGCAATACGGATATGTATATCTCCTCCTTTGTAACCGACCTTGTGTAACCCTAGCCCCCTTCGATGTCTATATAAACCGGAGGGTTTTTAGTCCGTAGAACAACATACAATCCTACCATAGGCTAGCTTCTAGGGTTTAGCCTCTCTGATCTCGTGGTAGATCAACTCTTGTACTACTCATATTATCAAGAATAATCAAGCAGGACGTAGGGTTTTACCTCCATCAAGAGGGCCCAAACCTGGGTAAAACATCGCGTCCCCTGCCTCCTGTTACCATCCGCCTTAGACGCACAGTTCGGGACCCCCTACCCGAGATCCGCCGGTTTTGACACCGACATTGGCCGGCGTTTGCAAGGCTGGACTCGATGAACTAGCATGACTTGCATTACCATAACCAGACTGAAATCTCCCCTGAAGAGATCTCGGATGTGGCTCTGCAGTATGGGCACGTCCTTGGCTGGGCCCCAGCTCAGCCCCCTACTGATCCATGACATCAGTTGTGGTGGAGGGCCCGAGCGGAAGATGGGGGCGGCTACCCACTTGGCACTTCGGGGAGTTGTGACCTAAAACCACTCCCGTTGCCATGATCCGGACACCTCTGGAAAGGCGCCCTTCGGCCATGGAGCGCCAGCAATTTTGCTTATTAGAGCACCTCCGAACGCTGTGTACTGCCCCTCGACCAACTTCGGCTTCACGTCAAAGGTCTTGAGCCACAGGCCGAAGTGAGGGGTAATGCGGAGGAAGGCCTCACAAACGACAATAAATGACGAGATGTGAAGGAGGGAATCCTGGGCTAGGTCGTGAAAATCCAGCCCGTAATAGAACATAAGACCCCGAACAAAGGGATCATGAGCGAGGCCTAGTCCTCGGAGGAAGTGGGAGACGAACACAACGCTCTCGTTGGGTTCGGGAGTAGTTATGACCTGCCCTCGGGCGGGCAACCTATGCGAAATTTCGTCGGTCAGGTATCTGGCCTCCCTCAACTTCTTGATATCCTCCTCTATGACGGAGGAAGGCATCCACCGGCCTTGAAGGCTAGATCCGGACATGATTGAAGGTCCGAAGCACCTGACCTAGGCTTTGGGTGTTAGAACTCGAGGCGGGGGAGGGATTCGATTGAGC
>NC_041392.1:614463114-614478803 GCF_002162155.2 Triticum dicoccoides
GCCTTGTCCCTTTATAAAGTGGGTGAATATCAAGCGTCCTCCTCGTGGCCGTTTGGGACTTGCCTAAAATCTAGAAGTCCTAGGCACGGTTGGGTTACCCATGTCCATATTAATGAGAATCCCGTAATAAAGGGAACATGATCTCTGCTTTGACAAGACGTGTCAGGAAACCGCCTCGCGTTATGTGTGGGGCTGGTTAAGGAAAAACGGTTCGAATAATTACCGGGCCATGGCATGATGTCATGCTGCCAAAACGTGTCAGCAGATTGGATTTGTGGAAATATTATTCTCTCTACGGTGGTATGTGGAACTTATTTTGTAGGGTCAGACACTATCCTTGCATTCAAACTCTTCTGTGGTGTATTCGGAGGAGGAACCCGCCTTGCAATGCCGAAGACAACACTGCGCGCCGGACTCATCGTCATTGAAGCTTGGTTCAGGGGCTACTGAGGGAGTCCTGGATAAGGGGGTCTCCGGATAGCCGGATTGTTGGACTATGAAGAAACAAGATTGAAGACTTCGTCCCATGTCCGGATGGGACTCTACTTGGCGTGGAAGGCAAGCTAGGCAATACGGATATGTATATCTCCTCCTTTGTAACCGACCTTGTGTAACCCTAGCCCCCTTCGGTGTCTATATAAACCGGAGGGTTTTTAGTCCATAGAACAACATACAATCCTACCATAGGCTAGCTTCTAGGGTTTAGCCTCTCCGATCTTGCGGTAGATCAACCCTTGTACTACTCATATTATCAAGAATAATCAAGCATGACATAGGGTTTTACCTCCATCAAGAGGGCCCGAACCTGGGTAAAACATCATATCCACTGCCTCATGTTACCATCCGCCTTAGACGCACAGTTCGGGACCCCCTACCTGAGATCCGCCGGTTTTGACACCGACAACGTCGCCTAAAGGCGGGTGCCGAAAGATGTCCGTGGAGCCGAATTCGATGATCGATGCCTGATCAAGCTCGTCGTGCGCGGACGCACATGGTTCAGAACTTGTAGCTGGAAACGGGTCCGAGGTTCCGGTGACATGGATCCCACTCGAGGTTGGGTCGGTGTGCGGCTCTGACGCCGCTGAGTCTGCGGTTTCCATGGCGGGGTTGAGCCTCCCATCCTCGGATGGCACAATCTACTCCGGATCTAGGGCCAGAGCAGTTACAGGCGCTATCCCCTGGGCATGGTCTGATGACAGATTTAAGTCATGTTCATCATCGCGACAGGGAGCGGCTGCCGTGGTCTCGAATCCGTAGAAGATCAAGTCTTCACGGATATTCGCGACGTAGTTCAAGCTTCCAAATCTGATCTAATGGCCAGGGGCGTAGCTATCGATCTGCTCTAGATGGCCACACGAGTTGGCCCGCAGTGCAAAGCCGCCGAATACGAAGATCTGTCCGGGGAGGAAGGTTTCTCCCTGGACAACATTGTTTTAAACGATTGACGAGGCCATTGAACCTCCTGATGACGACACAATGGAACTCTTAATGAAAGCACCAATGTCGGTGTCCAAACCGGTGGATCTCGGGTAAGGGGTCCTGAACTATGCGTCTGAGGTTGATGGTAACAGGAGACAGGGAACACAATGTTTACCCAGGTTCGGGCCCTCTCGATGGAGGTAAAACCCTACGTCCTGCTAGATTAATATTGATGAGTATGGGGTTACAAGAGTTGATCTACCACGAGGTCATAATGGCTAAAACCCTAGAAGTCTAGCCTATTTGATTATGATTGTCTCTAAGGACTAAGCCCTCCGGTTTATATAGACACCGGAGGGGACTAGGGTTATACAAAGTCGGTTACGGAGAAAAGAATCTTCATATCCGAACGCCAAGCTTGCCATCCATGCCAAGGAGAGTCCCATCTGGACACGGGTGAGAGTCTTCGATCTTGTATCTTCGTAGCTCATCAGTCCGGCCCATGTCAAACAGGCCGGACGCCCGAGGACCCCTTAGTCTAGGACTCCCTCACCCACCGTAACCGGGAACTCCCCTGATATTTTCCTCGCCCTCGCTTCTACCATGGTTTTCTTCGTCATGGACGGCCCAAAGAATGTCATGCAACTACGTCTCCAGCCCGCCCAGGATGAAAAACCCATTTTATGTCATGATTTTTTGTCATAGAAGTAGGACACCACCACATCTATGATGATACCAGGTTTTGTCACAATTATCGTTATAGAAGTGTCATAAGCATGATAGAAAAAAATTCATTCGGCCCAAAATGTCATGGATGTGTCTTTTTTTGTAGTGTTAATTTATCATGAACTTAGTACCTGATAGTATTTTGCATGTCTATGTTGTTGTAGATCAATGGCCCGTGCTACCGTATCTTTGAATTTTAATGCGTTCCCAGAGAAAGCTAAGTTGAAAGATGATGGTAGCAATTACACGTGTACTAGGTCCGTAACTTGAGGATTATCCTCATTGCTGCATAGAAGAATTACGTCCTCGAAGCACCACTAGGTGCAAGACCCTCCAGATGTTATGAACGTCTGGCAGATCAAAGCTGATGTCGGGACCCCGATCCTAAGTCACACTGATCTAGCATGTAACACATCATATCACTTTGCGGCCTCACGCACGGTATCCCCACGGGTGCCACCTTACCTAGCCCGGGACCATTTGCGCCTTTTGGCTCATGTA
The DNA here is from genome assembly GCF_002162155.2 of Triticum dicoccoides. Classification (NCBI taxonomy): domain Eukaryota; kingdom Viridiplantae; phylum Streptophyta; class Magnoliopsida; order Poales; family Poaceae; genus Triticum; species Triticum dicoccoides. The sequence goes on from NC_041392.1 coordinate 614,465,761, forward strand.
TATGATAGTGTCGCTAGCATCCATATGACAGAGAACCCGGGCCGACATGACTAGTCGTGAATCCAAAGTGGCACTAACTTACATGGATAGGCATACATGACCCAGCAACGAACGTGTCGGTCATCAACATATGAACCCAAGTCGTAGCAAGCTACAAGGACTTAAAGGAACAACGCGTGACATTTCCCCGAAGGGACAGACACAGGAACGAAGAAGGACAATTGCCGGCCAGCCTAAGTGACTCGGAGCAGTAGAAAGCTACCATGGCTCAGTGGAAGCACTAGGAGACATTTCCCAATAAGAGAGGCTACCAAGAATAAACAACTAGGTTGTTGGATCCCACACATACCAAGCATTTCAATAACATACAGACAATATGCTCGATATGTGCAAATACAACATGGCATCACAACAAAACTCTACGACTCAAAGTATTTATTCATTAGGCTCTAAGGAGCCAGATATTACAAACATGGGTATCATGACCCAGCATCCAAGTCATACAAGCCACAAGCACAGGCGGAAGCCTAAACATGTCTGAGTACAGACAGCTACAAATGAAAAAGGCTGAGAAGCGTGACTATCTACAAGACCCTCCCAAGGGTACAAGATCGTAGCTGAGGTAACAAGCTAAACGTCGAAGTCCACACAAAACTACTAGTGAGACTGAGGTCTCTCTGCAAAAACATAAATTAAGCAAACGTGAGTACAAATGTACCCGGCAAGACTTACATCAGAACTAGCTACATATGCATCAGTATCAACAAAGGGGTGGTGGAGTTTAACTGCAGCAAGCCAGCTTTTACTCGGTGGCTATCATGTACTACGACTAATGGTAACACTTTTGAGGTGGCGCACACGAGTACACATCTTCACCATATCAATACACCACTATGGATCCGCTCCCGTCTCCCTACGAGAAGGCCATCCATAGCACTCACGCTTATCTTGCGCATTTTAGAGTATCCACTTTCACTTGTCTATGAACTGTATAGGCAACCCAGAGGTCCTTTACCATGGACACAGCTATTCGAATAGATGATGTTAACCCTGCAGGGGTGTACTTCTTCACACACGCTCTCGCCACTTACCGCCATGTACACATCATGTTCCAGGTGGGTCCCGACTGTCAGGCACTTCCTTGCATGCGAAGATGTAGGTGGTGGGTCCCAGCAGTCAGGGGCAAATGTTTTTTTGCGAAATACGGTGGCCCGTCCGGTGGCTCCCTGCTGTCAGGTGGAGGAATAATTATTATCCACGTAATAAGGAGGCACTTCCTTGCTGCAGATGTGGACCCAGCTGTTAGCCTCTCCACGTATAGTCCACGTTCGATGGAAGCTGTTCCTTGACCATGTTGACCACGCCACGCCGAGAGCACCAGGGCGGTGGACGACGGAGAGGCCTAGGAAGGGGAAGACGTGGCAGTGGATGCCCACACGTAGAGGAGTACGAGGGTTCACTGGTTTGCTGCGGTGTGAGGCTGCCGTCGCTGCAAAATAACAGGGGGTGTGGGTGAGTAGAGGGATGGCCTGGCCAGTGGTGGGAGTAGTAGGGGGCGGTGAGGCCTCCACCGCATCGCAGCCGGCCATGGGAGGTAGGAGCATGAGGCACGACCGGCGCTGGTTTGGGCGGCTGGAGCAAGAAGACTAGAGGTTGAAGAAGCACTACGGCCGTTGGATGGACATCGTACGGTCACTGGAGCTAGAATCATGCATATTGACTAAGTTGACAAAGCCCTCCGTCCCTGTCAACTTAGTAGGCCCACAAGTCAGCCTCCCACCAAGGTGGGTCCCAGCTAGCAGGGGGTATTCATTTTTTATGCGTAATAAAGAGGCACTTCCGGTGAGTCCGAGCTGACAGCAGGGGGAACGTTTTTTTCATGAAATACGGTGGCCCGTCGGGTGGGTCCCAGCAGTCAGGGGCAACCGTTTTTTTCGCGATATACTGGTGGGAGTCCGGTGGGTCCCTGCTGCCAGGTGGAGGAATAATTATTTTCCACGTAATAAGGAGGCACTTCCTTGCGGCTGCCGTGGACCTAGCTGTCAGCCTCTCCACGTACAGTATTCTTCCGATGGAAGTTGGTCGTTGACCACATTGACCACGCTGCGCCGACAGCACCATGGCGGTGGACGACGATGAGGCCTAGGAAGGGGACGACATGGAGCCGGGGAAGACGCGGCAGTGGATGCCCACGCGGAGCCGGGGAAGACGCGGCAGTGGATGCCCACGTGGAGAGGAGTACAAGGGTTCGCTGGTTCGGCTGCACTGCCGTCGCCACAGAATAACAGGGGGTGTGGGTGAGTGGAGTGGAGGGATGGCCTGGCCAGCAGTGGGAGTAGTATGGGGGAGGTGACGCCTCCGTGGCAGCACAGCCGGCCACGGGAGGCAGGAGCAGGCGGCACAACCGGCGCTGCTTTGGGCGGCTGGAGCAAGAAGACTAGAGGTTGAAGAAGCACTACAGCCGTTGGATGGACATCATACGGTCAGTCGAGCTAGAATCATGCATATTGACTAAGTTGACAAAGCCCTTCGTCCCCATCAACTTAGTAGGCCCACTATACTGGGTCCCAGCTAGCAGGAGGAGTATTCATTTTTGTGCGTAATAAGGAGGCACTTCCTTGCATGCGAAGATATAGCTGGTGGGTCCGAGCTGTCAGCGGCGGTAACGTTTTTTCATGAAATACAGAGGCCGTTTCCGTGGGTCCCTGATGTCAGGTGGAGGAAATCATTATTTTACGCGTAATAAGGACACATTTCCTTGCGTGCAACCGTGGACCCAGCTGTCAGCCTCTCCACGTACAGTCCACTTTAGATGCATGTTGGTCGTTGACCACGCTGACCACGCCATGCCGAGGGCACCAGGGCGGTGGACGACGGCGAGGCTTAGGAAGGGAACGACACGAAGGCAGGGAAGACTCAGCCGTTGTTTTTGTTTCCCACGCGGAGGGGAGTACGACTGTACGAGGGTTTACTGGTTCGTCTGCCATCGCTGGAGAATAACGACAGGTGTGGGTGAGTAGAGGGATGGCTTGGCCAGCGATGGGAGTACGGTGGGGCGGTGAGGCCTGCGCGGCAGCACAGCCGGCCGCGGGGAGGAGGGAGCAGGCAGTTTGAGCGGCTGGAGCAGGAAGAGCAGAGATTGAAGAAGCACGACGGCCGTTGGATGGACATCCAACAGTATACAGGCCATCTGTGGAAAGCCTCAAATCTGTGGAAAACAGCATACAACTCATCTGCCATTATTTCAAATAATTTACAGCCCATTTGCTAATTCTTATGGGTTTTTTGGAGCCCATATTCTTTATGCTAGCATTACAACCCATATAGTGGCCACGGTTAAAAAATTATACGAAAATTTGCATATGTCGGTGCGGTCTGAACTGTTTTTAATCCCGAAATTTCGAGTCACATTCAGACTGATTTTAAAAATAAATGTATATCAATATAAAATCCAATAAATTGTCCACACTAAAAATCAATGCAATTTAAAATCTCGAAATGAAAAAAAGATATTTGAAAATGATTGCCGGTTTGATGTGTTTTAAAAATGTACATCCCATTTCTCATTACTGATAGGACATTTTCTCGGCCAGCCCAATGAAGCTCTCCTCGTCTTGAAAGATTTGCAGCCCAGCAGGCCTGATAAAGCGACTTACTTGAAAAATCACAAAAGAACTGGGCTAGCCATTTTCAGAAAGAAAAAAACTACTAGGCTGGTCTGTGGTAAACATAAAATAAAAGGCTGTCTAGACCGGCCAGAGTGTCCCGCACAGCCCAGTTGACACCCTGCTTCCGTCTCAAAAACAAATTAGATAAAGGCCACTCCAATTATGGTGATTCATAAAAATGCCACTGCAATTTCCAAACTTTGAAAAATGCCACTGCAATTTTTGCAAACTTTGAAAAACGCCACTGCAGTTTGCAAACTTTGAAAACGCCACTCCAGACTTCGAAAAATGCCACTAGAAATGGCATGAAATGGCATTTTTCAAAGTTTGGAAATTGCAGTGGCATTTCTCGGATACACCAGATTTGGAGTGGCATTTATCAAATTAACCCAAAACAAAAATAACTGGGCGAGCTGCTGGGTCCCTGGTGTCAGCCGCTCGTTGTGCAATTCTCTCGTTTATTGACTACGTTGACAATGGCATGGGACCCAGATGTCAGAAATCCACTAGGAGGAGCCATTTTTATTGGCTTGAAATAAGGAGGCACTTGCTTGCGTACTGCCATGACCTTGGTGGGTCCCTGCTGTCATCCTCTCCATGTACAGTACCAGTTAGTTGTGCTTCAAAACTGATCGGCACACAATTAAAAAAATAAAGGTCGATAACTAATGCGGCACCTCGGGCCAACGCGACCAGATCACATTTTGCACGAGAAATTACACACCATGTTTCGTTGACATGTGGTCCCGTTCCAACATATCAGTGAGACGATGGTGAGTAGTAGGAGTATTTTCGAATGGACGTGTAGGCCGGGGCGCCTCTTCGTGAACCGTGGCAAACTCGCAACCGTCCACCGACTCTTCGCCTTTCCCTCTCGATTTGGAACTGCTGTCGCACGCTCTTCCTCTCCCTCCTCCATTTTCCTTCAGCCATTCACCCTTTCTTCTGCCATTGTTCGGTCGTCTTCTCCATGGAGGGAACAGGCCGGAAACGACCCCGTTATTCTTGCCCCGATCTAAAAGATGACGTGGTGGAGGAACTCATTGATCTGTGCGACGTCATCACCTCGGCTAGCATGGCAGGTTCGTTCAAGCCCATTCTCGACTCAACTAATAACATCATTACAGAGAACCCAAGAGTCAAGGAGCGGTTTGATCTCCCCTATCTTCTTCGCCGTGACCCTGATGACAGGCGCCGACACGACGGAGGCCTCGCCATGTGCCAGTTGATGTCGCTTGATAATGATACGTATGATGTTAAGATGCCATCGCTTGAGGGCAAGGCTTGGGCAGGCACAAATGGAGATTGGGTTGTTTACATTGGGTCCAACTGCGAGTGGGAACTTGTGAATGTGTACACTCGTCACCGGGTTCCACTTCCAAAAATCTCAGCACACTGCCCAGAGGTTGAGCACACCGGTAATGTAAGCACATTCAAATACGATCATGGTGACTGTCTTCTACGGAAGATAGCAATTTGTCGAGTTCCCAACCGCTCTTGGAATTACAACAACTATCAAGTTGTTGCTACTTCGACAAGCTTGTTGCCGTCCTTCGTGGTTCGACTCGATGGATATTGCTCAAAAATCAGTTTCTGTACACGGATGAGTACTATGATGCAATTCAACACGAGGGCCTTGTGTTTGATGTCACCACTCGTGGCACTGTTTTTGCATGGCATCGTAGTAGTTTCGGTACGTTTGTCTTCCACTGTAATTATAATTGTTTCATCCACATGCATGCGGGTTAGCAAGTTTCCCTTTACTAATTAACCTTCTTCTTGTGTTTCCAAGGTCATGTGAACATCCCACCACCTATACTTGAAAAATTTTATAACCAAGGGGGAGATGACAATGGTGATGATCACGAGCAGCGCCCATATACTCTGTGGCGCATGGCAACTAATTCGGATGGATCACCTCTTCTTGTGTGTATACAGCCCACTGATGATGTTACTACTAAGGAAGCAGGTGTCTCCCATGGTCGCACTCTCCGGACCTATTCCAACACCCGTTGCATGGTATTCGGGATGGATACTAGTGTGCTAGCGCCAACTCCTTCTCCCTGGCACAGAATTGATTGTCTTGGAGAAAACTCGCTCTTCCTTGGACAAAACTATCCGATGATGGTGAAAGGCGATCCAACTGCTGTTGACACATTTATGAGAAGCAACTGTGTCTATACCTCAAACATTTTGGTGGTTCCCTACCCTGGTACTGATATAGTAGGCCGCTTCAGCCTGGATGATCGGTCCTACGTTGGTCTCCAGATCGACAACGGATGGCCCGTCCCAGAGAATCACTTGTGGTTCAAAGCAAGCGTTTCCAAGGCCGCGGAATGGTTGAGTTGAAGTTCATTTCATGGCTTGTTATTTGTTGTGTGGTGAAAACTTTAGTATTTATAATGTATCCTCGTTATCGATGTGGGTTGATGACCTGTTGTATGTAATAAAATGATATGCCTATGATAAACTTACTAAATTTATGAATGGCTTTCGAGTCTCTTCTCTAAATTTGTACTAGCTTCACATGCTTCGGGCGCCGGGCGGGTGTTTTTACTGTAGCCATATGTTAATGTGTTCGTTGTACGTAATCAGCACCTCGAATCCTCGATACTAGTATACTATATACTAGTAGGAGTAAGTAGTAGGAGTAGTAGGGTGGCATGGGCCAGAACAAGCATTCACATCCAGGAGTACGACACATGCCACCACCACGACATCCATCTGACACCATATTATTTCTTGGAGTCCATGCTAGAGCAATCTTTTCAACCTCGTCGTTTCTCTAACTTCAGCCATCACGCGGCGGGCGAGGTGGGGGTTTGCGGATAGTCGGTTTCCTTAACCGCGGCCCCACTTGTAAGGCCAACTCCAACGCACGACCCAAAACGCACCTCCGTTTTGCATGAACTCCAACGATAATTTTGACTAGAAAAAGCAAGACCAAAGAAAGCAAGAACAACAAGAATACATTTTACTACTCATGTAAGTTGGATTAGTGCCTTCTTGATGCATTCATTCTTGATCTACGGAGGCTTGATCTTGCATCTGTGCTAGCTAAAAGTGATAGAACATCTACTAAATTGCGCTCTATCAATATATGGATGTACTCTTCTTCCCAATACAAAAACTTGCATCCATTCTACTCCCTCCGTTGCACAATACATGCCTTCTATTTGTCAAAATATATATGTATCTAGACATGTCTTAGTATATAGGTACATCCATTTTTGGACAAATGGAAGTCAAGTATTTTGGAACGGAGGGAGTACACAATAAAAATTTTAAGTTAGCACAACTAGTCTAATCCGAGAGCAGAACCGAAGATTTGGTCGGGTTCTTCCTCCTTTTGCCGACATGTGGGACATCCAGCATCCAGGTCGTGTCATCAAAGAAAATAGAGTGGTAGTTGAAGCCACGAGATGTGCATCTTGGGTTAAACTGTAAATAGAATCTTACTACTCTTGAGTAACTCCAAAAGCGGCAACCGAAGATCTTTATTGGATTTGTTTTTCATCACCAGCACGTCGAGGTGAAAGATGTGCAGGTTCAGTGGGTCCTCTTGCGTTTTCACTGTCATGTGGGGCCGCATGTGAGCAAACAAACGATGGACTCCGCGCGCCGCTGGCTGGCTGAGAAGAGAGATAGAGGAGGGCTGAGCATGGACTTGAGGAAATTTGTTCTACGTACCTCGATATAGGCTCGATATAGTGGGGTGGCATGGGCCATAACTAGCATTCACGTCTAGCAGTACGGCACACGCCACCCACACGAGTCCCATCCGACACCAATTTTCTTGGAGTCCATGCTACAACCATCTCTTCTCCCTCTTGTTTTCTCAGCCATCGCGCGGTGGGCGGGGTGGGGGTTTGCCGATAGTCGGTTTGCTCAACTGCGGTCCCACTTGTAAGTGAAAATGCAACACCGCACGCATTACCGCTTGAGCGGCATGCCGGACCAACCGTGTGGGGGTGCGACGCGAACACGACATGCTTTTCCTTTTGAACTCGTAACTTGTAAAATTTGGTTCTGCTCCATGGCGTGACCGATAGATAGAAAATAACGATTTTGCCTAGAGTAATGAGAAGTTTGGTTCTGGCGCCGTTCATGCATGGAGTACGTACGAAAATTATGAAGTTGATGCAAAAGGTAAGATAATTACTGTAGTATCATATACTACTACATGGATTTGATGGAAAGATAAAAATACATACGGATCCATCAACGTTCAATGACATCCTCATGCCCTAGTGCACCGGGTCACCAACCAACGTGTGAGGAGCAGCGGCGTTGGCGGCGAGCTCAACGTGCTTCTGAACAGTGTCGTCCAAGGTTGCCCTGCGCTCCAAGAAGGCCAGCGTCCTATCGTCCTCCTCTTGCATGTAGTAGTCCTTGTGGAGGATTTGCGTGTAGACGTGGGTGATTATGTCGATGGTGTCTTGCTGCGCCAGGCGCTGCGCAGCGAGCGCGACCTCGAGGTGGACATTCTCCGGCGCGACGGCTGGCAGTTGCAGGGCCACCAGTGCGTCGAAGAGGTTGTTACCATAGTGGCCGTTGAGGGTGGTGGGCATCGCAGAGCCTGGGCGCGTCGGCTGGAGGCTTACGTCAAAGTCGTCCGCAAGCTTCTTGACGATGGTGAACTTGTCGAGGAAACCAACGAGGACCTCGTCGAACAAGGAGACGAAGCTGTCGTCCAAGCGGCCCCTCGCCCTGGCGGCCTCAAGCAATACTACTTGGAGACGTTCCTCGGTGCCGGGCCGCAGGCCGGCATCGTGGACCATCTGGCACAGCCGGCTAATGCTCGCGCTCATCGCCTCTATGGGTCTAGCGTAGCTTCTAGTTAACTGATCTTGCGATTCGAGTCATCACTCATCCCTTGGTTAGCGTGCGTAGGTGCGTAGGATTTCGTACTACTCCTCGGCCCTCTACAGCACCTGCCTTTGGCTGTATGATAGGTGGGCCAGCCACCCCCTGGGGCCACGTGTCATTCACCCAAAGGCAGTTGCCGTAAGTCAATGAAGCTGCACCCCCCTCCGTGCCGGTGCAGTATAGTCATGTCACCGGACCTCTAGTTGGGGCCAAACGAGAGAAGTTTGATGTTTTCTGGTTTATTGGTCCCCTTTGCATTTTGCGCCAAGTTTTGACCTTTGATTTAACTAATAAAATGTTAATGCATGTAAACAAAAATGTTATGTAAGTCACCTTACGAAAACCAAATAATCCCAAAATACTTAGGCACGGTGCATTAACTCCCTCCTTGTTTCTTATTTCGTGACATATCAACCAATGAGAGATGTGGGCCATGCATGCTTTCAATGACTTGAGACTACCAAACATGACATGAAGTGTTTAGTTCATTGCATGTAATCCTATTAGTACTCTAGTTAGGAGTAGCAAAAAAACATTAAGTTCTCTCGCTGATAGGAATGAAACACCATGTATTTATTTACAGAGGGAGTAGTACATTGTTGGTGACATGCATTACTAGATATTGCTAGTCAAATAATAAAATCCAGATGGAAGTGGTAGTACTCCTAAATCCATACGGTGGTGCTACTGGTACTAGTTGTAGTACTACCAATGTAGTAGGAGTACTAGCACTGTACTACCCGTTGGTCAAATTATTACGTGCTGTTCCTCACAGTGAAGTGACAAGACCCTGCGCCGGAGATGACACCTGAGTATAGGCGCCGTGTTCGGCATACCATAGTCAGCCTCACCGTCTGCAGTCACTATCATCATGGCTGTAGAGCTAGCCTGCTTACAACTAGCCCTGTTCGACATAATTTCCCGTGCGCAGATGCCCGTGCATTGCACGTAACACCAAGATTGGGGGTGGACGGCTCCGGCAGCGGCCATCGTGCCAGATTTTTGCACTCCTAGATGTGGTGGGGAGGAGATGAGGCTGATTGTGAGAGACAAGGAGTTGTTTGTAAATAGGGAACAAGTGCGGGCATCTTTTTGCAAAAATGGAGAAGATTGGTTTGTATGCGTCAGATCTAGATCCGACGCCTATTGGTGAAAGACGGGAGGCACAACATCATCACCCACTCAGGACCTGTTTGATTCGCAAGATTTTGAAAACGCAGGAATAGGACATGACAATATTACAAGTTTCAAACTGATATTACAAATGTTAGGAGTAATGCTGCACCTATGAAGATGGAATTACTAGGAAGTTTACGTAAGAGCTTTCGTTACCTTAGGTGGATGCAGCATTATCGTACAAACTAAAATCCACCGCCCTAACAAGTCACTAATCAACAAATAAGTTTTCAAGTCTCTGGCCACTTGATGTTTCAAAAACAAATTCAGCTTCTACGGAGAAATGAGCTCCACCATGTACCCGCGCGGGTGTGGCTGGGCACGAAGCGTGAGTACGTGCACGGCGCACCTATTCTCTTCTTGTATTCGTACACCACCTACGTGGGGTTGTGTGAGAGAGATACAAACCTAGAGAGATATAGTGTGTGGGTTCTTGAGAGTTTTTTTTGTGGGGGGGGGGGTCAATCAAAATATTTAACATATGCAATGTGTGTGAAATAGAGTCCTGGATATAACATATATATAGAGGGGGCGATCCACGAGAAGAGAGTGGAGGTATCATCGGCTTGAGGTGTCCATAGAATCGAAGAGAGGGATGATGATGTGTGTGTGTGTGCGCGCGCGCGATCGATAAAGAGTGCCATCGAATTTGTGTGTGCCCACGTCAAAGACATAGAGTGGCTGGCCTACTGGAACGTGAGATGGGACATGTGCAGTTTGTCTCTGTGGCATGGATACCTACCTGCAGCGCTCGACTATCGGTGTGTGGTGGGGGAAGAGGGAGGCCCAATTAACTATAGAGGTACAATGGCTGGTATATGTGTGGAGGAGGAGAGAGGCCTACCTCATGTATTAAGGAGATCAATCTGCCTCATGTATTAAGGGAGATCGATCGTCATCCATGCATATGTGTAGGAGATGAATAAGGTTGGGAGAGAGACAGAGCTAGAGTGTTGGAGGGGGTGGTAGTGGAGTTGCTTCTAACAAATGGTGTGATAGGCTTGCTAGACAAACGGAGGGCACGCCCGCAATATCAATAAGAGAGGAGATGGCTACTTGTTGTCTGTGCACGTGCGTGTGAGAGACGGGTCAGGAGGCATGCACGAATGATGAGGGGGGATGATGTGGCTGTGGTAAGCAGGCGTAACTACATAGGAAGATCAATCGCCCTTTGTAAGAGAAAGGAGAGACATAACTTGTGAGGTACGTCGATCGATGGGGGGGTAGTTAAAGTCGATCTAGGTATATGTTGGGAGATCGATCGTTATACATGCATGTGTGTGTTAGAAGCAAATGAGGCACGAGGAGAAGGATAGAGAGAGAGAGGGATGCATGTAGGAGGTGGTACGAGAGGCATATTATATCGAGGGGGAGGAGTGTGCGAGTACGAGAACGATGAAAAGAGTGGTGGGAGTGAGGCATGGACGGTGACAAGAGAAGAGGGGAAGCTTGTGTTTGTGCTAGGCACACCTGGCTAGAGAGGCATATCGATCGATGTGTGCCGTAAAGAAGAAGCTGGGGGGCCTACACACACCATGGGTGAACGACCTAAAGTGAAAAGATGAATTTGCGCGATGGAGCTAGAGAATGCTAAGGGAGGGTGAGAGGGATGTAGGCGTGTGCATGCACAAGAGAAAGTTAGTGCTAGCTACAAAGATAAGTGGGTTGTGTGGGTGTAAAAGACGAATTGAGATCATATATACTTCATTACAAAAAGCGAATTCGGATATTTGAAGAATTTATCATAGTGTTTCAAACTGACGGATGTGTGAATATATATATATATATATATATATATAACGGTGATACACATGGTGTGGTTATGAACATGGTATACTACATTTAATATATTTTATCTCTACTCTTATAAAAAATGGAGTTGCTGATGATGGTGTGCCTGCCATCCTGCATTATAGGCCGTCTGATTTATATCTGGCGGATAGCAAGGAAACTATGATGGTTGAAGTTGGCAACAATCATGATTGTAGATTCTTATTGAAATAGAGAAACAAATTCAAATTTAGTTCGAATTGCAGCGGTAGTATAGACATTTGGAATGCACTAAAATATTGGTATGAGTAGGTTACCTGCATTATACAGCAAGCGAAAAAATTTAATCGGACATAACATGGATTCATACTCCCTCCTTCCATCTATATAGGGCGTAATGAGATTTTTAAGACTGCCTTTGACTATTGACAAGATTAATAATACATGACATGCACAATGTGAAAATTATATCATTGAAAGAACCTTTCACAGACGAATTTAACGGTATGCTTTGTGTAAGTTGCATGTCATATATCATTGCTCTAATATTTTGTCAAAGTTAGCATCGAAAAACGCATTAGGACCTATATAGATGGAAGGAGGGAGTAGCTTTGAATAGCATTTGTATAGTAAAACGGGGCAAGACTCTCTCTTTGTGTGGTGTGAATAGTTTTATTTTTTTCGTTTTCTTTTTGGTCGAGGGAAGTGCGAATTGATTTGGTACGTACAAGTACAATATTACTACACGTTAGGCTTGTCCCTAAAATTCAACCCGCGTCTGTTTATATCCCAAAAATTCAGATATCGTGCTCCCAAAACTGGCGCCTTCACAACCCGCGCCTTGCTATCCCGAAATTACAACGCGCGCGAAAACTCCCTCCAGCTGCCAAATCCCGACACGCGAAATCCCCCTTCTAACCCTGAGCCGAAAGGGACGCTAGTTCAAATCGGTGGGGGTACTTTTGTAACACACCCTACATTTTGGACAAGCACGTTCCTAAGTCATGGTTCACCCCCTCCAATAGCCCCCTTTTCGCCATTCGAAATCCCAGGCCGCCATAACCTCTCTGCTCCAGCCGCGAAACCCCACCCTCCTCCATCCGCCACGTCACCGCTGCCCAGCTGGATCCTCTTCCCCGACGATGTCGTCCACCGCATAGCTCGACGTCCCTCGTCCACCTCCCCGGATGAGGATCCGTCATCCATCTCGCCGTCCCGCCGGTTCAGCCGCCCCGGACTCCACCTCCAAGGAGCTGCTCCGATGATCGCCTCGTCTATCGCGGCTGCTCCATCCCCACAGCGCCGCCTTAACCTGCTCCACCGGAACCGTAGCATCCTCACCGACTCCTCAGACGAAGCTGAGGCCTACTCGGCGCCACCAAAGAGGTTGTACACTCATCGCATAGCACCTTCTCCTTAACTCGACCTCCCGGCACCGACGGTGCTCCATCACGCACCCAGTGCGAGGCCCCTTCGGTGGTGGCGTCCATACCAGCCGGATCTGCTGCTGCTGCTCTGGCTCTCGCTCGATCGCTCGCTCGCTCGTGCTGCAGCTCTGCT
>NC_041392.1:614479060-614505190 GCF_002162155.2 Triticum dicoccoides
CTGGAGTTAAGGAAGAACCACCCGTAGCGGGGACGGGGGCTTGCTGAAGAGGTACCCCACTATCTATCTTAGGGTTTAGGGTGGGGGCAGGGGGCCTAGAGGGCTGGCCGGGGCGGCGGTGGCGAGTTGTTTCGGGGCGGCGAGGCGGCGCTGGGGCCGGCGGTTCGGCCGGTGGTGGCTGGCGGCTCAGGGGGTGCAGGTTGAAGATGAACTGCAGGCCCTCCCTAAACTACATGTCAAGTGCCTCTCTGCTACCATTGCATTCAGTTTCGACAGTAGCATTCAGATTCCACAGTAAATTTCAGTTTCGACAGTTAAGTTCAGAGTCAACAGTTTTTACCTCATCTATTGTAGTCAGGTGGTTTTTGGTGATGTTAATTTTACATCCATTTTACATCATCTATTGGAGATGCTAGTAGAATCCCACTTGAGATTGACGATGTCTGTCTTGTGCTGCTTCAGCCTTGACGTCTTACGGCTCACCGGAGCTGCTCCAACGATAGAACGATCCATCACAATAGAGTGGTGACCTGGACGCCGTCTATAGATTCCTGAAATCTTCCTCCACACCTCCGACAGCCACCTCTACCTCAACTTCTTCAGCGACCAACCCATTGATGCTGAGGTCGACACGGCTACGGCAAAGAGGTTGTACACTTGTTGCATCACTTATTACTATACATTCACGTCGATCCATTAGGGCTATTTTGGTTCAACGGAAAAACATCGATCCACTGGTTGTTACCATCACTCTAAATTTCTGCATGCTCTCCTTACATAATCTCACCATATTTTTTTCGTATGCATGTCAGATATTGTACACAGTCATGCTGAACATGTAGAGAAAAAGAGAAGAGTTTTGCGCGGCAATACAATGTCATGCAGACATCGCTCCATGGTGGGTTCAATCGCAAACCCTCCCCACCCCTCTCTAGATTGTAATCCAGAGGAAGATATCTGTTCTGAGGAGGATTCCAATGCCGTTGACCACTCCTATTTACCCCCAAGGTGTTTGGTCTACCTTGGCATGATGATGTTAGTCATATCATGCATATGTTGCCTTGCAGTGCCTACTTTTGACATCATATATGTCATTTGCTTAGTTTAGACATGTTCTGTAATGCCACCTGTTTAGTTTCTATATCATATATGGGAATTATGCAGTCTCATGTCTTCTAGCCAGCCATAATATATGTGAAATGTGCAATGCCATCTTGTTTAACCAGGCATCATATATTTGAATGATATCTTGCCCATCCTATTCTTCATTACATTTCCATTTGTCGACAATGTTTGTACATTAAACAACTCTTCCTATGAATCAGCCATTTGGGTGGGAGATGGAAAAATCTGGAGTGAAAACAAGGATGTCGGTGTCAAAATCGGCAGATCTCGGTTAGGTCGTCCCGAACTGTGCGTCTAAGGCGGATGGTAACAGGAGGAAGGGGACACGATGTTTTACCCAGGTTCGGGCCCTCTTGATGGAGGTAAAACCCTACGTCCTGCTTGATTAATATTGATGATATGGGTAGTACAAGAGTAGATCTACCACGAGATCAGAGAGGCTAAACCCTAGAAGCTAGCCTATGGTATGATTGTATGTTATTGTGTCCTATGGACTAAAAACCCTCCGGTTTATATAGACACCGAAGGGGGCTAGGGTTACACAAGGTCGGTTACAAAGGAGGAGATATCCATATCCGTACTGCCTAGCTTGCCTTCCACGCCAAGTAGAGTCCCATCCGGACACGAGACAAAGTCTTCAATCTTGTATCTTCATAGTCTAACAATCCGGCCAAAAGATATAGTCCGGCTGTCCGGAGACTCCCTAATCCAGGACTCCCTCAGTAGCCCCTGAACCAGGCTTCAATGACGATGAGTACGGCGCGCAGTGTTGTCTTCGGCATTGCAAGGCGGGTTCCTCCTCCGAATACACCACGGAAGAATTTGAATACAAGGATAGTGTCCGACCCTGCAAAATAAGTTCCACATACCACTGTAGAGAGAATAATATTTCTACAAATCTAATTTTCTGACTTGTTTTGGCGATACGACATTATGCCATGGCCCGGTGATTATTCGTACCGTTTCCTTTAACTGGCCCCGCACACAACGCGAGGCAGTTTCTTGACACGTCTTGTCAAAGCAGAGATCCTGTTCCCCTTATTACGGGATTCTCATCAATACGGGTGTGGGTAACCCAACCGCGCCATCGATTACGGCGCTTGGGGGATAAGCGAGTTTTACCAGGATAGTGGGGGCGCATAGTTTCGTCCGCCCATATAAAGGGATAAGGATTCACCTTTTCATCCATGCTTTCTTCCTCCTTTGCTCATCCATTTTCGCACACTCGAGCTCCAGCGCCCAAGTCCGCACTTCCCACCTCAACCCTCTCCAACCATGTCCAGAGCAGGAGGCAGGTGGATGGTCTCCTCCATTACGGAGGGACACATCAAGAAGCTGAGGAGAGCTAGATACCTGTCCGACGACATCGCGCACCAGCTCCCAGATGAGGGGCAGCTCATCCCCACCCCCAGGCCCCATGAGAGGGTAGTGTTCCTTACCCATTTCCTCCGCGGACTGGGATTCCCTCTCCACCCATTCGTCCGGGGGCTCATGTTCTACTACGGCCTAGATTTCCATGATCTGGCCCTGAACTTCATCCTCAATATCTCGGCGTTTATCGTCGTGTGCGAGGCCTTCCTCCGCATCCAGCCCCACTTCGGCTTATGGCTGAAGACCTTAAATGTCAAGCCGAAGGTAGTGAGCGGCCGCCAGGCGGAGTGTGGAGGCGCCATGTTGGGCAAGATGCCCAACGTCACCTGGCTCGAGGGCTCCTTCGTGGAGACCATAAAGGGGTGGCAATCGGGGTGGTTCTATATCACCGAGCCACGTGACCCCGAATGGGCAGCGGCCCCCGAGTTCCGATATGGCATCCCCACACGGCTCACCTCCTGGCAAGAGAAGGGCCTATCCTGGGGTAGTTCAGTAGAGCTGACCGGACTCCAAACATGTATCTAAGACATGGTGAGCAAGAAGCTCAAACTCGTCAACGTAGTCCAGGTCATGCTCATCCGCCGGATCCTCCCGTGTCAACGACGGGCTTTCAACTTGTGGGAGTTCGACCCGGCCCAGCACCAAACTCTGAACAGGCTCTTTGACACAACACACGAGGATGCCTGGAAGGTGATATTCAAGGGCGCCGAGGTCCCTCCCTCCCTCACCGAGGACCGCGGGCTAAGCGCAAAGCGCCGAGCGCATTCGGTGAGTTCTATACATCCAATAGGATATTTTATTTCCCTAGCTTAACTATGGGCGGGATCTGATCTCCATGCCTTTGACAGGACTGGGTGGAGACGTCGGGGCAGATTAACTGTCCGGCCCCTCTGCCCGAAGACACTGCGGACGCTCTCCTTACGGAGATGCTGACTCCAGCCCCTTATAAGGTGCCGGAGAAGACCAAGAAGGCCAAGGGAACCCGAAAGAGTTCCCGATGCCAGGCGTCATCGGACTCATCATCCGATATCTCTGCGACACACTCCTCCCCCGAAGATGAGGAGGAAGAAGAAGATGCTCCCCCTTCAGTTGGGGGAGACAAGAAAAGGAAGTCCGCCCCAACTGGGGAGGCCGAAGGGTCCAAGAAGGGAAGGACTCTCCTTCCGGACAGTTCCACCACCGCCGCCGAAGGCAAAGACGAGTGGCTGCTCAGGGCCAAGCCCCTGGCGAAGTCGTAAGTATTCGGATACCAGAGTAACTCATAGCATTCCTTTGTCGCACTGCTTCCCCTAACACCGAATATGATTATGTAGGCCGCCAAGAGCCCATGTTGATGTATCGTCGGACGGCTCCCTGGGCTCGTCGGATATGGATAGCGATCCACTTCCGACCGCTACCTCCCCTTGCCCTGCGGACGACGTCGAGGTATTGTCTCAAGAGGAAACGGGTCGAGGGGAGACAGTCCTGGAGGCGCCTCAAGGCGACCTTTCGGACTCCGGGAGCAGAGGGAACAAGGCCCCTGAGGGCTCCGAGTTCCGCCCGCAGCCGAACACCGTGCTGGAAACTCCAGTGGTTCCGGACTCGGGCAGGCGGCCTCCTTCCAAGAGGGGCAAGACGCCTATGCTGGTGACCTCTGTCCATCCACAGGCGTTGGACAATCTGCTGGGAGCGCTTCGCAGCGCTTCTATCGATGAGGAGCAACGTACTATTATGAGCGCAGTGGTCCAGAAGGTTCAGTCCGCCAAGAGCGGATTGACTGAAGCCTGTGCCAGCCTTCTAACAGGCTTTGAGGTGAGTGTTTAAAATATAGGAAAAATATTACCGCATAGACAGTAGCCCCTGATGCTCTATTCGGTGTTCACAAAGAAAAGCCGAACAGAGGATCAAACAATATCGCAGGAGTCTAATATAAGTATGTCAATATGTGTATGCAGGCTTTGCTGCTGGCATCTGCTGCACTGACTGCGGAGGTCGCCGCACTAAAGCAGGACCTTAAAGGGTCCAAGGACGAGCTCTGCCTTGCCAAGAGGCAGCTCGAGGAGAACAAAGGTAAGTAGTACCTAGTCTATGGATATGTATAAAAAGAATGCGATTGCAAAATTACAAGATCATCATGAAATTGCCAGGGGCCACGACCGAAGTGGCGACCCTAAAGCAAGCGTTGTCCGAGGCCGAAGATAAAGAAGCCAAGGAGTGCACTGAGCGGGAAAGGCAAAAGGCTCGGGTGGGCGAGGTGCAGCAAGAGCTCCAGGCTCTCGTGACGAAGCACGAGGCATTGGAGCTTGACTTGAAGACGCGAGAGTCTGAGCTTGCCGCGGCCCTCGAGAGCGCAAAGAGTGCCAAGGCCGAAGCCCAAAAGGCCCTCCAGGAGATTGACGCAATGAAGAAAATAGCGACGTGTAAGGCATTCTATATGCAAATCAAGCATGTGAGAGTAAATTACCTATTACTTACCCGAATCCGGAGCTCTCCAGGAGCATTCGCAGATTTGCCCCGCAACGTGTCGGATGCTGCACAGTTTTACCAGGCCAAGGAGGGAAGCTCAACGGAGAAGTTGTTCTGGTCTCAGTATACTGGGACCGAACACCCGATGCCTCTGAGCGACCAGCTAAAGCAGCTAGTCGAGCTACACAAGGCGGCCGAACAGGTCATGAAGGGCCTTCTATTCCGGCTGTGGCCTGGCGACGCCCTTCCGAACAGCTACTTCGGCCTGGTGAGGCAGCTTGTGGATGCCTTCCCACGGCTGGAAGTCGTCAAGCGGTCCGTCTGCATCGAAGGTGCACGTCGGGCTTTCGCCCGTGTGAAGGTGCAATGGGCCAAGCTAGACGCCGTGAAGCTGATCAAGGCAGGGCCGCCGCAGGGCAAGGAGCACGGCACCCCCGAAATTTATTATGAGGGTGTCCTGAAGGGTGCCCGTCTTGTAGCGGACGAATGTCCAAAGGATGTAATATTTGAGTGAACTTGCTCGTGTGATCCTGTATGGTGAAAACTTGTTTCATATGTGCTATGCAACGCTTGTTTGAATTTAAAATATTACCTTCTATTTGGCTGTTTATCCAATCTGAGAGATGGCTAGTCCTCGGCTTCTGCCCCCATGCCGCGAGTGCTGGGGTGTTCGGGATAAACCTGAGCACTCTTGTTCCCATTTTTGGGTCCTTCGAGGGAGGTGCTCAGCACAGCGAACAAGGCAACCAGACTAATAATGCTTTATCACTCTCACTTAGCCATAGAATTCTATAATTTTAAATTTCGGCAAAGCCCCTGGTATTCGGAAGGCCAAATTCGGGGCACGATACACGCCTTTAAGCCGGACAGGACCGGCTCCTCGCTCTAAGCGGCATAAGTCTTTAGGGACTCGAAACCTCGCCGAACAACGACCAATCTGTCGCCTTATCATGATAGTCCGTTTTAGCTTTCTCTACTGAGGTGCTTAGCCCAGCAGAACCGGGGCACAATCGCAGTAGTTCTCCTAGTGCTACCTTAGCCGATAGAGCGAAACGTAAGGTACCAAAATATAGGAGCCGGGCAAACCCAACATTTGACCAAAGACATGATTCGGAGCTGATGCATATAATGCTATAAGTTCGGGGTGCCGCACTTGTGAAAGTGTTCGGACTTCTCACACCATATTGTGGGGTACGTAAGCCTCTGGTGTATTGGCCGTACCAAAGTGTACAGTTGCAAGGCGTCATTAATGAACACACACACACACACACACATATATATATATATATGTATATATATATATAAAGAAGAATGCAATAATAGTCTTAATGCTATGCATTATTTATTCAAAAAGGTGCGTTAAAGCAGAATGATACAGATAGTGCGATAAGCAAAAGGTAGGACTATGTCCCTTCCAAGGGCAAGCTGAGGAATAGTATTAAAGCAAATATTTCACTCGTTATCGTAATCCACCTGGGAGTTCCGTGGTGTGACGTAGCTTTCTGCCTCCTTGGTTGCTGCATCATGTGTTCGGCAATCATGCTGTCGGACATGGTTTCCAGAGATTAAAGTCCTGAAATAGAAAAATAACAAAGTGGGAAGCCCCTAGTGCGGTTTAAGCCGCTTATTGGGGCGTGCCGTAGTTGTGCCCCCTCCCCGCCTGTGCCCATGGTATTTTTAATGCGTAATTATGTACGCGTGGCACGAATTTCGCCATCTGGCTTGGGCCGGGGTGGGGGCCACATTGCTAGGTGAGCTCAGATCGTGCCAGACGGTCTAGTTGCCGATTACTCCGAGCGCTTGAAGGTGTCTGGGTCTTGAAACGCCGAACTAGTGGATTGCCTTGAGAGGCTGCTTTGCACTTCTGCTGCGAGGGCCGCAGTGTGCTCCTCCGTGCGGAGAGAGCTCTCTGTGTTTCCATTAACTGTGATGACCCCCCGAGGTCCTGGCATCTTGAGCTTGAGGTATGCATAATGCGGTACCGCATTGAATCTCGCAAATGCGGTTCGCCCGAGCAGTGCATGATAGCCACTGCGGAACGGGACTATCGAAGATTAATTCTTAGCTTCGGAAGTTATCCGGGGATCCGAAGACCACTTCCAGTGTAATTGAGCCTGTGCAATGGGCCTCTAGACCTGGAATGACGCCTTTAAAGGTCTTTTTTGTGGGTTTGATCCTTGAGGGGTCTATACCCATTTTGTGCACTGTGTCCTGGTAAAGCAGGTTCAGGCTGCTGCCGCCATCCATAAGGACTCGAGTGAGGTGAAATTCGTCGATGATTGGGTCTAGGACCAGTGCGGCGAATCCGCCATGATGGATACTAGTGGGGTGGTCCCTGCGATCGAAGGTGATAGGAAAGGAGGACCATGGGTTGAACTTTGGGGCGACTGGCTCCAACACATATACGTCCCTGAGCGCATGCTTCCGCTCCCTCTTGGGGATGTGGGTTGCGTATATCATGTTCACTATCCGCACTTGTGGGGGGGAACCTCTTCTGTCCTCCGGTGTTCGGCTGCCGGGGCTCTTCCTCGTCATCGCTATGTGACCCCTTATCTTTGTTTTCGGCAATAAACTTGTCGGCTTGCTTGAATACCCAACAATCCCTATTGGTGTGGTTGGCTGGCTTGTCGGGGGTGCCGTGTATTTGACACGAGCGATCGAGTATGCGGCCCAAACTGGACGGACCTGGAGTGCTTCATTTGAATGGCTTTTTCCACTGACCGAGTTTAGAGCCTTTGTATCCGGCATTGACTGTCGTATCCTCGGTATTGTCGCTTATGTTTGTTGCGACATGACCTGCCATTGTCGTCCTTGGTATCTGAAGTAGCACGCTTCTTTGATATGTTATTACTGCGAGCCAGCCAACTGTCTTCTCCCGCACAAAAGCAGGTCATGAGTGTCGTGAGGGCTGCCATAGATTTCGGCTTTTCCTGACCAAGGTGCTAGGATAGCCACTCGTCGTGGATGTTGTGCTTGAAAGCTGCTAGAGCCTCTGCATCCGGATAGTCGACAATTTAATTTTTCTTTGTTAGGAACCGTGTCCAGAATTGTCTGGCCGATTCCTATGGCTGCTGAATTATGTGGCTCAAGTCATCGGCATCTGGTGGTCGCACATAAGTGCCCTGAAAGATGTCGAGGAATGTGGCTTCCAGATCCTCTCAACAGCCAATGGACTCTGCTGGCAAGCTATTGAGCCAATGCCGAGCTGGTCGTTTGAGTTTGAGTGGGAGATATTTAATGGCGTGTAGATCATCACCACGTGCCATGTGGATATGCAGGAGGAAATCCTCGATCCATACCGCATGATCTGTTGTGCCTTCGTATGATTCTATATTTACGGGTTTAAACCCTCTGGGATTTGATGATCCATTACTTCGTCTGTGAAGCATAAGGGGTGTGCGGCGCCTCTATACTGGGCTATATCGCGATGCAGCTCCAATGAGTCTTGCCCGCTATGTTTGGCCCGGCCGGATTTACTTTTGCTGTATCCGGTGTGACGATTATCGTCTCATGTAGTGGCGCTCCCTCGTGATCCGTAGATTGATCTTGCATGTTTTGCTTTGTCCTCTAATATGTCTTGGAGGTCTGGCCTATTTCCCCATGCCTTTTTAGTTGAATGACGTTGGGGTGCAGGCTGAGCTTTTGGCTGGAATGCCTCTCTGTCACGGCCATGGGGTGGCCGATCAGCCGCATCATACGCTTCTTCCTCCAGTTGGGGTAGCAACCTGCATTTTGGGTAACTCTTGGAGGGGCGTTCGAGTTTAAATTCCTCGGCCGCCAGGACTTCAATCCATCTGTCAGCTAGCAGATTTTGATCAGCTTGAAGCTGCTCCTGCTTTTTCTTAAGGCTATTTGCCATGTCTATAAGCCGGCGCTTGAAGCGCTCTTGTTTGACAGGATCCTCTGGCACGATGAATTCATCATCGTCGAGGCTTGCCTCGTCTTCGGAGGGAGGTATGTAATTATTATCCTCTTCCTCTCTATCTGCCGCTCTCTCATGAGGGCTGGCTTCTCCATCCTCCTGTGCTGAATCTTGCTGGAGGCGGTTGTCTTCGGCACTGTCCGAAGTGTTATTATCTCCTGTGCCAGTATCACCACTTTTGCTTTGGCGGGACTTAGAGCGGCGCCGCTGACGTTGGCGCTTGGGTTGCTTTTTGGAGGGGTCATCCTCCGCTGTCTCATCGCCATTACCTTCTTTGGGTGTGTCCACCATGTATATATCGTATGATGAGGTGGCTGTCCAATGCCCTGTGGGCTGTGGTTCCTCTTCGTCTCCTGCATCGTTGTCCATACTGTCGATGTCTTCGGAGTCGAAGTCGAGCATGGCGGTTAAGTAGTCGACAATGGCTACTAAGTGGGTGTTGGGTGGGCAGCGAATTTCTTCGTCATCCGCATCCCAATCCTGCCAGACATAGTTCGTCCAGGATCCTCCTGACAAGGAGAGAGGCCTTAATGAGTTAAGTATGTCGCCAAAGGGCGAGTGCTGAAAAATATCCGCGGAGGCAAACTCCATGATCGGTGGCCAATCGGATTCGCTAGGAACGGGCTCAGGCGGTTCGGAGTCTGTGGCCGGAGAAGGGTCCGACAGTCTGACAACACGGCTCTCGCGCAGGGTAAAGTCGATGTTCGGCTCGATCGCCGCTGAGGCCTCCATGGCGGGGTCCATCCACCTGTCCATGGACGACACAACTGGCTCCGAATTGAGGGTCGGAGCGGCTGCCGGTGCAATGTCCTGAACACTGTCTGATGGTAGAGCTACCATCGTGACCGCGTGATGCACAAGGCAGAGGCTCGAATCCATCGAAGATCAAGTCTCTGCGGATATCGACCGTGTAGTTCAAGGTTCCAAACCTGACCTGGTGGCCAGGGGCGTAACTTTCGATCTGCTCCAGATGGCCAAGCGAGTTGGCCCGCAATGCGAAGCCGCCGAACACAAAGATTTGTCCGGGCAGAAAAGTCTCACCCTGGACTGCATCGCTATCGATGATCGTAGGAGCCATCAAGCCTAACGGCGACGACACAGAGGAACTCTCAATGAAAGCACCAATGTCAATGTCAAAACTGGCGGATCTCGGGTAGGGGCTCCCGAACTGTGCATCTAAGGCGGATGGTAACAGGAGGCAGGGGACACGATGTTTTACCCAGGTTCGGGCCCTCTTGATGGAGGTAAAACCCTACGTCCTGCTTGATTAATATTGTTGATATGGGTAGTACAAGAGTAGATCTACCATGAGATCAGAGAGGCTAAACCCTAGAAGCTAGCCTATGGTATGATTGTATGTTATTGTGTCCTACGGACTAAAAACCCTCCGGTTTATATAGACACCAAAGGGGGCTAGGGTTACACAAGGTCGGTTACAAACGAGGAGATATCCATATACGTACTGCCTAGCTTGCCTTCCACGCCAAGTAGAGTCCCATCCGGACACGAGACGAAGTCTTCAATCTTGTATCTTCATAGTCTAACAATCCGGCCAAAGGATATAGTCCGGCTGTCCGGAGACCCCCTAATCCAGGACTCCCTCAAAGGCCTTCAGAGCAGACAGTGCTATGTGTCGAAGCAGATCTCTTGTTGGGTCCCGATAACTCCTCAGAGATGGATTCAGAGACAGATGACCCATCCTATTCCCCCACTGAGGTGTATGCTCTAACGTGGCACGGTTATACTGCTCATATCATGCATACGGTGTCTTGCATTGCATAGTTTAGACATCATATACACAATATTCAACACCATGTTCTTAGTTCAGACATCATATCGAATGCCCTCTGTTTAGCATATAAATCACATATGTGAATTAAATGATGCAATCCTGATTACTTAGATAACATGTAGGTGAATTATGTCATGCGATCCTGTTTAGTTATTCATCATATCTTTGAAGTATGT
Source organism: Triticum dicoccoides (assembly GCF_002162155.2). Lineage (NCBI taxonomy): Eukaryota > Viridiplantae > Streptophyta > Magnoliopsida > Poales > Poaceae > Triticum > Triticum dicoccoides. The sequence goes on from NC_041392.1 coordinate 614,489,892, forward strand.
TATGCCATGCTATCCAGTTTAGATAGACATCATATATGTGAAATTATGTCATGCTATCCGTTTTAGTTAAACAATATACATGTCAACTATTTCATGCCCTCTTTTTTCCACACTATCTATTCCATATGTCTCTCATACAATGTCTGTACATTCAACTATGTTTCTTGTTTATCAGCCATTTGAATTGGAGCGGGTGATGCCAGTATCCAGCGGACTAAAAACACGGTCTTCAAATAAAACAGTGCTACCTCTTGGTGGAGATAGCACCCTGGTTGTACATGCACAAGAACCAGCCCTACCACACATAACCCAAACTCTCGCAGATTGTACCCCTACTACGATGGACAGAGAACCAGCTTCACCCAATCTAACCCCAACTCCAGCCGATAGTAACCCAGTTCCTATTGACACAACACCATCTCCACCACAGAGCTCCCAAACAAGAGCAGTTAGTAAGGCAGCTCCAGTGCCCAAAGGGCCAGTACTATCACGGCGAACCCCAACTCCACCAGTTAGTACGCCTATTCCTGTGGAGGAAGCACAACCAGCTAGTCGTAGTTTAGCATCTATCGCATTTGATGTTGTTAAATCGTATGTGCGTATCTTCCCATCTTGGAAATATTATACTGAAGATGAAGGAAAATGCCAGTTGCAAGTGTTTGTCCAGGAGTTATGTGTAAGTAATGTTATTCATGGCAATTACTTTGCTTCGTCCCATACATCCTACCTCCATGACGGTTATAATATAGAAAAATTTCCCATTTTTATCTATAGAGAAGGACCGATTTGGAAACTCAGGATGAGGTAACTTGTGCTAATACCTCTGCTATCTTCAAGAATGCTTGGTGGAAGTATCGGAATTACCTGAAGAAAACGTACTTCACCGGCAAAGAAACTCATCAAATTCCCTTACGTTCTCCTGAGACACATTTACTGGACGATGACTGGGAACGCCTTGTTCTGTACTGGTCTTGAACCAAGAATGTGCTGAGGTCTATGAGCTCATTTTTTATTTTTAAGTATTATATTCTTGCGTCTTACTGTACTCTGTTCATGTAGAACAAGTGCCTAAACCTGAAGAACAACTGTTCTAATTTAAGATTCCATTGCTACCATAGGACATAGATATATGTTTGTTTGATGCTTTTATTATGTACTAGTACTGGGCAATAAAAGACTTGGTAGTTTAATCCTGTCCACCTTACTAATGAACTGGTTCACCGAAATGAGTTTCATATACTAGTACATGCTAAACTTGTTATGTGTCTGCTTGTTTCTTCTTTTAGAATGCTGACAGAATATTGGGGAAGAGTGCCTTATTAAGCAACGGTAAGGGAAGTAATGCAGATAAGGTTCAAGATAGTGACACATCCTATCTTGGTTTAGTGTTGGAGTTACTGGCCACTACCGCTTGCACAAGCTATTCAAACTCACTGTCTGAATCAGTTCGGTTTCTTGAGTCTCAACTACAAGCTGAAAGACATCGTTCAGCTATGTTGCTATAAGAAGCGGAAGGACTGCGGAAGTCCCTGGAGCATTCATATGCATACTTTCTGGTGCAACAGCAAGCGTTGGAGGATTTTAGCGCCAAACAGGACAAAGCTAATCAGTTATGCTCTTCTGAAGTCGTTTCAGTTATGCTCTTGTTTTGCTGCCGCATTTATTTGCACTGGTGGCCAATTTTGAGGGCCAGTGTATATGATATGCTGCTTTGTTCCCTATATTTGCACTGGTGGCGAACTTTGATGCCCAGTGGATGTAATATGTGTAATAGCCGTGATAGCCTAGCGTTAGTTGCTTGCTTATTTATTTCCTTGTTGTCATGTTTATTTGTTTGCTTGTAGTCATTGCAGTTCTTTTTCCGCGGTTAACTAGTGGCTGCAATAACCTATTTTTTAAAACTAGGCCACAATAACCATGGGCTAATATTTACTGTAGTGACACTAGGCCTCCTACGGGCCATAGAAACAGTGGGCCTTCTACGGGCCGTAGAAACAGTAGGCCTTCTACGGGCCGTAGAAACAATGGGCCTTCTACGGGCCATATCATCAATGGGCCTTATACGGGTCGTATGATCGATTGGCCAAACATGGGTCAATAACAGGCTGCATTATGGCTGTAAACGGGCTATAGTTGGAATCGTCCGTTCATGGGCCGACCGTAACGGGCCATCGTTAATAGGCCGTATTTGATGATGCTATGAAAACGACCCAATGTATTAACGGACCACAAACGGGCCGACTGTAACCACGGGCTGAATTTGGCCCACAAGCAGAAAATGACAGTAACGGGCCGTAAGTAAACGAATGCTGGAAATGAGCCCAAGAATAAATGGGCTCTAAGAAGGCCGAAAGATAACATGGGCTGGAAATGGCCCAATGGAATAACGGGTCGTTAATTGGTATAAAGTGATACAATGTTCATTACGGGCCAGTTTCACCACGGGCCGTTAATAGGCCAAGAGTTACATAGGGCCTCATATGGGCCGAAAGACATCATGGGCCATACATGGGCCAGAAGTGAAAACAGGCTGGAATCATATTGGATGGCCCAGATGACGCTATTGGGCCTAATTTGGATAGGGCGCAACGGACCTTGGGTTAGCGGGCTATAAATGGCTATATGCAAACAGGTCGTTAACAAGCTTTCCATGGGCCGGCCCGCCACCTTTTGACCAAGTCAAACGGGCCGGCCTTTTCACAGGAATGGGCCTCTGTTGGGCCGTGCCACGTGTCGACGTATCATAGGCGCCTATCTGACCCACTGACAAGCTAACACGTGTTTCGTCCGACCTATAAGAATTTTACACGTGGAAATTTCCCATTGGTTGGGGCTGTTAACGGGTTATCGGATCCAAAACCCGACCCGATAGCTTAACAGCGTTCCATTACGGTGGATGCCACGTGTCGGTCACCCTTGACGAAAGCACTTCTGTGACGCGTGATTTATCGTCATGGAAGTGGACACTTCCATGATGATAATTTTGGTAATGTCATGGAACACTTCTACGACAACACAGGTATGACTATCTTGATTCTGTCATAAATTTGTCATGGATGTACATGCATGACAAAAAAAAGCGATCTACTGTGACAAACACGTATCATCACGGAAGTGTATTTTTTTGTAGTGTTAGTAGTGTGGTTAGGAACTAATTAAGCTGGCCACGTCGGCGGTAAACCGCCGGTGGCACACAGGTGCGGCGGCTCGGCGGAGGGGGCTTGATGGCCACGGTGGACGACAGCGGTGGCGACAACGCGTTTGGGTGTGCTCGAGAGAGGGAGTAGAGAAGGAGGGGGTCCAGGGATAGAGGGAGAGCAAGAGAGGGCTGCGGGGCATCTCCTAGACGTGTCGGGTAGGCTCGGGGGCGCCTCGGTGGCAAGCAGCAGGTGGCCAGGGGTGGCTGCGCCATTCGACATGCAGTAGCTCCTACTGGCGCCGGAAGAAGATGACGTAGCCCCTGTGTTGGGGATATTACTATCAGTCATGACCCGCCCAGGAGGGGCCGGGTCAGCCCCAATGGCGGGTTACGAAAGAAGCCCAGTAAACATTCAAGACGATAGTTTATTAAACCTTATAGAAGGCCCAAGGGCCTGGAGGTGGCTTAAGGCCCGATATTGTAAACCGTCATATGTAAGGAAAGACTTGTAAAGAAAGGCATGTAAAGGAAGCCACCGAGCCGGACACGATTATGAGCCGGCCGGAACTCTGTAGGCCACCAGGCGTCAACCCATGTATATAAGGGGACGACCCGGTGGCGGCTTAGGGCAAGAATGAACAAGTCGATAACCAAGCCGGCGAGTTGAGCCTCTTGGTGATCGAAACCCCAGCAATACCAATCCCGACTAGACGTAGGCTTTTACCTTCATCGTAAGGGGCCGAACTAGTATAAAACCCTCTCATGTCCTTTCTCCCGATTAACCCCTTTAAGCTTCCTAGTGCGATGGCCCTACGACTAAGTCCTTGCTCTAGGACATCTGCCGTGAAAATTCCACGATAGTTGGCGCCCACCATGGGGCCAGCGCACGGTGGATTTGAGTTCTTGAATGGCAAATTCGAAGGGCTCAAGGGATACACTGTGGGCTGGATGACCAAGAGTGGTCGCGGCAAGCTCTACATCGACGATGAAGGCTGGGCCCCCGAGGCCGGCTCCATTGAGTACGGATATCGGGTCCCCTTCGGCGGAATTCACGTCTTGATAGGCCGGATCGGCGAGTCAGGTCCAAAGCCGGACGTCCACACCAACCTCATCGAAACGGCTCGGCGCGCGAGGACCGCCCGTGTTCAATCTGCCGTGAAGCATGCCTTTGTAGGCTGCGTCCACGGCGGTGAATACTCTGAAGGATCGGTGGAGTGCGGTGAGACAGCCGTCTGTTCTGACACTGCTTCATCAACGGGCGAGACGGGCTCTTTGTACAAGCTGCAGGACGGCATGCTCGGGGGCTATTCCGATGGCAGCAGTATTCCGGACCCTCTTGAGCCGCCGAATTGGGCCGGAGTCTTCATGGCAAGGACACAGCCCGGGCAGAACTCTAGAGCAGCAGCGGCAACAGCTACCAGGTCGGCTGCGGCTGGGTCAGGAGACCCCGCGCGCCCCCCAGTTCAGATCTTGATGGACCTCATGGATAAACTAATGACTCTGTTGACTGCTGTGGTAGAGCCGGCGGATAAAGCCCAGCATGATGCAGAGGTGGCACGCGTACGTGAAGAGATGGTGCAAGCTAAGGAAAATCTAGCCGTAGAGGAAGTCAGGATGGCAGCAGAGCGGGCGGCTTTGGATGTTCGTGCTCAACAGCTTCAAGTGGAGACTTTTCGACTCTCGGTTGATCTGGATGCGTCGAACGAGGTCATGAGGAGGAGGCATCAGAAAACCCAATCACGTTTGCCTCTGACGCTCGATCCTAGGAATCTTTTTCACACACCCGGAGCCGGGGGAAGTAACCCACCGGAGGCACCCCTGATTACAACACCCGGCGCACCGGTCCAGCCGCGCGCCGTGGATCCACCTCGTATAATTACCGCTCCGCCTCATTACGTCCCAACGCCGTTGGGTCACTTATCCAACCCTTTGGAAAACCTCATCGCAGCATCGGCTCGTCTGGCGGCTCTTCCAATGGAAGGTGACTCACCGGCGGCAATTGAAACACGGAGGGTAAGAGAACTTCTTCAAACAGCTCTGGCACAGCAGGATGCATACTCCTACAGTCGAGACAGGATCCATTCAACTCCTTGCCCAAGCCGGAGCCCGAGTTATAGTAGGCATATGGAATCCGCAGATATGTCAAGCAATGCTCAACGCCACAAGCGGACATACAGGCATGAGCCGGTGCGGGCTGGAGCCCTTAACTTGGCGGATCAGGAGAGGATTCATCAAGAGGCGGAACGAGCAGTTCAAATGGCAGTAGATAAGGCGGCTCATCAAACTTTTCTGGCTTATCCAGCAACCTCGGTCGAGGCAGGAGTGGCCACAAGAACCGCAGGCGTTCCTTGCTTGGTGTCGGCCATATGTAATGAGCGTTTGCCAAAGGACTTTAAGGGGCCTTGTAAGGCGCCTAATTACACAGCTGACTTACAACCCGGGGCTTGGATTGAGAGTTATGAGTTGGCTATGGAGTTATTGGAGGTCAGCGATGCAGCAATGGCCAAGTATTTCACTATGATGTTAGATGGAACAACTCGTACTTGGTTGAAGGGATTACCACCCAATTCTATCGGCTCATGGGCGGAGTTGAAGGCCCGGTTCATCCAGAACTTTAAAGACACGTGTAAGCAGCCTATGTCGATTGTGGACCTGACCAATTGTGAGCAAGAGGATGGTGAATCCACAACCCATTCGGTGTGCCGCGTCAAGGAGATAATACATTCATCTGATAAGATGGATGTCGGCTCAGCAGTCTTGATGTTGGAGAAAAATTTCCGTTTTGAACCTCTGAAGCAAAAGCTGGGGCGGCTAAAGCGTGACTGTAATGACATGGGAACGTTGATGGCGGCTCTCGTCAAGTATGCTGATTCTGATACTACCAATGACCCAGTGTCTTATGAAGAAAAGGCAACAAAGGGAAAGAAGAACGGCAACGGCAAGGGTCACCAGCATAACCCGGCGAATCAAGGAGGTAATAAATGTAAGGCTGGTGAGTTTGTTGCTAACACCAATGCACAGGGCGGAAATGAATGGCGCAAGGGCAGACAGCCCCCTCGGTCGGGCGGGTCAGGTCCCACCCTTGAGCAATTATTGAATGAGCCTTGTCCAAAACACGGCACCCGGGAGAAGCCATCCACCCACCTATGGAAAGATTGTACGATCATGAAGGCGTTTAAAAGTTCAAACGTGTTTGATGGAGGTCACGGCCCAGGTGGCGGCTCAGGTGGAGGCGGTTTCCAAGGCCCGGGCGCCGACTTAGGTGGAGGAGGATTCCACGGTCACGGCCATCCTGGTAACCAAGGAGGGTATAATCCGCAACCCAGCCAAGGTAATCAGCAGTAGCAGTCCGGATATCAGAGTAATCCGAAGCAGCTGAATAGTGGGCAATACCATGTATTCACCACTAGCTTATGTAAGGGAGACCAGAAACTTCACAAGAGGGCCGTCAATGCCGTTGAGCCGGTGGTTCCATGTTACTTATGTTGGTCAGAGCAGCCTATTGTGTGGAGCAGAGAGGATCACCCACCCCGGGTGGATAATCCGGGTCACTTGGCTTTGGTGGTGGCACCTCAGGTTGGTGGATACAAATTCACTAAAGTACTCATGGACGGAGGCAGCAGCATCAACATCCTCTACTATGAGACGTTCCACCAGATGGGATTGACTGATAAGAGTCTTAAACAATCCAACACTGTTTTTCACGGTGTGGTTCCTGGCAAGTCGGCATACCCAGTGGGTAACATTGAACTGGAAGTAGCCTTTGGGGATGAGTATGACTCCAGAGCAGAAAAATTAACCTTTGAGGTGGTTAAGATCAAAAGCCCGTATCATGCTCTGTTTGGACGGCCGGCTTATGCCAAATCTATGGCTCGGCCATGTTATGTGTATTTGCAGTTTAAGATGCCGGGTTATAAAGGCACCATTACAGTACACGGGAGCCCGAAAATAGCTTTGGAGTGTGAAGAAGGTGATGCTGCCTATGCTGAATCTGTCTGTGCAACAGAGGAGTTAATTTTTTACAAAGATCATGTTGACCCGGCCGACATGACGTCATTAAAGAAACCAACAACAGAGCATGAGCCGGTGTTGAAGTTCAAATCAGCTAATGACACCAAGATGGTTGACTTTGTGCCTGGCGACTCATCCAAGCAGTTCATCATCAGTGCTAACTTGGATCCCAAATAGGAAAGCGCGCTCATCGAGTTCATCCGTGAGAACCGGGACATCTTTGCATGGAAACCTTCAGACATGTCGGGTGCCCCGAGGGAACTTGCTGAGCACACTCTCAATATTGATCCAAAGTTTAAACCTGTCAGACAATTTCTCCGACGGTTCAATGAAGAAAGGCGCAAGGCCATTGGAGAAGAGGTGGCCTGGCTTTTGGCAGCTGGGTTCATTGTAGAAGTATTTCACCCAGAGTGGTTAGCCAACCTAGTGCTTGTACTAAAAAAGAATGGCACCTAGCGTATGTGTGTGGATTACACCGATCTGAACAAGGCTTGTCCGGCTGATCCTTTTTCCCTCCCCCGTATCGATAGATCATTGATGCTACGGTGGTTTGCGCATGTTTGAGTTTATTGGATGCTTATTTCGGTTATCATCAGATCAAGATGGCAGTCAAGGATCAGGAGAAGACGACTTTTATCACTCCTTTTGGAGCTTTCTGATATGTGTCTATGCCTTTTGGGCTTGAGAGTGCCCATGCGACTTAGCAACGGTGTGTGCAGAATTGTCTTCACGATCAAATTGGGCGTAATGTTCATGCTTATGTGGATGATATAGTGGTAAAATCCAGGAAAGAGGAAACCTTGGTCACAGATCTAAAAGAGAATTTCGATAATCTCCGGGTCTACAAAATGATGCTTAACCCGTCCAAGTGTGTTTTTGGAGTCTCAGCCGGCAAGCTCTTGGGTTTTTTGGTGTCTAACCGTGGTATTGACGATAACCTGGAGAAAATCAAGGCAATTACATCCCTGGCCAAACCAACATGCATCAATGACGTTCAACGACTGGCGGGCTGTGTTGCTGCTTTGAGCCGGTTCATAAGCCGGTTAGGGGAGAAGGGAATACCTTTGTATCAGATGATGAAGAAAATAGATGATTTTGTTTGGAGCGATGCTGCATACTCTGCTTTTGAAGATCTGAAGACACAGCTTGCTGAGCCGCCAGTCCTTGCTACTCCAGTTGAGAAAGAGCCGCTGCTGTTATACGTGGCCACCAATTCACGAGCTGTTAGTGTGGCTATTGTGGTGGAGTGCAAGGAGGCTGGCAAGGAGCATCCGGTTCAACGGTCGGTTTACTACGTCAGTGAGGTGCTAATTGAATCCAAGCAACGATATCCACATTGGCAGAAGCTCGTATATGGGGTGTTCATGGCAAGTCAGAAGCTTAAGCATTATTTTCAGGGACATCCAATCACCGTGGTTAGTTCTGCTCCTTTGGGAGACATCATTCAAAACAGAGAAGCCACTGGGCGAGTCGCCAAGTGGGCAATTGAGCTTGTGTCTCATGAGTTGAAGTATGTGACACATACCGCGATCAAATCTCAAGCACTGGTTGACTTCATTAATGACTGGACAGAGATGTAGATGCCAGAAGAGAAACCAGAAAACACGTATTGGACTATTCATTTTGATGGGTCCAGGCAGTTGGAAGGCTCGGGGGCTGGAGTTGTATTAAGCCTTACTCCATGGTTTTCGAGTGGCAAAAGAGATGAGTTTGAGTCGGGTCAGATGTCTTGGCGACTCAGATCTAGTGGCTCAACAGGTATCAGGCAAGTGGGATTCCAAGGACCCTCTCATGGCAGCTTATCGCCGGGAGGTTGATGCTGTTGCAGGGCATTTTAAAGGTTATCAGGTGGAGCACATTGACCATCGAAAGAATGAAGCGGCTGATGCTTTAAGCCGGTTGGGGTCTCAGAGTAAGCCGGTACCACCTAACACCTTTTTGGATGTTTCGCATAACCCGTCTGTCAAGTTACCCACAGAAGAAGATTTGGCTGTTCCTGACCCGGAGGCGCAGTTGGTGGCGGCTCTTCATGTCATCCCAGATTGGAAAGTGTCGTTCTTGGCTTACATGACCCAGGGAGAGTTGCCAGTGGATGAGACCCTGGCTTGACAGATAACCCGGCGGTCTAAGTCAATGATGATTTCAGATGGAGAATTATACCATCGCAGTGTCTCCGGAGCGTTTCAGCGGTGTGTTTCCCCCGAAGAAGGTCAAGAAATACTTCATGAGATCCATGAAGGCGATTGTGGTCACCACGCCAGGTCAAAATCTCTGGTGGACAAGGCTTGTCGTCACGGTTTTTACTGGTTGACGGCTCACGCTGATGCAGAGGATCTGGTCAGCAGATGTGATGGATGTCAAAAGTTTGCACGACGAGCGCATGTGCCGGCTCAAGAGCTCCGGATGATTCCAATCACTTGGCCATTTGTGGTTGTGGGGGCTTGACATGGTGGGACCTTTCAAAAGGTCTAAGGATAAAAAGACACATCTCTTGGTGGCAGTTGATAAATTCACTAAGTGGGTTGAGGTGGAGCTAGTGAGTAAGTGTGACACAGCCACAGCGGTTCAGTTCATGAAAAAGGTGATCTTCCATTTTGGTTTTCCACACAGCATTATCACTGACAATGGCACTAATCTGTCCCAAGGGGCTATGTAGGAGTTTTGTCAACTTGAGCACATCCGGCTTGATGTTTCTTCTCTAGCTCATCCTTAATCCAATGGTCAAGCTGAGAGAGCCAATCAGGAAATTTTGAAAGGTCTCAAACCCCGGCTTATGGTTCCCTTACAACGAACACCGGGTTGTTGGGTAGAGGAATTACCCTCGGTGTTGTGGAGTATCAACACCACACCTAACAGGTCTACAGGTTACACACCTTTCTTCATGGTTTATGGAGCAGAAGCAGTGTTGCCTAGTGACATCCGTCATGACTCGCCCCGTGTGGCGGCTTATGTTGAAGCTAATAATGAACAAGCCAGACAGGATGCACTTGACTTGTTGGATGAAGAAAGAGACTTAGCAGCGGCTCGGTCAGCAATTTATCAATAGGACCTGCGCCGTTATCACAGCCGCCGGGTCAAATCCAGGACTTTTCAAGAAGGCGACCTGGTGCTCCGGCTCATCCAGGATCTGTCAGATGTGCACAAGCTATCCCCACCTTGGGAAGGACCCTTTGTGGTCAGCAAGAACTTACCTCATTGACGTTCGAGAACACAAAGATTCACGTAAGTCGGAGGAGGAGACCCGCCGACCATGGAACATTGCTCAGCTTCGGCCATACTACACCTGAGCTACCGGCTCTCATCATGTATATACTTTAACATTGTATATACCATGATAAGTAATAAAGTAAGACCATCGGTCTCTTTTCTTTTCAAAGATTATGCATCTTTGTTATTTCGTATTCTCAAATGACTATTAAGGAGCTGATCATATTTGAATCAAGTCTAACCTTTTTTGGTCCATCTTATGATCGTATTCGAATCTAGCTACAATTATCATGGTCACTTGGGGGCTTCCTGTTCAAACATAGGTCATATTCGAACCAAAGAGAACATAGCTGTCGTAACCCTCTTGATCGGCTCAAGGCCAAACTCACTAGGGGGCTTCTTGATCGTATCCAAATCATAGCTTAACCCCTTTCAGGTCCAACTTGGATCGTATTCAAATCAGGGTCGTTACAAACCTCTCAAGGTCATTTGGGGGCTTCCTGTTCAAACATATGTCGTATTTGAACCAAAGAGAACATAGCTGTCGGTACCCTCTTGATCGGCGCAATGCCACAGCCACTGGGGCTATATGGTCGTATCCGAACCTTAGCTTAGCCCTTTTGGTCCGGTTTACTGATCGTATTTGAATCAGAAGCCACCAACCTTTAAATATAAGGTTAAATCATACTTGTTAACTTTTATTTGCCTTTGAGTTTCTTGTTGCAAATAATTAGCATGATCTTCTTCACCGGTTTGTCTATTTGACAACATGGCTACCCAGGTATGACGATCATTGAAGTATTCAAAGGTATTGATTTCTGAGAAAGATTGAGTTATTGGCTTCATTACCCGGGTTACTCAAGCCGGTGGTCTAAGGATCAAAGGTACAAGTGTGGCTATTATTTATATATAATTGCCTGCTGCATTAACTAAAGAGTTAGTTTCAGCCCTTGTCCTTTATTCATATCTGCTTTCTGTTTTCTATTATGATAAACATATTGGATATAAGCCGGGTGTTTTAACCCATTCGGTTCTAAGCCGCCAAGTTGGTCTTTTCTTGTCTCTACAAGGAACAGATTTAAAGTTTTGCAGAAACACTCATCAAATATAATGCATATATTGCCATCAGGAAACACGGAGTCACATACAGTGTTTTATGCACGATGGCATAAGCAAGGCATTCAGTGTTTTCACAGCTAACCTATTAAATGGCTTTTTATAAGCCAATGAAGATGGTTATTATTCCTTCCTCGCCGGGTCATCGCCCTCTATTGGCTGGAAGTTGGGTTTTGACCAGTCAAAACCATTCACGGCGACGAATTCTGCTTCATCGTCGATCAGGCCTGCCGGGTCAACTTCCGGGGCAAATGTATTTTCTCTTACAGGCGGGATCAAGTCCGTCACCTTGTACGAGGGAGTTGCCATCTTCTTATTTTCAGCATCTAAACCCGGCTGATATTTGTCAATATTGGTATCATCTCCAAGGGTAGTTGCTTGAGGCCGGACTCCGCGCACGCAAGCCATGAAGTCATCCTGCTCAAAGGGAGATCCGTCTTCCTTCACGGTGGCATAGCCTCTGGCCACGCCTGCTGGGTCTAGGTCTAGCACCCAATCCTTGGAGCGGCTCAGGGCAGTCAAAGCCCCGGCTCATGCATAGGAGCGTTTCACTTTTTGAAATCTGGCAGGCAGGATTTTCACTTACTTCAGGACGTCGCTGAGCCGGTTGGGTCCTTGATTGGCAGGAGAGATGGCGGCAAGTGCCCGCTGAGCGCCAATATACAGTTGTTCTACCAAAGTATACACGACCTTCAGTTTAATCAAAGGATCTTGGTTCAGATTTTTGCTTCGTCGGCCTGCACATATTTTATACACAAAGTCAGCTAGCGGCTTATACTCCGGATCAGCAAAAAGCACACAAAATTAAAGTCGGGCGGCTTACCAAAGATGGCAGCCACCATTTGAGACACTCGGCCCTTTAAACCATTCAGCTCTGTTGAAATCTCTTCAAGGGCTGTTTCGGCCTTCTCAACGCGTTGGGTCAGAAGCATTTTTTCCTCTTCCCAGGTTTTCTTCTTGGCAGCGAAGCTGATCTTTAAATTTTCCATCTCAGAGAAACTTATTTGCACTTTGGAGTTAGCAGATTTGATTTTTGCCTCCTGACTCGCTAGCCGGGTCTTCACATCAGTCAATTGCGAGTTCAATTCAAATAAGGCATTGTGCAAAACATTCAGATGAGTCAAGATTTTGCTTCAAGTTCAAAAATCAAGATTCAAGTCTCAAGTACTTTACAAAAAACCACTTGGCACTTGGGGACTAATGTATGCCAAATCAAATTTTTATGACTCTAAAGACATACTTTAAGTCCCAAGTACCTTACAAAGTAACAAAACTTGGCACTTAGGGGCTAATGTATGCAGTTCAGCAAGTTTCTCAAGGTTAAGCCGGAATATTAAGTTCTTTGAATATGGTACAAAACAATTTAAGGTACCGGCTCATTTATGATCAAAAAGAACCGGCCCTTGGGGGATGAAGGAATATAGATAAGCCGGAAGAACATACCTCATATTTCAGCTACAACTGTTTGACCATTTCGATCTCAGAGTCGCGACTGGAGTGCACGTGGCTGAGATAGCCGGATAAAATATCGTTGGCATTTAAATGGTCGTAATTGGCAACGTCAAAGCACACTTTTTGCCTCTCCAATGCCTCTTGTTTCTCCGTACACCGAGCCAGCATGGTTGGATTCCCCGGCTCAATCAAACGACGGCTCGGGAATATTTGCTTCTGCATCAACAGCCGGGTCTTCTGGAGCGTCGGTTAAGGGAGAAGATGGCGTGGCTGGTCAGATGCAAGCACCGGCGGGTCTTCTGCCGGTTTAGCTGCCTTTGCCTTCTTGGATTTAGCTTGGCCACTAAGAGAAATGTTGCAGGATTGTCAGTATAAAGATACAATTTGAACAAACCAGAAAAAAGGAGGATTTTTTTACCCAGGGGCAGTCTTGAAGGCCGAAAATTGCGTCTGCGATGAGTCGCCAGAAGAGCGAGACACCTCCTGAAAAGATAAAACAAAGTTAAAAGTAAGGCAGGGGAAATGATCTATTAAACAGAGTTAAAGACAGAAAGAAGTGAACCTCATTCGGGTGCTTCTGAGGAGTTTGTTGAAGAATGACAGCCGGCTCTTCTTCAGTCTGAGCCTGACGGCAGCTTTCATGTTGCTGCTTCTTCAAACAAAAGGTGGGATCCATGTGAGCTAAAGGGTTAGAAAACCTTACTTTACGGATCATTCGTCGAATTTTTTGTCTTGGCAAGGGCTCTGAGTCGGAGGAAATGATAGTTACCTCTGCTTCCATAGCCTGACTGGCCCCAATTTCATCCTGGTAATGATCAGTGTCAATAAGATTGTTAAAAAATTGGCCAAGGGAATCAAGAGCTACCTCTGAATCAGATGTATCATCAAGCTTCATCAAATCTTCAGCAGTGCTCTTTTTCTTCTTTTTTGACCTCCGGGTCGTTTTCTTGGCGTTTATGGCGGTGGCTTTCGCTTTCTTGGCAGCCTCGTGGTCATACTTAACTTTCCAAAAGTCAAAGTTGGCCTGCAAACAGGTAAAAACAAGATAAAGAGTCAGACAAGTATTAAAACAATACGGCTAGGAAAATACAAAGGAGAGAAATAACAATATCCTTACTTCTGGCACCGGGTTAAGCTGGCAGAAGAGGTTTAACCCGACGACACTGCAATCTTCGTATTTCCCGTTCACCAAAAGAGTTGACATTGAGACAATATCTTCTTCTGTCAATTGAACGGGGCTGTAACGAAGAGAGTGATCCGGGCCTCCACCATACTCATACATCAGCTTTGACCAGCGGCTCAAAGGGATGACCCGCCATGAGATCCAGCAGCGGGTTAGATCAACTCCAGTTAACCCGTTCCCCAACAAAGCATTGATCCTTTTGATGGATGGTATCAGCCTCTTGCGTTCAGCGACAGTAAGCTTATCAGGAAGCGCGAACTTGGAGTCAAGACGATCGGGGCGATAACCCAGTACTGGCTTCTCGTTTGCTGGTGAAGTGTCCTGGCAGTAGAACCAAGTCTGGTTCCAGTCCTTTGGGTGACTTGGTAAGACAATCAGGGGGAAGACGGCACCCTGCCGGCGCTGAATTGATATGCCTCCAAGCTGTAAGCTAAGGTTGTTGATGCACTCGTTCTGCCGGTTCATATAAAAGTATTCTCTAAACAACTCCACGGTTGGCTCTTGTTGAAGATATACTTCACAGAGTACTTGGAAGTTACAGATGTTAGATATGGAATTAGGCCCGATATTTTGGGGATGGAGCTTGAAAAAGTGGAGGACCTCTCTGAAGAAATTTGAGCCGGGCGGTGAGAAGCTGCGGTTCATACGGTCAGTGAAAATGATCACTTCGCCATTTTTGTGTTGGGCCATTCTTCTTCCGAGTCAGGGACACTGTAAGATATGACAATTTTCACTGCCAGAAATCCTATGGTGAAGAACTCTTTCAAACGTTCCTCGGTTATGGTTGAGGGATCCCAGTTATAGATGATTGGTGCTTTGGATGGCATGATGGGCAAAGAAGAACTGAAAAGAAAAGCAATATGCCGGTTCAGTTTAATGGTGAGATTGACAGTTAAGTGATGAAGATGCAAACAAGTAATGGCGGCTTAATTAAGGGCTAATGACATATAAGGAAAATTAAGCCGGCATGATAAGCCGCCATGACTACAGATATTTGAAGAAGGCAATTTCAGCTAAGTGTTGATACAAACAAGTTTCTTAAATTGTTTGGTATTATTCCAGATCAAATGGCTATACAAAATGAAAAAAATTCTAGACCTAAAAAAGTTCAGCACAGAAGAGTATGTAAGTTCTAATGCAGCCTTTGAAACAGAGAAAGGGATCTGTGGATCAAGAAAAGGCACAAGAACA
>NC_041392.1:614505865-614541336 GCF_002162155.2 Triticum dicoccoides
AGAAGAGGCCTGCAGTGGAAAAACTACGAAGGACTGCGATGAACTTGGAAGAACATGAAAGAATCTAGAAACCCTAAGTACGGATCTGAGAAGTGAAAAGAAGAGAACTTATAGTCACATGTCTTCTGCGGAGATCGCCGCTGTTCTCTGGATTGGTTCAGGTTGATGCGGCGGCCAACGTCGATGGAGATGGAGGTGAAGCGCGGCGGCGGCGAAGCTCGAGCAGCAGGGGGTACGTGAGAGGAAGAAGACGGAGCAAGAGAGGAGAATGAGAAGGCCGAGGCGTGCCTATTTATAAGGAAAGATGTGAACAGACGGGCGCGAAAATCGAGGAGAGCCAAATAATGGTTATCTAGCTACACAGACGCCTCGATTCTCGAGAAGCATTAAAGATAAAAGATCCGTTGGGAGATGACGTCATGAAAGTTCTTTGGGTTTTCAAGAGATGACGTCACAGCGGGTTACGAAAACTTTAACGAAGATAAGAAGATGGATTTTTGTATAAGTATTGAAGATTGACTAAGAATGAAATTCAAAGTCAACCTGGGGCCTAATGTTGGGGATATTACTATCAGTCATGACCCACCCAGGAGGGGCTGGGTCAGCCCCAATGGCGGGTTATGAAAGAAGCCCATTAAACATTCAAGACGATAGTTTATTAAACCAGATAGAAGGCCCAAGGGCCTGGAGGCGGCTTAAGGCCCGATATTGTAAAACGCCATATGCAAGGAAAGACTTGTAAAGAAAGGCATGTAAAGGAAGCCACCGAGCCGGACACAATTATGAGCCGGCCGGAACTCTGTAGGCCACCAGGCGTCAACCCATGTATATAAGGGGACGACCCAGTGGCGGCTTAGGGCAAGAATGAACAAGTCGATAACCAAGCCGGTGAGTTGAGCCTCTTGGTGATTGAAACCCCAGCAATACCAATCCCAACTAGACGTAGGCTTTTACCTTCATCGTAAGGGGATGAACTAGTATAAAACCCTCTCGTGTCCTTTGTCCCAATTAACCCCTTTAAGCTTCCTAGTGAGATGGCCCTACAACTAAGTCCTTGCTCTAGGACATCTGCCGTGACAATTCCATGACACCTTGGGTTGGGCCGCTTCCGTCGGACAGATGCTACAGGAGTGGGCCAGGTAAGATTCCTTCTTTTCTTTTCTATTTTTGTTTCTGTTTTGATTAAACATTGCCACTATTTTAAAATCAAATGATTTTAAACGAGTGCCAACAATTCCTCTAAGTAATTTTATGTTGAACATTGGACATTTCCAAATGCACATAAAATATTTCAGGGCTTTTGGGAATATATTCTATATATTATGAATATACTTCCAAATGCAAATACAATAATTATTTAAATTCAATGCCCAAAACATTCCACAAAAATGTTCACTATTTTTGGTTTGGACACAAAGCCTTGCACAAATTACCAAACATTTATGAAGGGCATTTTGGGTTCATTGAATAAAATTTTAGGGTTCTTGCCCTTTATTAAAATAATTTCTGAGGCTTTGAATGTTCCTTAATTCATTTTTCTTGAATTTAAACATGATGCAAGGATGTTGATGCTACTAATTACAAACAAATTCTAGGGTTGTGAGAACTCACCCCCACTAAACAACAATCTCGTCCCAAGATTCAAGATGTAGGGTAAGAAGATAGAGGGGACACAAGGCTAACACAATCTTCACAATCCAGATTGCACTTCATAAGAATGTTGATTCGAACATCATCCTTGTCTCGACGTCTTGCTCTGAGAACTCAATCCAACATGATAACGAGAGGAAAGGGAAAACTCTAGAAGAATCGATCTTCACAAAGATCGAGTAACTCACGATCAACTCATGGAATGAGACATAAGAACAACTCTTGAGTTGAGACACAAAGCACACATCAGGAGCAATGAAAAGAAGCAGATGACAAGGGTTCAAATTGGTAGGCAACCATTCCACGCTTAAGTAAGATGGTGCATGGTTTCAAGATAGCATGGAAAAAATTGTCATGATTCCATAACGGGGCACCCTAGGGAAGGTGACTTGTAGAACTATTCCCAAGTGGCAAAAGAATTACTTTTGATACATAGATCATTGGAACTCTTCATACCAGCCTAAGGCAATCATAATCAATCTTTAGAAGGAGTTCGAAAGAACGGCATACTCAGGCTAGAATGGATGTGGACTACCTTGTTGAAGACAACGCAATGGATGATTTTTTTTCTTATCATTGGGAAATGAATGGGACCCATGGTAGGACCACTTTTGAACATGATCTTGAACAACAATTACTGAGAAGGCGGATCATAGTAAAATGGCACAATGGAGGGTGCAAGCTGGGGACAAAATGCAAATGTTGGGAATGTTCCAACCATCATATCTGCCTGAGACTCAGATCTGGTTGGTAACGGGATATTTCTGACATCATGTCTAGAAAAATAAAGGTAGCAACACAATTCGATGGGATGACATTGCGAGATTCTCGGGACATGAACTACAATAGCAAACTCCAAAACATGAGTTGTTTCTGCTACACACATGTGAGCGCGCTGTCCCAGACAAGCATGACCACAAAGTAGTCTTACAACGAAACACTACCGAGTTCTGGTGGGGAACCATCACCAAGGATATCAAAGTCTTGTGCATTACCATGGATTAGCATTTAACTCTTTTTCCTAGAACAAATCAGTCAGCGGCTTGGTGTGCTAGGAATTACATATAGAATGGAGGTGGCCAAACCTATCAAACCATAGAATACTTCGCACATGCATAACTGACTTGGGATGATTCTAGAGGAAGCATCATTGACTTTCTCAAATTCACGGCGGCAACTTGCATCAAATGCACATGTATTAGAGGAAGTCACTTCTTTCATCCGAACATAAACTTCATGAGCTAGCACGAAGAAAATGCTTTCAAAAGTTTTTGTCACATCCCTAGTTCTGGTAATGCCTAGTGCTAACATATGGTGTTGCATCATGTCTACTTTACTCAGAAAATTGAAATGGGGATGACAGAACCCCCAACACCCCATTAGTCCAACTAGGATTTACTAAAATCTTTTTCAATGAACCTGAAATGCCCTTCTAAAATGTTCATCATCTTTGCCTTGGTCTTAAACCTCTGACAAAAATGGTGCACATATTTCTAGGACATCATAGGATCACTGAATTAAAGCATACTCTATTTGCATTTGGGCATTTAAATGCTATAGAATATTTTAGATGTCCAAATAATCCTAAACTGTAATGTTCCATGTTGGTTATATGCTAAACAGTGGGCATGAGCAGTTTGGTGATTTTTCAAAGTGCCTAAGCATTTTTAGAAAAGCCACAAAGTTGCAGAAAAATAGAAAACAGGAAATAAAAGAGAGAAAGAGACTTACCTGGCCTACCTCGACGGCCCAGTAGGCAGCCCACCTGGCCGGCCCAGCCAACGCCGCTGCCAGTCATCTCCCACCTCTCGCCAATAGGACGAGAGGCGTGTGGCCGCTGTGCGTGCGCGCACGCGCTCGCCAGCTCCTGCTTGCCGCTGCTGCTGGAGACGGCCACGAGCGCCACGACACCCCCCTGACCGCCCCTCTCTCTCTCTGGACCCCCTCCTCCTCCTCTGCTCTCTCTCTCCCGCGATTGACCACGAGCACCTGAGAGCGCCAACGAGCACCACCGCGGCCCTCGTCCACCCCTCGCCTCGCCGATGCTTCCAAAAGAAGCGTCGCGCCTTCCTCTTCGTCTCCACCAACCCATGTGACGCCAGAATCCCCGTGGAGATCGGCTTCGTCGTTCCGCCCGCACCGGACCTCCCCCGAGCCGCTGACCTCTTCAACATAATTGTTGTCAGCTTCCGCACTGAACCCCTCTCTTCTTCCTCACGTTCACGAGCTCCAGGACGCATATCCGCCATGGCCGAGAGCTCGGCTCCGCCGCGCATGTCGACGCCGTCGTTCTAGCCACCGCCGCTCGCGCCCGAACCTATAAACGCACTCAGCGCGTTCCCAGGAACCCGTAGCACTCGCGGGTTCGCCCTGCCGTGCCATGTAGCGCTGCCTCCGAGCACGCCCGAACTCCGGCCACCGGGCAAGTTGCCGCCGCCGTCGATTTAGGTCACCTGAGCTGCTGCTGCGTGCACCACAAGACACAGACAAGCTCTAGAATCACGTAGAGCCTCTCAGCCATCGATTTGGTCACCGGAGGAGCTTTTCCGACACCCTCCGCCGTCTCTGGTGTTGCCGACGACGACATGCGGGTCAACTCCGGAGAGTTTGACCCAGCTGACCAGGGGTTTGACCTCCCCTGGCTCACTGACGTGTGGGCCCAGGCCACTAACTAAACTAGGATTAGTATTAGTTTAACGCTAACAAAATTTAGTTAGTTAACTAACCACTGACCAGTGGGTCCCATTGGTCAGGGTTGACCTGGACCATGCCCATTGACCGCTGACATCACAGTGACGTCATGCTGATGCAATAATCTTTTCTGGATTTATTCTTTTACAGGAAATTCCAGAAAATTGCCCAAACTTCTAAAATTCATATAAATTCAACCGTAACTCCAAATGAAAAGATTTATATATGAAAAATGATCAGAAAAATCCAATATATCCATCTGTACCATTTCCATGCATGTTTGAACAACTTATAGCTACTTTTTAGGACAAATCAAATGTATGGCATTTAAATAACCATATGTGGAGTTTGAATTTGAACCTAGTGTTCAAACCAACTCCATTTAACTTGTTGCTAGTTGCATTAGCTCAATCAACAGCATATTGCCATGTCATGATCATGCATCATATTGTTGCATCGCATTGATTGTGTTCTTCCTTGTTTGCCGGTAATTCTCCCCTCTCAGTAGACGACGTTCCGACGATGTGATCGATGACACCGATGAAGAACTATACTATCTTCAGAAGTGCCAGGCAAGAAAAACCCCCTTGTTCATTCCGATATAATCCCACTCTCTCGCTCCTGCTCTCTTTTACTGCATTAGGACAACAATGTTTCAACTGTTACATGTTGCGTTAGCTGAACCCCTTTCCTCTGCATGACCTGTCATTGCCACAGTAAATAGATAAAACCCACTAGCATGAGTAGGAGTTGTTTGAGCCCTGATGTTCCTACTCATTCATGCTTGTTTGTCATGCCTACTACTGCTTAGAGTTGAGTCAGGTCCGATTCATCGGGGATGAATTGGAATGTGGTGAACATGTCCTACGGTTGAGAGCTAAGTGTGTGAACACGATTTGGTAAAGGTATCGGTGAGAGGCCATGTAGGAGTACATGGTGGGTTGTCTCATTGAAGCCATCCTCAGGAACTGAGTTCTGTGTTTGTGATCCATGAATAGCTACTAACACACATTGGAATGCTTAAGTGCCCCTCTCGACTTATTAATCAACCTGATCTCTGTCCAGGAGTTGCAACTAGTTTCTGGTGTTTGTAGGTTGTGTTAGTAGTCTACCAAGTGGTACCCGGTACAGGTGGGCTTGGGACAGACTAGGCACCGTGGCACAGTGTACCAAGCGTAGATCCATCCGTTGAGGTGGGCTTGGGAACCCTAGACACATCATTTGGGGCCGTGAGCGACACCCCGGCCGGATCACCTTGCGGATGGAACCCGAATAGGCGATAAACCTGGACTAGAGACTTGTTGGTTAGTCAGGTCATGGCCAACTCCCTCGCTAGGATTCCGCTTGAAGGTTGCCGGGATACACGACGTGTACATGGTGGTAAGTGGCGAGAGCGTGTGTGAAGAAGTACACCCCTGCAGGGTTTTCATTATCTATTCGAATAGCCGGATTCCTCGGATATGGAAACTTGGACCCCTTGCATAGTTCATAGACAAGTGAAAGTGGATACTCTAAAACTCGCAAGATAAGCGTGAGTGCTATGGATGGCGTTCTCGCAGGGAGACGGGAGCGGATCCATAGTGGTGTATTGGTATGATGAATTTGTGGACTCGTGTGCGCCACCTCAAAAGAGTTACTTGCAGTCGTAGTTCAAGTTAGCCACTGAGTCAAAGCTGGCTTGTTGCAGTTAAACTCCACCACCCCCTTTGTTGATACCGATACATATGTAGTTAGTTCAGATGTAAGTCTTGCTAGGTACATTTGTACTAACGTTTGCTTATTTTATGTTTTGCAGAGAGATTTCAGTCTCGCTAGTACTTCCACGTGGACTTCGACGTTTAGCTTGTTACCTCAGCTATGATCTTGTACCCTTGGGAGGGTCTTGTAGATAGTCAGGCTTCCGAACCTTCTTCATTTGTAGTTGTCTGTACTTAGACAAGTTCAGCTTCCGCATGTGCTTGGTGCTTGTATGCTCTGTATGTTGGTCATGAGACCCATGTTTGTAATATCTCGCTCCTTGGAGCCTAATGAATAAATACTTGAGTCGTAGAGTTATGTTGTGATGCCATGTTGTATTTACACATATCGAGCATATCGTGTGTATGATTGAAATGCTTGGTATGTGTGGGATCTGACAACCTAGTTGTTCATCCTTGGTAGCCTCTCTTATGGGGAAATGTAGTCTTGTGCCTCCATGAGCCATAGTAGTCTGCTACAGCCCGGTTCACCGGAGTCCTGCTAGCCCAGCACTACTGCTCCCGAACACTTAGACTGGTCGGCATGTGATTCACTTCGTTCCTGTGTCTGTCCCTTCGGGGAAATGTCACGCGGTGACATCCGGAGTCCTGCCTAGCCTGCTGCAGCCCGGTTTTCCGGAGTCCTGTTAGCCCAGTGCTACAGCCCGGATTCGCACGCTGCTGACCGACATGCTCGATGTTGATTCATGTATGCCTGTCCCCGTAAGTTACTGCCACTTTGGGTTCACGACTAGTCATGTCGGCCCGGGTTCTCTGTCATATGGATGCTAGCGACACTATCATATACGTGAGCCAAAAGGCGCAAACGGTCCCGGGACATGGTAAGGCGACACCCGTGGGAATACCGTGCGTGAGGCTGCAAAGTGATATGAGGTGTTACCGGCTAGATCGATGTGACTTGGAATCGGGGTCCTAACAGCTTTGGTATCAGAGCCTGACTGCCTGTAGGTTTATCAAGCCAACTAGTCGAAGTTGTGTCTAGAAATGCTTTAGTTATGTAGGGGAATTGATTGTGGAAGGGAACGTAAGGCTCTTTTTACTCCTTTACCTTATGCCCTTCTGATCTGAGTCAACCTCTTCTTTTCTACGGGGATTAAGAACTAGGCCTTCTCATCTATCTATCAGGATGATGTGTTACTAATCCGTAGAGACTTATAGGATTGATGGATTTAAGCCCCAGTTCAGTTTCTACAACTTCCGTGTGTTCATAGTTGGTCTCGGAACCTTGACATTGTGCTTTTGAGTGGTTATGCCACCATTTTTGCAGGATGTCTCAAATCCTTTTCTGAGCATTTACAACCATTATGCTGTCCGAGTCATCCCAGGTCTCTACATAGTCTGATGCATTTTCAAACCCTTTCTTTCCGTTCCCGATGTCCTTTTGGGCCAGATTAAGCACACTACACGGTCTGTGAGGTACTCCGTTGCCTCGGCGTATATGTTGGAGCTATTATTATGACCCTAGGTGTTTTAGGGAGTCACCTAGTAATCTAGCCATGTTTTGTGTCCCGGTGTGATGATTCTGGCCACCATTCTCGAAAGCATCCCGTGATGCCATTTAGTACTAGGCATTCTACTCCTGGGTTTTGAACCCGAGATTCACCCTACTTATCTCATGTCGATATTGTTGCTAGTTCCTTTAGGATATTAGTAACCTTTGCATTAGTCCTCGAGGTCCGTGGTAGTTCCTTCTTCCAAACACTACGAACCGCTTATGTCAGAAGTTCTTTGAACCAAAAGATCACAACTAGAGTGCTCTTGGTGAGTTCTCCATTCTGCATTGTGAATCTGCCAGTCCTACCTTTCTGCATGGGTTGTCCGAAAGAAATGTTGAGCTTTGCTCGATATACTAATATATGCATCCACAACTCAGAAAATTATATGTTCCTCAAGTTGTTCCTCTTCAGTTGTATCCCGACCATCTTCTATCAGTTGATAGCCAAGAGTATGGGTGCATTTGTGTTCATCGATGCCTATTATTCTTGTGGACCGTCAAGCCATTCTACTCCAGAATGACTAGGAGAAAACAAACTCCAGAACCTCATCCATATCTAGTATTGGGTCAAAGCAATTGTATTCCGCAGATCAAAATGCCAATCCATCTTTTGCTCTGTTCTACCTTGAAGTGTTACCATCTTATTGTCAAGAATGTCATGAGAATTGCACCACCTCTTATGAATTCTTGACAAAGTGATACTTCTCGCCATCCTTATTCATTCCTCGGCCCCGTGTTGTTCTAAGATTGCCGATAAGTGAACTGTGAGGTGTGAAATCAATACTCCTAGCAACCCTATTGCTTGGTAGTTAATGGACAATACTCTCATTCTTAGCGTGCTAGTTATTGAATCATCATCCTAAGATTGATTGTGCTGCCTAGTCCATATTTCCGGGTGCACTCATCAACCAATGAGTTAGGATTGTGACAATCCCTCGCTCCTTGATCATATCATCTTTCCCTGAAAAGCAAGATCGTTCTGGAGCTTAATAACATATCGGTTGTTCGTGATTTTCCGAATATCTTCTCGGAAGTTGAGGGAGTCCTGGATTAGGGGGTGTTCGGATAGCCAGACTATAGCTTCAGCCGGACTCCTAGACTATGAAGATACAAGATTGAAGACTTCGTCCCGTGTCTGGAAGGGACTTTCCTTGGCGTGGAAGGCAAGCTTGGCGATACGGATATGTGGATCTCCTACCATTGTAACCGAATTTGTGTAACCCTAACCCTCTCCGGTGTCTATATAAACTGGAGGGTTTTAGTCTATAGGACAACATACAGAACAACAATCATACCGTAGGCTAGCTTCTAGGGTTTAGCCTCTCCGATCTCGTGGTAGATCTACTCTTGTACTACCCATATCATCAATATTAATCAAGCAGGACGTAGGGTTTTACCTCCATCAAGAGGGCACGAACCTAGGTAAAACTTCGTGTCCCTTGCCTCCTGCTACCATCTGGCCTAGACGCACAGTTCGGGACCCCCTACCCGAGATCCGCCGGTTTTGACACCGACATTGGTGCTTTCATTGAGAGTTCCTCTGTGTCGTCGCCATCAGGAAGGATGCCTCGCCCCGTCTTTAAAGACGGCACCATTGCTAAGGGAGCTTTGGCTGTCGGCCAAACCCTCCGGCTAGGTGGTTTTCTTATGACCGCCTGTTCGGCTTCTGTGCCGACGATGACCTCTCGAGCCATCGAAAACAATCTTCATGTCAGCTCGGAACTCGCCGAGCAGTTAGATCCAATGGAGCTCTCCTCCATAAACGAGCTATTGGATCGCATCGCCGCCCTGGGAGTCGCTACGGATTACGACCAGATTGGGCCTAAACCCGATCTGAGAGAGATTAACTCTCCCCAAGTCACCCATCACGTTGTTGTGGTAGAGGGACAGTGTGGCGACCCTTCATCTATCTTAAGGACTAGCTACGGCCGGATTCCCGATCCCTCCAAGCCGGATACCCGCGGAGGGGAGGATAACACTCAAGACCTGAACTTAGAGTCAGGCGACGGGCTGGATTCATTGGACAACATCCAGGAATCCAAATTTTCGAGTTCGGAAATCCCTCGGCCTCTGAGCCTCAGATTGGGTGAGGCTTCAGATTTAGTTCCACCCACCCACCCGAACATAAGCGATCTATCCCAAATCAGCAAAGAGCCCGAAGAAACAGTACATCATTACTAGGCCAGATTCCTCCTGGAGAGGAACAGGATAAGGGACTCCCGCGAGGAAGACACAATCTCAATCTTCTGCAATAATTGCACGGACAAGGGAATCCTCAACGCCATAAGTCGTCATGATATTACACGCTTCGCTGGCTTGGCGTCCATTGTACGAAAGTACTGTGCGACGGAAAGGGCCTGGAAAACCGAAATAAAATTTTGGGACGATCCAGCCCTGAATACAAACCCAGTCCGAAATAAAAGGGTGCATCATCGACAGACACCCGGGTCAAACACCAAAAAGCAAAAACCCTCTACAGGGCATGGAACTGTATTGGAAGGATGGCTTAATGGGCCCTATAAAATTCACAGTACAGAGGACGCCACACCAACTCACAGCCTTAGAGCATGTTGGATACTCCGGCAGGTGGCCAAAATTGGCAAAGATCTCCTAATTCCGGAGGCCACAGAAAGCCACCCCAGAGACACCAATACGGTATTAACAGTCTTTGAGACTTTCACATCAAATAATATGCGAAAAAGGACACTCTGCAGCCTTGCCGAAGTCTACCAAGTAGCAACAATAAACCCATGGAGTGACACGGCTATTACCTTTAACGCCAGTGATGAACCTAAATTCCGAACAGCCCGAGCACTAGCCGCATTGGTCCTCAGTCCAATAGTGGAAGGATTTCGTCTTACCAAGGTACTCATGGACGGCGGCAGCGGATTGAACCTCATTTATGAGGAAACCCTTCAAAAAATGGAAATAGACTGGAACCGCATTGAGCGAAGCAGCACAACCTTTAGGGGAATAATCCCCAGTCGGGAAGCGCACTGTACAGGAAAAATCACACTAGATGTGGTGTTCGGCACGCCGGATAATTACAGGTCCGAAGAGGTCACGTTCCATGTGGCTCCGTTCAGCAGCGGTTATCACGCTCTGCTAGGGCGGGAAGCGTTTACAATCTTCCAAGCAATACCCCATTACGGGTACATGAAGCTCAAGATGCCCGGGCCTAATGGGATCATCACTCTCGCTAGTGATCCGGACATAGCACTCCGCGCCGAAAACAAGACAGCCGCATTGGCCCTCGAGGCACTATCTGAAGCCCTAGCGGCTGAGGAACTGACTGCGCTGCGCTCCACGGTGAATAGGGACGATGTGGTACTCGACAAAAGATCCAAGTCCACCTCCTTTAAACCGACGGACGAAATAGTCAAATTCCAGGTCCATCTAACAGACCCCAATAAAACAGCTTCCATCGGGGCACAGTTAAACCATAATGTAGACGCCACACTGCGAGAGTTCCTACGAGAGAACTGGGACATTTTCGCCTGGCACCCTTCAGACATGCCAGGAATCGCACGCAGGCTGGCCGAGCACAGCTTAAATATCCTAAAAGGATTCAAACCTGTCAAACAAGCTCTTCGGCGTTTTCCCGAACCTAAGAGACAGGCCATGGGAGAGGAGCTAGCAAAGCTATTGGAGGCCGGATTCATCAGAGATATAAAACATCCGGCCTGGCTTGCAAACCTGGTGATGGTACCAAAGAAGGACAAATCCTGGCGCCTGTGCGTTGATTTTAAAGACCTTAATGAGGCTTGCCCAAAGGATCCCTTCCCCCTCCCCCGCATCGATCAAATTATAGATGCTACCGCAAGACACGATTCGTTGTGTTTCCTCGACGCATATTCCGGCTACCATCAAATCAAGATGGCAGAATCAGACCAAGCCGCAACAACATTTATCACACCATACGGCCCATTCTGCTTCAACACAATGCCCTTCAGGCTCAAAAATGTCGGCGCAACATATCAGCGCATGATTCAGACATGTCTGGCAAACCAGATCGACAAAATAGTGGAGGCATATGTAGATGATGTGGTCGTCAAAACAAGACATGTCGAATCTCTAGTAGACGACTTGAGGCTCACATTTGATAACCTCCGAACATACGACATCAAGCTCAACCCGGAAAAATGCGTTTTCGGCGTTCCAGCCGGAAAGCTCTTGGGCTTCGTTGTCAAGATACGAGCTCAGTCACAATTGGATATCCCAAAGGACCTCAAACAAATACAAAAGTTAACCGGATGTGTGGCGGCTCTAAGCCGCTTTATCTCCCACTTGGGAGAAAAGGCCCTATCGCTTTACCTCCTCCTTCGGCGCACCGAACACTTCGAATGGACGGATGCAGCCACGGCCGGACTCGACGAAATAAAAGCCATATTGGCAACAAACCCAGTCCTGGCCGCGCCAAACATTGGCAAACCAATGCTATTGTACATTGCAGCAACACATCAGGTTGTAAGCGCAGTGCCCGTCGTCGAACAAGAAACGGACGGACAATAATTCCCCCTTCAAAAGCCGGTCTATTGTGTGTCCACTGTCCTCACTCCGTGCAAATCACGGTACCCGCATTATCAAAAGATTGCGTACGCGGTATTCATGGCATCCCGGAAGCTACGACACTACTTTCAAGAGTGTTAAATAACAGTAGCCTCGGAAGTACCACTTAACGATATTATAAACAACCGTGACGCAACAGGCCAGATTGCAAAATGGGCCATTGAGCTCCTCTCGTTCGACATAACTTATAAGCCACGACGAGCCATCAAGTCGCAAGTTTTGGCCGACTTCGTCACGGAATGGACGGAGGCCAAACTCCCTAAAGAGTACGGCACATATTCAAATTGGATCATGCATTTCGACGGCTCCAAGATATTGGCTGGACTAGGGGCTGGCGTCGTTTTGACGTCCCCCACAGGAGACACAGTTCCATACATACTCCAGATTATGTACACAGACTCCAACAATGCAGCCGAATACGAGGCCCTTTTACATGGTCTCCGGATGGAAGTATCCATGGGCATTCAACGCCTAGAGGTGCGCGGGGACTCGAACCTCGCAATATCCCAAATAAATGGAGAGTTTGATGCCAAGGATCCAAAAATGGCAGCTTACCGCAACGCCATCCTAAAAATGTCAGCTCGGTTCGAAGGGCTTGAATTTCACCATATAGCCCGGGAAAATAATCAGGCGGCAGATGTCCTGGCACGCATCGGCGCAAAACGCGATGTAGTCCCCCAACATCTTCTTGGAAAGGATGTTCAAGCCATCCGTAGTATGGGAAGGGGAGCCGAACAATAACAGTCCGGACCCAACCGCACTGCCCGACACCAAACATTCTGACACAATCGGAGGCTCTGCCAATGAAATAACACCTTCAGCCCACGTAATAATGGCCGTCATCGCCCCGTGGACAGAACCATTCCTCACCTACCTTACTAGGCAGGAACTCCCCGAGGACCAAAATGAGGCACGCTGCATAGTGCGGCGATCCAAAGCCTACAAAGTCCACGAGGGAGAGCTTTATAAGAAAAGCACTACCGGAGTCCTTCAAAGGTGCATCTCCGAAGAGGAAGGGCGGAACCTCCTGGCTGAAATTCATGCCGGACTCGGCGGTCATCACGCTGCAGCTCAGTCCCTTGTAAGCAAGGCCTTCCGTACAGGCTTTTATTGGCCGACAGCCCGGGCAGACACCCAGGACTTAGTCCAATGATGTGTCAGTTGCCAGCTCTTTGCAAACCAAAGCCATATGCCACCCACCGCCCTCCAAACTATCCCCATCACTTGGCCCTTCGCGGTCTGGGGGCTTGACATGGTTGGACCCCTTAAAGGCGGAACCCACAAGCAAAAATACTTACTAGTCATGGTGGATAAGTTCACCAAATGGATAGAAGCCAAGCCTGTTAAGACGGCCGAATCCGGACCGGTGATAGACTTCATATCCGGGGTTGTACACCGTTACAGCGTCCCCCACAGCATCATCACTGATAACGACACGAACTTTACGGCCGACGAGGTAAAACTCTTGTGCAAAAACATGGGCATCAAGCTCGATTCTGCTTCCGTCTATCACCCACAAACTAACGGCCAGGTCGAACATGCAGATGGTCTTATCATGAGCGGCATCAAACCCACATTAGTGCGGTCCCTCAAGGAATCTAACACGCACTGGGTAGAGGATCTCGACTCCGTACTCTGGGGGCTGCGGACCATGCCGAATCGCACCACTAGATACACACCATTCTTTATGGTGTACGGCGCAGACGCAGTTTTGCCTTGCGACATAATTCATGACTCACCTCGAGTGCGCATGTACGAAGAAAGAGAGGCCGAGCTCGATCAGCAGGACAGTTTGGATGCATTGGAGGAGGAGCGTGATGTGGCAAAAGCCCATTCCGCATTCTATCAACAACAGGCTCGAAGATACCAAAGCAGAGAAGTACGGGCCAAAAATTACAATGTTGGCAAATTAGTTCTACGCCTGCCGGACAAGAAAAAGGACAAACTCAAGCCCAAGTGGGAAGGTCCCTTCATAATTTACCAAGTCCTGACTGGTGGAGCGTACCGCCTGCGAGATGCATCGGATAACCGACTCGAGCCGAACCCATGTAACGCAGCCCGTCTCCAAAGATTCTATGCCTAGCGCTGGACTCTGTGTTCGTCTCCTTCCTCTGTCCATATTTTATATATTGGCTGTCTTACATTTCTCTCCTTCTCCCCTTCCTTTCTCTTATAGCCTTTAAAGGCTCATCAAATGACGTGCTATTCGCACTCATTAAACCTGGGGGCTTCTTTTAACAGAAGCTTATTTATACGGGCTTCATGCCCAACACATGTGTTACACTTCCGCATGTACCTTTTATTTCACCATTATATGCATCGATATGACTTAAGTTTTGGCCAAGCTGGGTTGCCTGGCTCCTGTGCTTACCCCTACGTTCCCGATTATTCGGCCATGCGGTAAAGGGAGCACCTCTGCGATTGTTACTGCCGGATCAGCCGGATGTGTACCTCACACTGGGTGAAGCCAAAAGCTAGCGTTCTTAAGGGAATATTCGGTCGGTGACCTAAAAGATGATCTTTTCACTTATTTTTTTATGCACCCCCAGATGCTTTTTCCCGCGTCTTTTTCGCAGAATGGGCATGCACTTTAGGGCATGCCTCCCAGGGAAAGGAACCCCTAACGGAACTATTCTCCCTGGAAGATGTTTCTTACTAACCATGTAATATAACATAACTAGTCGGGCACTTCTCTGTTCACGCACTAATGACCCCTATGCCTGGTCTCCATGCATTCCCCGGTTCTTATATAACCGCATGGGAATTCGGACACACTCCGGACCGTCAGGTCCCGAGGCTGAAGCGAAAAGGTCGGCCATGACAAACGATCTACAATCCGGCTAGAAGGCATTATAAATGTCAATTAAATTACATAGTCATTCTGACTGATTGTATTCCTCTTCAATACCATCTAACAGGCTATCTAATTTACAGTCCTGCTGGGAATACTTTGCGGCCAATTCTACTTGGCCGTATACTAAGCTTACAGGGATCTCCTTCCCATCGGGCCCCACAGGACCGACCTCGGCCATGTGGTTGGGGTCAGCCTTTGTGTACCGCGTCTTCACCATGGCCCAGGCCTCCCTAGCGCCTTGACGGCAGGCCGATATCTTCCACAATTGGAAGCGCCGTCATGCTCCCTTTAGCTTCTCCGCAAGCTCTCCAAGACCTTCGGGCATGGAGATGGATGGCCACAAGGCGTGGGCGACGCCTTGCATCGCCTGCCGAACTCGCTCGAGCAGTTGTGAGAGCTCGGGAAGAAGGTCACCCGTAGAAGTGGGCATCTCCTCTGCAAGATGATCTGTTAGCACACCTACAAACATTACTCTGTTAGTCGACTTCCCCGCTGAACTTTTTTTCAAAGGTTTGTTCAAGCACTTACTAAATATGCCGCGTCGAAGCCGCTGATTCTCCTTAACGGAGTCTGACAACTAGGCACGAACATCTTTCAGGTCGACGCCCAGCTTGGTGTTGGCATCTTGGAGATTGTTCTTCTCCCGCCTCACCTTTGTCAGCACCTTCTCACCAGCCTTCAGCTGGTGTAGGAGTTGTTGCCTTTCCAGATTCAATCCGGCGCCATCTGCAATTTCATTTGTCAGATTCGCACCCATGTCATGCTTCGCAAAATACTTATCTTTCGAAGTGTATATTACCAGAGGGGGTCTCCTTGGGCTCCCCTGCCGCGGCTAGTGCGGCCTCAAGTTGGGCTTTGCACTGTTTCAGCTCCTAGGACAGTAGGGAATTCTTTTTTCTGTAAGAACCTGCATAACAAATGATCTTTAAATCAGTTATTCTAGCTTTTTCAAGTCTCGGGGGCTACTAGTATATATATATGACTAGCGGGGTGACCCGCGCATTTGCGTGGCTAGACATGATATATATTATTATTTATGCTTTTTACCTATCTTCTTTCCTTTTAGTTATCATAATTTATTAGAAGGTACATCGCCATGCAAAAGACTTGGAAGACATGCAAACATGGTTAAATTTTGCTACAAAAAATATTACCATAATTTAATTAAAGTGGTAGGTAAAGACTTGTGTCACATCCCTAGCTGCTGGTAGTGCTCTAGGCTAGCTCATGTGTGCATCATGTTTAAATTCTGAAAATTTGAACTGAGGGAATTTTGGAAGCCTCAAAAACTTAAATAAAAGAGGGGCAAAACCCCTAGAAATCTCATTCATTGCTCCAAAATGCTCTTCTTAAATGTTTGATAATTTTTGGTAAGGGTTCTGGTCCCAACCAAAATATTGAACATTTTTAAGGAATTATTTTTGGGACTTTGGATTTAATTCATTAGCTATTTGAATTTGAATTATATTCATATAATTAGAATATAATTTCAAATACCCCTGATATATTTTATAAGCTTTTGGAAAAGTCCATCTAGCAATATAAAATATTCAGAGGAGTTTTTGGCATTGTTTGAATTATTTTAAATTCAAAACAGTGGCAAAATAAATTAAATAAAAATAAACAGAACAGAAAATAAAAGAGCAGAAGCCTACCTGGCGCTTACATGTCCAGCCCAGCCGGCCCAGCTCCTCCCGCTGGCCCAGCCCACCGCCGCCTCCCTCCCCTGTCGTCTTCCTCCCTGCCAGGAGGACGGGCACGCGCCCGGCGCGCGCGGCCACGCGCCCCGGCCACCTCCTGCTTCCCCCCCGGCCTCCCTAGCGACGCCACGACGAGGCCTCGTGTCCCCTCGCTCCTCTTCCTCCCCCGCTGCATCCCCTCTCTCCTCTGCTCCCTCTCTCTCGCCCGAACCCGAACGCAGCCATCGCCGCCGACTAGAACCACCGCGGCCACAGGCCCTCCCTCGCCTCGCCGACGTGTCCATGGCCTCCGCCTCAACGCCCTCGTCCTCCCTGTCGACTCACTCGACGCCGGACGCCTCAAAACACCGTCACCGGTCTCTTCTTCATCGCCGGCCGCCGCGGATCCCCATCGTCGACTCGTCACCGTCCGGCCTTCCCCGAGCCCGCTTCGACGTCTGCTGCAACCGCCGTGAGCCACCGAACCTTTTCCCCCTCTCCGTTCTCGCTCTCGTGCGTCGTAGCCGCCACCCCTTGCTCGCCCGTACGCGCCGCCGCCTGTGACCGCCGCCGACGAGTCTCCGGCCACCTAGCGGTCCGGCCGTCGTGCTCAACTCCCTTCCCGTGCCACGTAGAGCACATAGGTGCCCCGCATGAGTCTCCCCGGCCACCGTAGCGTCGACCCCGAGCTCACCCGAGCTCCGGCGACCGCCAAGGTCGACGCCGGCGACAACTCCAGCCACCCCCGCACCCAACGCCTCCACCACTCGACGCGCGAGTCCACCAGCGTCACGTAGATGCCCTCCGCCGGCCGTTTGGTCGTCGGAGATGCAAACCCGAGGCTCGCCGCCGCGGTTGGCCTCGCCGACGTCAAGTCGCCGGTGGGGTTGACCCCGTTGACAGTTGACTTGCTGGGCCCAGTTTGACCCTGGGTCACTGACGTGTGGGCCTCTGGCCACTAACTAAATTAGGATTAGCACTAATCGGATTAGTTAAACTAATTACCCCCTGCTGACACTGACATGTGGGCCCTAGTGCCCTAATCTTTAATTAAACTAAACTAAACCCCCCTGTTTAACCCGTGTCACTGACGTGTGGACCCCACACGTCAGGTTTGACCTGGACCGCCCTGTTGACCTGATGACGTCAGGGTGAGGTCATGCTGACGCCATATTCCTTTTCTGGAATTTAGTTTATTTTATAATAATCAGGAAATTCCAGAAATAGCTAAAACTTCAATAAATCATAGAAAATTAACAGTAACTCCAAATTAAATAATTTATATATGAAAAATTATCAGAAAAATTCAAGGAATCCATCTGTACCATTTTCATGCATGTTAGAACAACTTATCACTACTGTTTAGCACAAATCAATTAAATGGCATTTGAATAATCACATATGGAGTTTGAATTTGAATCTTGTATTCAAACCAACTTCATTTAATCTGTTGCTAGTTGCATTAGCCCAAAACACATTCATTTTGCCATGTCATGATCATGCATCATATTGTGCATTGCATTGATTGTGTTCCCTTCTGTGTTGCCGGTATTTGTCCCCTCTCGATAGACGTGTACCGACGATGTGATCGATGACACCGATGAAGAGCTATATTATCTTCAGAAGTGCCAGGCAAGCAAAACCCCCTTGTTCATTCCGATAAAATCCCACTCTCTCGCTCCTGCTCTCTTTTACTGCACTAGGACAACAATGACATATTTGATACTTGCTGCGGTAGCTGAACCCCTTTATCCTTTGCATGACCTGTCATTCCACAGTAAATAGATGAAACCCACTAGCATGAGTAGGAGTTGTTTGAGCCCTGTTGTGCCTACTCATTCATGTTTGTTGTCATGCCTGCTATTGCTTAGAGTTGAGTCAGGTCTGATTCATCAGGGATGAATCAGAGGCGTGTGAACATGTCCTACTGTGTGTGAGCTAAGTGTGTGAACACGATTTGGTAAAGGTAGCGGTGAGAGGCCATGTAGGAGTACATGGTGGGTTGTCTCATTGCAGCCGTCCTCAGGAACTGAGTTCTGTGTTTGTGATCCATGATCAGTTACTACCACACATTGGGCTCCGGGCGCTCCAAGCTCTCTCGACTTATTAATCAACATGATCTCTGTCCAGGAGTTGCAACTAGTTTCTGGTGTTTGTAGGTAGTGTTAGTAGTCTACCAAGTGGCACCCGATACAGGTGGGCTTGGGACAGACTAGGCACAGTGGCCCGGTGTACCAAGTGGCACCCGGTTGGTGGGCTTGGGAACCCGGCACACATCGTTTGGGGCCGTAAGCGACACCCCGGCCGGATCTCCTTGCGGATGGAACCCGAATAGGCGATAAACCTGGACTAGAGACTTGTTCGGTTAGTCAGGTCGTGGCCGACTCCCTCGCCCGGCTTCCGCTTGAAGGTTGCCGAGGTACATGACGTGTACAGGGAGATAAGTGGCGAAAGCGTGTGTGAAGAAGTACACCCCTGCAGGGTTAACATCATCTATTCGAATAGCCGGATTCCTCGGATATGGAAACTTGGACCCCTTGTACAGTTCATAGACAAGTGAAAGTGGATACTCTAAAACACGCAAGATAAGCGTGAGTGCTATGGATGGCGTTCTCGTAGGGAGACGGAAGCGGATCCATAGTGGTGTATTGATATGGTGAATATGTGGACTCGTGTGCGCCACCTCAAAAGAGTTACATGCAGTCGTAGTTCAGGATAGCCACCGAGTCAAAGCTGGCTTGCTGCAGTTAAACCCCACCATCCCTTTGTTGATAATGATGCATATGTAGATAGTTTTGATGTAAGTCTTGCTGGGTACATTTGTACTCACGTTTGCCTATTTCATGTTTTTGCAGAGAGACTTCAGTCACACTAGTATTTCCGCGTGGTCTTCGACGTTTAGCTTGTTACCTCAGCTATGATCTTGTGCCCTCGGCAGGATCTGGTAGATAGTCAGGCTTCTCAGCCTTTTTCATTTATAGATGTCTGTACTCAGACATGATAGCTTCCGCTTGTGCTTTGATTTGTATGCTCTGAATGTTGGGTCATGAGACCCATGTTTGTAATATCTCGCTCCTCGGAGCCTATTGAATAATTACTTGAGTTGTAGAGTCATGTTGTGATGCCATGTTGTATCTGCACATATCGAGCATATTGTGTGTATGTTGTTGAAATGCTTGGTATGTGTGGGATCTGACTATCTAGTTGTTTATCCTTAGTAGCCTCTCTTACCGGGAAATGTCTCCTAGTGTTTCCACTGAGCCATGGTAGCTTGCTACTGCTCCGGAACACTTAGGCTGGCCGGCATGTGTCCTTCTTCGTTCCTGTGTCTGTCCCTTCGGGGAAATGTCACACGATGAATACCGGAGTCCTGTTAGCCCGCTACAGCCCGGTTCACCGGAGTCCTGCTAGCCCAGTGCTACAGCCTGGATTCACTCGCTGATGACCGACACGTTCGATGTTGGGTCATGGATGCCTGTCCCTGTAAGTTTGTGCCACTTTGGGTTTACGACTAGCCATGTCAGCCCGGGCTCCTTACCATATGGATGCTAGCGACACTATCATATACGTGTGCCAAAAGACACAAACGGTCCCGGGCAAAGGTAAGACGATACCCGTGGGAATACCGTGCGTGAGGCCGCAAAGTGATATGGGGTGTTACAAGCTAGATCGATGTGGCATTGAGTCGGGGTCCTGACAGCGCTGGTATCAGAGCCTGACTGCCTGTAGGATTACCAAGCCAAACTGGTCGAAGTTGAGTCTAGATATTCTTTAGTTATGTAAGGGAATTGATTGTGGGATGGAACGTAAGGCTCTTTTTACTCCTTATACCTCATGGCCTTCTGATCTGAGTCATCATCTTCTCTTCTACGGGGATTAAGAACTAGGCTATCTCTTCTTTCTATCAGGATCACGTGTTACTAATCCGTAGACTTATAAGATTGTTGATTCAAGCCCCAGTTCAGTTCCTACTATCTTCCGTATGTTAATTGTTGATCTCGAAACCTTGATATTGTGCTTCTGAGTGGTTATGCCACCATTTTTGTGAATGTCTCAAATCTTCTCTGAGCATTTACAGCCGTTATGTTGTCCGAGTCATCCCAGGTTTCCAAAGAGTCTGATGCATTTGCAAAATCCTTTTTCCTCTGGTTTCAATGTCTTTTAGGTCAGGTTAATCACACAAATTGTTGAGTTGAGGTACTCTACTGCCTCGACCTTTATGTGGAGTTATTATTATGACCTTAGGTGTTTTAGGGAGTCACCTAGAAATCTAGCAACGTTTTGTGTTCCCAGTGTGAAGATTCTGGCCATCATTCTCGAAAGCATCTCGTGATGCTACTTAGTAATAGGTATTCTGTTCCTGGGTTCTTGAACCCGAGATTCACTCTACCTACTTCATGTTGATAGTAATTGCTAGTTCCTTCAGGATATTAGTAACTTTGCGATAGTCCTCGAGGTCCGTGGTATTTCCTTCTTCCAAATACTATGAACCGCTTATGGCAGATGTTTATTGGATCAAAAGATCACAATTAGAGTACTCTTGAGGAGATCTCCATTCATAAATCGTGACTCTGCCAGTCCTACCTCTCTGCATGGGTTATCTGGAAGAAATGTTGATCTCGCTCGACATACTAATCTATGCATCCACAACTCAGAAAATTATATGTTCCTTTGTGTTGTCCCTCTTTAGTTGCCTACTGACCTTCGTCTATCAATTGATAGTCAAGAGTATGCATGCATTCGTTTATCAATGCCTATTACTCATGTGGTCCGTCAAGCCATTCTGTCCTGAATGACTTGGAGAAACAAACTCCAGTACCTCATCCATATCTAGGATTGGGTCAAAGTAGTTATATTCCGCAGATCAAATGCCAATCCAGCTTTTGGTTCTGTTCTACCTTGGAGTATTACCCCCTTTATGTCAGGATTTTCATGAGGATTGCACCGGCTCTTGAGAATTCTTGATGTAGTGATACTTCTCGCCATCATTATTCATCCCTCGGTTCCGTGTTGTCGCAACCGGAATGTCGACAAGTGAATCGTGATGTGTGAAATCAATACTCCTAGCAACCTTGTTGCTTGGTAGATAAATGGACAATAACCTCATTCTTAACGTGTTTGTTCTTGAATCATCATTCTAAGATTATCGTGCTACCTTGTCCATCTTCCTGGTGCACATTTCGATTGATGAGTTAGGATTTTGTCAAGTCCTCGCTCATTTGATCATATCGTCTTGCCCTGAAAGGCGAGATTGTTCTCGAGCTTAGTAACATACCGGTGGTTCGTGACTTTCCAAATATCTTCTTGGAAGCGTTACCGGGTTATTTCCTGACTGTTATGTTGGGCTTGTGATCAAGTTGGTTTCTTGTGAACCACCCTTTCTCCAAGAATCTGTGTTGGATATCCCGGAGCTAGTTGGTTAAGCTAGACAACAACTTGGAGAGTTGGAGGATAAAAGCTTGCCTGAATTAGTTCGTTCCAAAGGGATAATCTTGTGTAGTGTGTGTTGAAGAAAGATGATATCTTCATCGATTGGTCCCTGTGATCAGTTGCTGGACCTATTGTCTTATCAATCCTTTGATTTGAGTGTGGGCTATCGTCAAATCAAATCAGTACCAATGATGCTCGTAATGTTGTCTTATTCGTGGTTGATCCCTCGAGCATACACCATTACATCTTTGGCCTGACCAATGCTATCACTTGTTCACTTAACTATGGAATTCCTTTTAAAGGGAAACCCGGAAGAATTGTTGTTGAGCCCATTGACAACATCCTTATCTCCTCCATGATTTTGTTGAACATTAAGCTAGTGTTGGAAACTTTTGAAGGCATTTTCTTCATGCTAGCTCATGAAGTAATTGTTTGATGAAAGGAGTGACTTCCTCTTATACACGTGCATTTGGTGAAAGTTGCCACCGTGAATTTGAGAAAGTTAGTTTTGCTTCCTCTGGAATCACCCCAAGTCATTCATGCATACGTGCGAAGTATTCTGTGGTCTGGAGATTTGCAACCTCCATTCTATATGTATATCCTAGCACACCAAGCCACTGATTGACTCGTTCAAGGAAAAGAAGTCTATGCTTGGGATCTAATCCATGGACTTGCGTAAAGACTTCGATATCCTCGATGATGGCTCCCAACCAGAACTCGGTAGTGTTTTATTGTAAGACTACCATGTGGGCATGCTTGTCTGGAACAACGTGTTCACATGTTTGTAGCAGAACCAGCTCATGTTTTGGAGCTTGCTATCGTAGTTCATTTCCTGAGAATCTCGCAACGTCATCTCGTCGATTTGTGTTGCAAACTTTCATTTTTCTTCCTAGACTCGATGAGTCTGGAATATCCTGACACCAACCAGATCTGAGTCTCAGGCAGATATGATGGTTGGAATATTTCCCAAGAACTATAATATTGGTCCCTCGATAACCGGTAAAGTGGATGTCGTGGCCAACACACCCAGCCGGAAGACCTATTATTGTAGTATCTTGTTTGAGGAAGTTGGCCACCTCCCCATAAGGATTTCGTAGGAATTACCTCCGTAACTGTTCCTTATGGATTCTATTGCT
Source organism: Triticum dicoccoides (assembly GCF_002162155.2). Lineage (NCBI taxonomy): Eukaryota > Viridiplantae > Streptophyta > Magnoliopsida > Poales > Poaceae > Triticum > Triticum dicoccoides. Next base: position 614,529,127 of record NC_041392.1, read on the forward strand.
CCCGAAGTCCGACCTTTTACTTGTTGTCTAGTTACCAAACCATTTCAATGATTGGATTACACTAGCACATCAAGGAGAACATTAGAAGCGGAGTGCTAAATGTCTCTCGGTCGATCATCCAGATTTTGTTTCCTTGGCCTCGCTAGGATGAAATCTGAGTTGATGTTATCTTCCTATGCATCTGCATCGTCCATCGTTGTTCATCATGGTGGTATGTTGTGTTGCCAAGATCCTTGACACGGATGTTGGTAAAACTTTGATGAATATGGAAATGCTCAAGTTCTTGAGAGCATGCACAAGCGCTAGGTGTTATCATCGGCACTAACTGGGTTTGCTCTCAGTTTCCTCGGCAATGCTATGACCTTTTCAAACAGTGAATTCACCCTCTATTGTTGGGTTCTTCCCCAGTTACCAGAATCATTCCCAGCATTTGCATTTTGTTCCCAGCTTGCACCACCAATGTGCCATTCTACCATGGGTCTCTTCCATTTCCGGTGGTAAGCAAATTCATCCATTATGTTGTCTTCAACAAGGTAATCCACATCATCCAAGTCCGAGTATGCCATTCTACCGAACCCCTCCAAACGATCACTCAAGAATTGCCTTAGGCTGGTATAAAGAGTTTCAATGATCTCAGTATCAAAAGTAATTCTTTTTGCCACTTAAGGGGATATATCTTCGAGTCACCTTCCCTAAGGTGCATCATTATGGTGTCATGTCAACTTAACTCCTCGCTACGTTGACAATCGTTTACCACCTTCTTAAGTGTGGAATTATTGTCCACCTAGTGAACCTTCGTCATCCGTTTCTTTCCACCCCTCTTGATGTGTATCTCGTGTCTCAACCCGAGAGATGGTTCTAAGTCTCATTCCGTGAGTTAATCCTGAGTTGTTCGACCTTCGAGAAGACCGATCCTTCTAGAGTTTTCCTTTCCTCTTCTTGTCATGATTAGCTGAAGTTCTCAGAGCAAGACGACAAGACAAAGATGGTGTTCAAATCAACGTTCATTTGCAGTGCAACCTGGATCGTGAAGATTGTACTAGTTTGCGTTTCCCCTTCATCCTACCCTACGCTTGAATCTCGAGACGAGATTCTTGTTTAGTGGGGGTGAGTTGTCACATCCCTAGCTGCTGGTAGTGCTCTAGGCTAGCTCATGTGTGCATCATGTTTAAATTCTGAAAATTTGAACTGAGGGAATTTTGGAAGCCTCAAAAACTTAAATAAAAGAGGGGCAAAAACCCTAGAAATCTCATTCATTGCTCCAAAATGCTCTTCTTAAATATTTGATAATTTTTGGTAAGGGTTCTGGTCCCAACCAAAATATTGAACATTTTTAAGGAATTATTTTTGGGACTTTGGATTTAATTCATTAGCTATTTGAATTTGAATTATATTCATATAATTAGAATATAATTTCAAATACCCCTGATATATTTTATAAGCTTTTGGAAAAGTCCATCTAGCAATATAAAATATTCAGAGGAGTTTTTGGCATTGTTTGAATTATTTTAAATTCAAAACAGTGGCAAAATAAATTAAATAAAAATAAACAGAACAGAAAATAAAAGAGCAGAAGCCTACCTGGCGCTTACCTGTCCAGCCCAGCCGGCCCAGCTCCTCCCGCTGGCCCAGCCCACCGCCGCCTCCCTCCCCTGTCGTCTTCCTCCCTGCCAGGAGGACGGGCACGCGCCCAGCGCGCGCGGCCACGCGCCCCGGCCACCTCCTGCTTCCCGGCCACCTCCTGCTTCCCCCCCGGCCTCCCTAGCGACGCCACGACGAGGCCTCGTGTCCCCTCGCTCCTCTTCCTCCCCCGCTGCATCCCCTCTCTCCTCTGCTCCCTCTCTCTCGCCCGAACCCGAACGCAGCCATCGCCGCCGACTAGAACCACCGCGGCCACAGGCCCTCCCTCGCCTCGCCGACGTGTCCATGGCCTCCGCCTCAACGCCCTCGTCCTCCCCGTCGACTCACTCGACGCCGGACGCCTCAAAACACCGTCACCGGTCTCTTCTTCATCGCCGGCCGCCGCGGATCCCCATCGTCGACTCGTCACCGTCCGGCCTTCCCCGAGCCCGCTTCGACGTCTGCTGCAACCGCCGTGAGCCACCGAACCTTTTCCCCCTCTCCGTTCTCGCTCTCGTGCGCCGTAGCCGCCACCCCTTGCTCGCCCGTACGCGCCGCCGCCTGTGACCGCCGCCGACGAGTCTCCGGCCACCTAGCGGTCCGGCCGTCGTGCTCAACTCCCTTCCCGCGCCACGTAGAGCACATAGGTGCCCCGCACGAGTCTCCCCGGCCACCGTAGCGTCGACCCTGAGCTCACCCGAGCTCCGGCGACCGCCAAGGTCGACGCCGGCGACAACTCCGGCCACCCCCGCACCCAACGCCTGCACCACTCGACGCGCGAGTCCACCAGCGTCACGTAGATGCCCTCCGCCGGCCGTTTGGTCGCCGGAGATGCAAACCCGAGGCTCGCCGCCGCGGTTGGCCTCGCCGGCGTCAAGTCGCCGGTGGGGTTGACCCCGTTGACAGTTGACTTGCTGGGCCCAGTTTGACCCTGGGTCACTGACGTGTGGGCCTCTGGCCACTAACTAAATTAGGATTAGCACTAATCGGATTAGTTAAACTAATTACCCCCTGCTGACACTGACATGTGGGCCCTAGTGCCCTAATCTTTAATTAAACTAAACTAAACCCCCCTATTTAACCCGTGTCACTGACGTGTGCACCCCACACGTCAGGTTTGACCTGGACCGCCCTGTTGACCTAATGACGTCAGGGTGCGGTCATGCTGACGCCATATTCCTTTTCTGGAATTTAGTTTATTTTATAATAATCAAGAAATTCCAGAAATAGCTAAAACTTCAATAAATCATAGAAAATTAACCGTAACTCCAAATTAAATAATTTATATATTAAAAATTATCAGAAAAATTCAAGGAATCCATCTGTACCATTTTCATGCATGTTAGAACAACTTATCACTACTGTTTAGCACAAATCAATTAAATGGCATTTGAATAATCACATATGGAGTTTGAATTTGAATCTTGTATTCAAACCAACTTCATTTAATCTGTTGCTAGTTGAATTAGCCCAAAACACATTCATTTTGCCATGTCATGATCATGCATCATATTGTGCATTGCATTGATTGTGTTCCCTTCTGTGTTGCCGGTATTTGTCCCCTCTCGATAGACGTGTACCGACGATGTGATCGATGACACTGATGAAGAGCTATATTATCTTCATAAGTGCCAGGCAAGCAAAACCCCCTTGTTCATTCCGATAAAATCCCACTCTCTCGCTCCTGCTCTCTTTTACTGCACTAGGACAACAACGACATATTTGATACTTGCTGCGGTAGCTGAACCCCTTTATCCTTTGCATGACCTGTCATTCCACAGTAAATAGATGAAACCCACTAGCATGAGTAGGAGTTGTTTGAGCCCTGTTGTGCCTACTCATTCATGTTTGTTGTCATGCCTGCTATTGCTTAGAGTTGAGTCAGGTCTGATTCATCAGGGATGAATCAGAGGCGTGTGAACATGTCCTACTGTGTGTGAGCTAAGTGTGTGAACACGATTTGGTAAAGGTAGCGGTGAGAGGCCATGTAGGAGTACATGGTGGGTTGTCTCATTGCAGCCGTCCTCAGGAACTGAGTTCTGTGTTTGTGATCCATGATCAGTTACTACCACACATTGGGCTCCGGGCGCTCCAAGCTCTCTCGACTTATTAATCAACATGATCTCTGTCCAGGAGTTGCAACTAGTTTCTGGTGTTTGTAGGTAGTGTTAGTAGTCTACCAAGTGGCACCCGGTACAGGTGGGCTTGGGACAGACTAGGCACAGTGGCCCGGTGTACCAAGTGGCACCGGTTGGTGGGCTTGGGAACCCGGCACACATCGTTTGGGGCCGTAAGAGACACCCCGGCCGGATCTCCTTGCGGATGGAACCCGAATAGGCGATAAACCTGGACTAGAGACTTGTTCGGTTAGTCAGGTCGTGGCCGACTCCCTCGCCCGGCTTCCGCTTGAAGGTTGCCGAGGTACATGACGTGTACAGGGCGATAAGTGGCGAAAGCGTGTGTGAAGAAGTACACCCCTGCAGGGTTAACATCATCTATTCGAATAGCCGGATTCCTCGGATATGGAAACTTGGACCCCTTGTACAGTTCATAGACAAGTGAAAGTGGATACTCTAAAACACGCAAGATAAGCGTGAGTGCTATGGATGGCGTTCTCGTAGGGAGACGGGAGCGGATCCATAGTGGTGTATTGATATGGTGAATATGTGGACTCGTGTGCGCCACCTCAAAAGAGTTACTTGCAGTCGTAGTTCAGGATAGCCACCGAGTCAAAGCTGGCTTGCTGCAGTTAAACCCCACCATCCCTTTGTTGATAATGATGCATATGTAGATAGTTTTGATGTAAGTCTTGCTAGGTACATTTGTACTCACGTTTGCCTATTTTATGTTTTTGCAGAGAGACTTCAGTCTCACTAGTATTTCCGCGTGGTCTTCGACGTTTAGCTTGTTACCTCAGCTACGATCTTGTGCCCTCGGCAGGATCTGGTAGATAGTCAGGCTTCTCAGCCTTTTTCATTTATAGATGTCTGTACTCAGACATGATAGCTTCCGCTTGTGCTTTGATTTGTATGCTCTGAATGTTGGGTCATGAGACCCATGTTTGTAATATCTCGCTCCTCGGAGCCTATTGAATAATTACTTGAGTTGTAGAGTCATGTTGTGATGCCATGTTGTATCTGCACATATCGAGCATATTGTGTGTATGTTGTTGAAATGCTTGGTATGTGTGGGATCTGACTATCTAGTTGTTTATCCTTAGTAGCCTCTCTTACCGGGAAATGTCTCCTAGTGTTTCCACTGAGCCATGGTAGCTTGCTACTGCTCCGGAACACTTAGGCTGGCCGGCATGTGTCCTTCTTCGTTCCTGTGTCTGTCCCTTCGGGGAAATGTCACGCGATGAATACCGGAGTCCTGTTAGCCCGCTACAGCCCGGTTCACCGGAGTCCTGCTAGCCCAGTGCTACAGCCTGGATTCACTCGCTGATGACCGACACGTTCGATGTTGGGTCATGGATGCCTGTCCCTGTAAGTTTGTGCCACTTTGGGTTTACGACTAGCCATGTCAGCTCGGGCTCCTTACCATATGGATGCTAGCGACACTATCATATACGTGTGCCAAAAGACGCAAACGGTCCCGGGCAAAGGTAAGACGACACCCGTGGGAATACCGTGCGTGAGGCCGCAAAGTGATATGGGGTGTTACATGCTAGATCGATGTGGCATTGAGTCGGGGTCCTGACAACTTGGAAGATCAAGTCAATCAGTGTATGTGTATCACTATGCAAAAAAGATTTAGTAGTAACCTCTAGCTTTCTTTGCTCTATCTTTTTCTCACCGCTCAACATTTATATTTGCCCCTAATATATTTTCAAGATACTTCAATGACAAAATATCAACATGATTACATGGACCCATATTTTGTTATCTGCTCCATGAAAATACTGAAATCTTCTCTTGCTTGTGCTCATCAAAGCATGTTACTTTTGAAGGTATACCCATTTCTTTTGCATTTAATTATAATGTGAAGAAAAACGAAAATAGTCATTACATACTTGACATAAACCGATGCTTCCCTTTTCACTACAAATATTCTCTATTATTTACTCTTTTTATCTCTGTTTTTCTCCTCCTATATCCACCATGTGGCCTAACCTATATGTTCGTCAGTGCATTAGAAACGATATAACGACGACATTGTGCACCCCAAGGAATCAAGTTAGACTTCGGTGGGAAATCTGTGTTGAATTGTGTTATTGTTGCCAAACACATCTTTATAATTCCATACTAATCTTTCTACTTCTTTATTCTACATATCTCCATTAGTTGTTATTCATTCCACAAAAAAGAAAATTATGGTTTGTAATTTGCATCCTGCAGAAAGATGCTGAAGATTCAACCGAAATATTTATTGTAGTTGAAGACATTGTCATGTCACAACATGTAACTAATGGCATTGAGGTTAGCATGCTGTCACACAAAGGTATTTCAACAATAAGTAAATGCCTTACTTTATGCCTTCTTACTCTGTTAGTCTCACCAATATTTGAGTTGAAATTGAAGTTTCATGGTAGTACAATATAATTCCTCTTGATATTACACACATATGCTTGTGACAATATATCAGTTTGCTCTAATTGCTTGTGTAACCCGGCCATCTAATGGTATGTAATTATTGAAGTATATTCAGAACTTTTTCGCTCTCGCTTAATTTTGTCATAGATTATTTTTGGTCTGTTTTTCTTCATGAAGTTACATTTAAATTAGAGCTTAATGGAACCGAACCATCAATTTGTTTAGTTTTGTCGTGGTTAGCTCCACTTCTAAAAAATGTTTATATTAAATCTCATAGCTGAACCTTATATCACTGGTAGAAAAAGGGCCTGTTGTCCCGGTTCGTAATGGCCTTTAGTCCTGGTTCCTGAACCGGGACTAAAGGGTCGGTACTAATGCCCTGACCCTTTAGTCCCGGTTCAGACCAGAACCGGGACTAAAGGCCCTCCACGGGGGCGATCCACCTTTAGTCCCGGTTGGTAACACCAACCGGTACTAAAGGAAATTTTCTGATTTTTTTTTGATTTTTTTTTGATTTTTTTTATTTTCAAATTTCTAATTTTTTTTAACCTCTAATCTCTAATCACCCCTCATCACTGCTCAATTTAATCTCTAATCACCCCTCATCATTCCAAATCATCTAACTTCCCGGACGGTCACCCATCCTCCCACTCCCCCAGCCTGAGCACGCTTAACTTCGAGGTTCTATTCTCCCTCGTTTCCAAGTCTGCACTCGTTGTTTTCCTGACAATAGTAAGATGTCAATCCTATTAACCCTCAGGAGTTTAGCTTGAGCATGAAGTCACACATTTCACTATTTGAGTTTGAAACTATTGTTCTAAAAAACAATATTTTTTTAGTAACACTAATATTTCTTGAATAAGTAGTTTGACCATTGTTTGACCACAGTTTGACCATAGTTTGACCAGATTTGACCAAAATTCAAAAAAACTGAAATAATTATTTAATAACACTAATATTCTTGAATAATTATTTAGTAACACTAATACTTCTTGAATAAGTAGTTTGACCATAGTTTGACAAGATTTAATGAAAATTTAAAAAACTGAAATTTGAGCATAACTTTTTTCCTTTTGGAATTTGAGGATTCTACAAATTTGCAAACAGGCCATAGGTAGTCTCCATTGGATGTAACTTTTCGAGTAGATGATTTTTCATATAAAAAACTTTTTAATCCGAGTTCGTATGCAAAAGTTATGCCCATTTTACAAATTCCAGAGAGATTTTGTAAATAAAGTCGAAATTCATATATGTAAATTTTCCCAACAACTAGACCACATATCACATGGGAAACTTATTTTATTTTATTTTTTTGACATTTCCATCATTTTCTTTTGTTTTTTCTAAAACTGAAAAGGCGGTCCACTGGGAGGGGGGGGAGAGTTTGAAAATGGGACCTTTAGTACCGGTTCGTGCCATGAACCGGTACTAATGCCTCAAAGCCCATTAGTCCCGGTTGGTGGCACCAACCGGGACTAAAGGTCTAAACTTTAGTACCGGTTGGTCCACCAACCGGGACTAATGGGCATCGCACCCTTTAGTCCCGGTTCGTGGCACGAACCGGGACTAAAGGGCCCAAGTGAACCGGGACTAATGCCTTACCCGCACGAACCGGGATAAATGCACCCATTGGTCCCGGTTTTGGACTGAACCGGGACTAATGGGCTTACCCGGCCTGGACCAATGCCCCCTTTTCTACTAGTGTATAATGAAAATTGACAATTTATTATTTATCATTTCAAATATATATTAAAATGTGTTCTATTCTTGGTAGATTTAATAAGATATGTTTCTTGTATGACTCGAAACCTTCTTCAACCAATATAATTTTTGTGTGGCCTTATTGTTCATCCAAGGGCATTTCGATAGGTTAGCATTTTTTAAGGGGTGGTTAGCGTTTTTTTACCGTGCATGGTATCATTCCATTATTGTTTGACCGCCCCGGTTAAATCTGTATGTACCCATCCGTTAGATGCATGCGAACAGACATGGCGCATGCATGCTTTTGTAGTACTCTCTCCATTTCTAAATATAACTTTTTTAAATATTTCACTATGAACTACATACGGATGTATATAGACGTATTCCAGAAGGTAGATTCATTCATTTTGCTTCGTATATGTAATTCATATTAAAACCTCTAAAAGGACTTATATTTAGGAACGGGGGAGTATATGTTGTATATAGATAGATTAAATGATCTAGGCGTGCCATTTTTCCTAAAAGGGCATGACCTGTTGGCTACGTGTGCCCTATTTGGGACATAATGACCCCTGCCCACGTTTTGTAAGTAAAACAGGTGATCTGGGTTTTGTGTTTCCTTTCCGATGAAGAGCCTTCCGTATTTTTCTCATCAGGTTTTGTACGTGTCCATATGAGACTCTGTTTCCTTCATGTTTGACTCGGCTAGGTTTGTACGTGCCAATGCTAGTTTTTTTTCTCATCAACGTGATATCCATAGACTTGTTTGTACGTGATTGATGTTGTGCGTTCCTTTTTTTACTTTTAATCTAAACCGTTAAAATTAAGATCGACATAGCATATATTTTTAGCACATGTGGACAAACATGGCGACATATTTGACTTATATCTTAATTATATAATAGATTACCAAAATTTTCTTACCTGTATGTCTTTTACATATTGCTCCGTGGCTCTGACTAGACCATTTTGAGCGGCACGGAGGTACGCATCTCCCGAATTGAAGGCATCTAATGCCTCTTGGGAGAAACAAGCGTCGCGAAGAATTGTCCGGCGACGCCTGTGGTTCATGGCACTCTCCACCTCAGAGTTGGTGGCAGACAACATGTCCACATCCTCCGTCGGAGGAGCGTCCGGTGCGCGCCTTGTGTTCGCCTGTGCCTCCGGACCAGGCTTTGGAGCCTGGCTGGTGGAGGCGCGATTGGCAGCCTCTCCGGATATAGTCCGGCGAGGTCTCTTTGTCCTGAAGAGAGCACGAGTGTTAATATGCCTTGAAGGTATAGCACCTGGGATAAGGGGGCGCGCCATACCTTTGCGCTGACGCCTCGGTCCGGACTGCACCTATTTTCTGCCCACGGTGCCTTGCGGCCCCTCGTTGGCTTGTCGCCGCAGGTTCGGCCTCCCGTCTCAAAAACCTCCCCTGCAAAGCTCGGTTGTAATCAGGAAACTGAAAACACGAGAGGGCGGACCCCTATTCGGGGTACTGGGACTTCGATCTCAGTTACCTGGGAGGCCGGGATTAGCCCTAGGTAATCGGCCGTAATGGCCACCAAGGCATTGTTCTTGCTCAATTGATGGAACACTCCATCAATCAGCTCCACAGATAAGTCCGGATCCTCTTGAGAGGCCGGGTCGAGGGACCGTCCTGGGTCCTCGGGTTGTGGATGAGGGCTGTTTATTTCTTTAACAGCCTGGCGCAGTTCCTGCGTTGAAGTCGTTAGACTGAATATTTAACAATGGGAATATAAAATGGATGGGCAAGTAAAATGTGACCACTTACCCAGCTTGGGGGATTGTACATAGAAAATCCACCCTGTGGGTCGACGCAGAGAAATTCCTCCTCTTCTCCCTTGTACAAAGCGGACAAGGTCTTTGTTAGAGCCGCAGCCGAATCCGGCCCCTTACGGCCGTAGCGGGTGGCGTCGTCCTCCCCGTTGAAGTCCCACATGGGGTGGCCTCTATACTGTAGCGGCTGCACCCCTCGCATGATGCATGCGGCCATGACCCCGATCATGGTCAGTCCGGAATGAGCTAACAATCTTATCCGGCCCATCAGGTAAAGAACGTCCTTGTCACTTTCCCTTTGAGGGCTCTGTGGACGCAAACTTAGGCGCTTCTTTAGTGTAGCACTGTCGAACTCAGGGAGGCCGATCCGGACAGGATCCGGCAGCGGGACGTCCTCTATGTAAAACCATTCCGAAGGCCAGTCCTCGCATGCCTTCTTTGGGGTTCCGGATAGATATCCGGTCCCGGCGATGCGCCACACTTCGGCTCTGCCCACTTGATATATTGACCCCTTCTGAGAACGGGGCACAAGGCAGAATAGCTCTTTCCATAGCCCGAAATGAGCCTCAACACCCAAAAACAGCTCGTAGAGGGCTACGAAGCCCGCGATATGCAATACGGAGGTAGGCATAAGATTGTGTAGCTGGAGGCCATAGAACTCCAGGAGCCCCCGGAGAAACGGATGGATTGGAAATCCGAGCCCACTTATTAAATAAGGGACAAGGCATACCCGCTCTCCTTTGGAGGGATTAGGGGCACTCTCCGCTTGCTCTCCGCCGTTATAGATGGCAAGATCAGCTCGAACCGGGACCATATAGGCCGGGGGGAGAAATCCCTTGGTCTGGAGCGTCACTAGCTCGCTATGTAGGATGGAGCATCTCTCCCAATATCCAGGCTGAGGGCTGGAAGGGCGACAGGAGGAGTTGCGACGGCTGGCCATGGTGGAATGGACCTTTGTCGGATGCGCTCTGATGAACACTCACGAAGGGGAGAAGGTGTGGTTTGGATCCAAATCCTCGTCCCCTTAAATGGGTGGCTCATTTACGCGGCTAGGGGTGTGGATGTAAAAACACTCAGACTTTTCATATTCGTTTGACACGTGGGAGACGGCCATTATTGGGCGTAGAAGCCAAGGAGCGCAACATTTACAAGAAACCGGACTTTATTCAACAGGTACACGGAATTTGGAGGAGAACCCACCTTGCAATGCCGAAGACAATCTGCGCCGGACTCATCGTCATTGAAGCCTGGTTCGGGAGCTACTGAGGGAGTCCTGGATTAGGGGGTGTTCGGATAGCCGGACTATACCTTCAGCCGGACTCCTGGACTATGAAGATACAAGATTGAAGACTTCGTCCCGTGTCCGGAAGGGACTTTCCTTGGCGTGGAAGGCAAGCTTGGCGATACGGATATGTGGATCTCCTACCATTGTAACCGACTTTGTGTAACCCTAACCCTCTCCGGTGTCTATATAAACCGGAGGATTTTAGTCTGTAGGACAACATACAGAACAACAATCATACCATAGGCTAGCTTCTAGGGTTTAGCCTCTCTGATCTCGTGGTAGATCTACTCTTGTACTACCCATGTCATCAATATTAATCAAGCAGGACGTAGGGTTTCACCTCCATCAAGAGAGCCCGAACCTAGGTAAAACTTCGTGTCCCTTGCCTCCTGTTACCATCCGGCCTAGACGCACAGTTCGGGACCCCCTGCCCGAGATCCGCCGGTTTTGTCACCGACAGAAGTATTACCAGGTTGTTCCCTGATTGCTATGTTGAGTTCATGATCATGTTGTTTTTTCTCTAAACCATCCATTCTCCAAGAATCTGTGTTGGATACCCCCGAGCTAGTTGGTTAAGCTAAACAACAACTTGGAGAGTTGGAAGATGGAAGCTTGTCTGACTTAGTTCATGCTAAGGGATATCCTTGTGTGTGTGTGTGTGTGTTGAAGATAGATGATATCTTCATCGACTGATCCCCGTGATCAGTTGTTGAACCTATTGTCTTGTCCAAACTTTGATTTGAGTATGGGCTATCGTCAAATCAAGTTACAACCAACGATATTCGTAATGTTGTCTACTCGTGGTTGACTCCTCGAGCATGCACCATTACATCTTTTGGTCTGACCAATGCTATCACCATGTTCACATGATGGTGGAAGTCCAGTGATATGGAAATTCCGATGAGTTGCTGTTGAACCCATCAGCAGCATTTTGTCTCCCCCATGATTCATGTTGAACATCAACCTAGTGTTGAAAACCTTGTAAGCAATGCCTTCATGTTCTGTTCATGAAGCTTATGCTTGGATTAAAGAAGTGACTTTCTCCAAGTTCACGTGCACTAGGTGTAAGTTGCCGCCATGAATTTGAGAAAGGTTTGTTTTGTTTCCCTTGGAATCATCCCAAATCAGGCATGCATACGTGCGAAGTATTCTATGGTTTGGTAGATTAATTACCTCCACTCCAAATGTGTCCCTAGCACACTAAGCCACTAATTGGTTTGTTCAAGGAGAAGAAGTTTCCTCTTAAGAGCTAGACTTACGCAAGGACTTCGATATCCTCGTTAATGG
>NC_041392.1:614541510-614624788 GCF_002162155.2 Triticum dicoccoides
CGGTAGTGTTTCATTGTAAGACTACCAAGTGACCATGCTTGTCTAGGACAACGTGTTCACATGCTTGTAGCAGAACCGACTCATGTGTTGGAGCTTACTACCGTAGTTCATTCCCCCGAGAATATCGCAACGTCATCTCGTCGATTTGTGTTGCAAACTTTCATTTTCTTTCCAGACCCGATGAGTCTGGATTATCCTGACACCAGCCGGATCTGAATCTCATGCAGCCACAATGGCTGGGACGTTTCTCAAGGACTGTAATATTGGTCTCTCTGTAACCCGGTAAAGTGGATGTTGTGGCCAACACACCCAACCGGAAGACTTATTATTGTAGTATCTTGATTGAGAAAGTTGGCCACCTCCCCATCAGGATTTCGTAGAAATTATTCCAATAGTTGTTCCTTATGGATTTTTGTGTTCACGAAGTCCGACCTTTTACTTGATGTTCTAGATATCAAACCATATCTATGAATGGATTATGCTAGCACATCAAGGAGAACATTAGAAGCGGAGTGCTAAATGTCTCTCGGTCGATCATCCAGATTTTGTTTCCTTAGCCTCGCTAAGGGGAAGTCTGAGAAGGTGCTATCTTCCTTTGTATCCGCATCATCCATCACTAGTCATCATGGTAGTATGTCGTGTTGCCAGGGTCCGTGCCACGGATGTTGGTAAAACCTTGATGAATATGGAAATGCTCAAGTTCTTGAGAGCACGTGCAAGCAAAATCATCCGTTGTGTTGCCTTCAACAAGGTAGTTCACATCATCCATTCTAGTCCGGGTATGCCATCCCTTCGTATTCCGCCAAACAGTTGTTGTGATTGCCTTAGGCTGGTATAAGGAGTTTCAATGATCTCCGAATCAAAAGTAATTCTTTTTGCCACTGAAGGGAATAATTCTACGAGTCACCTTCCGCAAGGTGCCCCGTTATGGGATCATGGCAATTATTTCCTCGCCACCTTGACACCATCCACCATCTCTCTAAGCGTGGAATTGTTGCCCACCAAATCAAATCTCGTCGTTTGTTCTGCCATCCCTCTTGATGTGTTTCGTGTCTCAACTCGAGATGTTTCAACATCTCATTCCGTGAGTTGATCTTGTATAGCTTGATCTTCGGGAAGATCAATCCTAGTAGAGTTTCTTTCCATTGTCATTGTGTGGATGAAGATCTCAAAAGCGAGGATGTCAAGATCAACGTATGCAACGAATCAACAACCTTATGAGGTGCAACCTGGATCGCGAAGATTGTGTTGGTCTTGTGCCGCCTCTGTCTTCTTACCTCATGTCTTGAATCTCAGGACGAGATTCTTGTTTAGTGGGGGTGAGTTGTCACATCCCTAGTTCTGGTAATGCCTAGTGCTAACATATGGTGTTGCATCATGTCTACTTGAAATGGGGATGACAGAACCCCCAGCACCCCATTAATCCAACTAGGATTTACTAAAATCTTTTTCAATGAACCTGAAATGCCCTTCTAAAATGTTCATCATCTTTGCCTTGGTCTTAACCCTCTGTCAAAAATGGTGCACATATTTCTAGGACATCATAGGGTCACTGAATTAAATCATACTCTATTTGCATTTGGGCATTTAAATGCTATAGAATATTTTAGATGTCCAAACAATCCTAAACTGAAATGTTCCATGTTGGTTATATGCTAAACAGTGGGCATAAGCAGTTTGGTGATTTTTGAAAGTGCCTAAGCATTTTTAGAAAAGCCACAAAGTTGCAGAAAAATAGAAAACAGGAAATAAAAGAGAGAAAGAGACTTACCTGGCCTACCTCGACGGCCCAGTAGGCAGCCCACCTGGCCGGCCCAGCCAGCGCCACTGCCAGTCATCTCCCACCTCTTGCCAATAGGACGAGAGGCGTGTGGCCGCCGTGCGCGCGCGCACGCGCTCGCCAGCTTCTGCTTGCCGCTGCTGCTGGAGACGGCCACGAGCGCCACGACACCCCCCTGACCACCCCTCTCTCTCTAGACCCCCCCTCCTCCTCCTCTACTCTCTCTCTCCCGCGATCGACCACGAGCACCTGAGAGCGCCGACGAGCACCACCGCGGCCCTCGTCCACCCCTCACCACGTCGATGCTTCCAGAAGAAGCGCCGCGCCTTCCTCTTCGTCTCCACCAACCCATGTGACGCCGGAAGCCCCGTAGCACCGTCCCCGCCGTCGTCTTCTTCCTCCGGATGCCGGAGATCGGCTTCGCCATTCTGCCCGCACTGGACCTCCCCCGAGCCGCTGACCTCTTCAACGTGATCGCTGTCAGCTTCCGCGCTGAACCCCTCTCTTCTCCCTCGCGTTCGCGAGCTGCAGGACGCATCTCCGCCATGGCCGAGAGCTCGGCTCCGCCGCGCATGTCGCCGCCGTCGTTCTAGCCACCGCCGCTCGCGTCCGAACCTATAAACGCACTCAGCGCGTTCCCAGGAACCCGTAGCACTCGCGGGTTCGCCCTGCCGTGCCCTGTAGCGCTGCCTCCGAGCACGCCCGAACTCCGGCCGCCGAGCAAGTTGCCGCCGCCGTCGATTTAGGTCACCTGAGCTGCTGCTGTGTGCACCACAAGACGTAGACGAGCTCCAGAATCACGTAGAGCCTCTCAGCCATCGATTTGGTCGACGAAGGAGCTTTCTGACGCCCTCCGCCGTCTCTGGTGTCGCCGGCGATGACACGCGGGTCAACTCCGGCGAGTTTGACCCAGCTGACTAGGGGTTTGACCTCCCCTGGCTCACTGACGTGTGGGCCCAGGACACTAACTAAACTAGGATTAGTATTAGTTTAACGCTAACTAAATTTAGTTAGTTAACTAACCACTGACCAGTGGGTCCCACTGGTCAGGGTTGACCTGGACCGCGCCCGTTGACCGCTGACATCACAGTGACATCATGCTGATGCAATAATCTTTTCTGGATTTATTCTTTTACTGGAAATTCCAGAAAATTGCCTAAACTTCTAAAATTCATAGAAATTCAACCGTAACTCCAAATGAAAAGATTTATATATGAAAAATGATCAGAAAAATCCAATATATCCATTTGTACCATTTTCATGCATGTTAGAACAACTTATAGCTACTTTTTAGGACAAATCAAATGTATGGCATTTAAATAACCATATGTGGAGTTTGAATTTGAACCTAGTGTCCAAACCAACTCCATTTAACTTGTTGCTAGTTGCATTAGCTCAATCAACAGCATATTGCCATGTCATGATCATGCATCATATTGTTGCATCGCATTGATTGTGTTCTTCCTTGTTTGCCAGTAATTGTCCCCTCTCAGTAGACGACGTTCCGACGATGTGACCGATGACACCGATGAAGAACTATACAATCTTCAGAAGTGCCAGGCAAGCAAAACCCCCTTGTTCATTCCTATATAATCACACTCTCTCGCTCCTGCTCTCTTTTACTGCATTAGGACAACAACGTTTCAACTGTTACATGCTGCGGTAGCTGAACCCCTTTCCTCTGCATGACCTGTCATTGCCACAGTAAATAGATAAAACCTACTAGCATGAGTAGGAGTTGTTTGAGCCCTGATGTGCCTACTCACTCATGCTTGTTTGTCATGCCTGCTGCTGCTTAGAGTTGAGTCAGGTCCGATTCATTGAGGATGAATTGGAATGTGGTGAACATGTCTTATGGTTGAGAGCTAAGTGTGTGAACACGATTTGGTAAAGGTATCGGTGAGAGGCCATGTAGGAGTACATGGTGGGTTGTCTCATTGAAGCCGTCCTTAGGAACTGAGTTCTGTGTTTGTGATCCATTAATAGCTACTACCACACATTGGAATGCTTAAGTGGCCCTCTCGACTTATTAATCAACCTGATCTCTGTCCAGGAGTTGCAACTAGTTTCTGGTGTTTGTAGGTTGTGTTAGTAGTCTACCAAGTGGTACCCGGTACAGGTGGGCTTGGGACACACTAGGCACCATGGCACGGTGTACCAAGCGTAGATCCATCCATCGAGGTGGTCTTGGGAACCCTGAACACATCATTTGGGGCCTTGAGCGACACCCCGACTGGATCTCCTTGTGGATGGAACCCGAATAGGCGATAAACCTGGACTAGGGACTTGTTGGTTAGTCAGGTCATGGCCGACTCCCTCGCCAGGCTTCCGCTTGAAGGTTGCCGAGATACACGACGTGTACATGGTGGTAAGTGGCGAGAGCGTGTGTGAAGAAGTACACCCCTGCAGGGTTTTCATTATCTATTCGAATAGCCGAATTCCTCGGATATGGAAACTTGGACCCCTTGCATAGTTCATAGACAAGTGAAAGTGGATACTCTAAAACTCGCAAGATAAGTGTGAGTGCTATGGATGGCGTTCTCGCAGGGAGACGGGAGCGGATCCATAGTGGTGTATTGGTATGGTGAATTTGTGGACTCGTGTGCGCCACCTCAAAAGAGTTACTTGCAGTCGTAGTTCAGGTTAGCCACTAAGTCAAAGCTGGCTTGCTGCAGTTAAACTCCACCACCCCCTTTGTTGATACCGATGCATATGTAGTTAGTTCTGATGTAAGTCTTGCTGGGTACATTTGTACTCACGTTTGCTTATTTTATGTTTTGCAGAGAGATTTCAGTCTCGCTAGTAGTTCCATGTGGACTTTGATGTTTAGCTTGTTACCTCAGCTACAATCTTGTACCCTTGGGAGGGTCTTGTAGATAGTAAGGCTTCTGAGCCTTCTTCATTTGTAGTTGTCTGTACTCAGACAAGTTAAGCTTGCGCATGTGCTTGTTGCTTGTATGCTCTGTATGTTGGTCATGAGACCCATGTTTGTAATATCTCGCTCCTCGGAGCCTAATGAATAAATACTTGAGTCATAGAGTTATGTTGTGATGCCATGTTGTATTTACACATATCGAGCATATTGTGTGTATGATTGAAATGCTTGGTATGTGTGGGATCCGACAACCTAGTTGTTCATCCTTGGTAGCCTCTCTTATGGGGAAATGTAGTCTTGTGCCTCCATGAGCCATAGTAGTCCGCTACAGCCTGGTTCACCGAAGTCCTGCTAGCCCAGCACTATTGCTCCAGAACACTTAGACTGGCCGGCATGTGATTCACTTCGTTCCTGTGTCTGTCCCTTCGGGGAAATGTCATGCAGTGACATCCGGAGTCCTGCCTAGCCTACTACAGCCCGGTTTTCCGGAGTCCTGTTAGCCCAGTGCTACAGCCCGGATTCGCACGTTGCTGACCGACATGCTCGATTTTGATTCATGTATGCCTGTCCCCGTAAATTAGTGCCACTTTGGGTTCACGACTAGTCATGTCGGCCTGGGTTCTCTATCATATGGATGCTAGTGACACTATCATATACGTGAGCCAAAAGGCGCAAACGGTCCCGGGCCATGGTAAGGCGACACCCGTGGGAATACCGTGCGTGAGGCCGCAAAGTGATATGAGGTGTTACCGGCTAGATCGATGTGACTTGGAATCGGGGTCCTGACAGTTTTCCAACACTAACTTAGATGTTCAACATGAATCATGGACAAGATGAAAATGTTGTCAATGGGCCTAACAACAATTCATCCATGTTTCCATATAAATGGAATTCCACAATTATGTGAACTAGGTGATATAGCATTGGTCAGACCCAAAAGATATAATGGTGTATGCTCCAGGAAACTACCACGAGTCAGACAACATTACAAACTTCGTTGGTTCTGATTTGATTTGGGAATATCCCACACTCAAATCAAAGTTTGGACAAGACAATAGGTCCAACAACTATTCATGAGGACCAATCAATGAAGATATCATATTTCTTCAACACACACACACACAGAGATACCCCTTGAAATGAATTAAGTTAGGCAAAGCTTTTATCTCCCAACTCTCCGAGTTGTTGTTTAGCTTGACCAACTAGCTCAGGGGTATCCAACACAGATTCTTGGAGAATGGCTGGTTTAGAGAAAACCAACATGATCACTAACTCAACATAGCGGTCAAGGAACAACCTGGTAATACTTCCGAGAAGATATTCGGAGAATCACGAACCACTGATAGGTTATTAAGCTCGAGAACAATCTTGCTTTTCAGGGCAAGACGATATGATCAAAAGAGTGAGGGATTGACACAATCCTAACTCATTGATCAAAGAGTGCACTGGAAATAAGGACTAGGTAACACGATCAATCTTAGGATGATGATTCAATAACCAGCACGCTAAGAGTGAGATTATTGTCCATTAACTACCACACAACGAGGTTGCTAGGAGTATTGATTTCACACATTACAGTTCACTTGTCGGCATTCCGGTTACAACAACATGGGACCGAGAAATAAATAATGATGGCGAGAAGTATCACCGCGTCAAGAATTCATAATAGGTGGTGCAATTCTCATGACATTCTTGACATAAAGATGGTAACACTCCAAGGTAGAACAGAGCAAAAGCTGGATTGGCATTTTGATCCACGGAATACAACTACTTTGACCCAATCCTCGAAGTGGACAAGGTACTGGAGTTTGTTTCTCCTAGTCATTCCAGAATAGAATGGCTTGATAGACCACAAGAATATGAGGTATCGATGAGCATGAATGCATGGCATGCTCTCGATTATTAAATGATAGATGGAGATCAGGATACAACTAAAGAGAGGGACAACTCAAAGGAACATATATCTTTCTGAGTTGTGGATGCATAGATTAGTATGTCGAGCAAAGCTCAACATTTCTTCCGGGTAACTCATGCAGAAAGGTAGAACTGGCAGATTCACAATGTAGAATGGAGAACTCATCAAGAGCACTCTGGTTGTGATCTTTTGGTTCAAAAGAACTTCTGCCATAAGCAGTTCATGGTATTTGGAAGAAGGAAATACCACGGACCTCGAGGACTATCGCAAAGGTTACTAATATCCTAAAGGTACGAGCAACACTATCAACACGAGGTAAGTAGAGTGAATCTTGGGCTTAATGATAACCCACAAGTATAGGGGATCGCAACAGTTTTCGATAAGTAAGAGTGTCGAACCCAACGAGGAGCTAAAGGCAGAACAAATATTCCCTCAAGTTCTATCGACCACCGATACAACTCTACGCACGCTTGATGTTCGCTTTACCTAGAACAAGTATGAAACTAGAAGTACTTTGTAGGTGTTGTTGGATAGGTTTGCAAGATAATAAGATTGCGTAAATGAAAAGTAGGGGCTGTTTAGGTAAAGACACAACTAAGTTAGTTTTAGTAGAGGGCTTTTTGTTACGAGAAAGTTATTTGTCCCTAGGCAATTGATAGCTAGACCGGTAATCATTATTGCAATTTTATATGAGGGAGAGGCATAAGCTAACATACTTTCTCTACTTGGATCATATGCACTTATGATTGGAACTCTAGAAAGCATCCGCAACTACTAAAGATCATTAAGGTAAACCCAACCATAGCATTAAAGCATCAAGTCCTCTTTGTCCCATACGCAACAACCCCCTTACTCGGGTTTGTGTTTCAGTCACTCACGCAACCCAGTATAAGCGAATCATGAACGTATTGCAACACCCTACAGCAGGGATCCCTCACACTTGTGCGACACGGAGAGCACCATAGGACAGCACCAATAATAAAACATGCAACTCAAACCAATCTTGATCATCAAATAGCCCATAGGACAAAATAGATCTACTCAAACATCATAGGATAGCCATACATCATTGGGAAATAATATATAGTGTTGAGCACCATGTTTAAGTAGAGATTACATCAGGTAAGCGAGAGGTTACACCGCTGCATAGAGGGGGGAAGAGTTGGTGATGATGGCGGTGAATTTGTTGGTGAAGATTGCGGTGATGATGATGGCCCCCGGTGGCACTCCGGTGCCACCGGAAGCGAGGGGGGGAGAGCCCCCCTCCTTCTTCTTCTTCCTTGACCTCCTCCCTAGATGGGAGAAGGGTTTCCCCTCTGGTCCATGGCCTCCATGGCACGGGAGGGGCGAGAGCCCCTCCGAGATTTGATCTGTCTCTCTGTCTCTCTCTGTTTCTGCATTCTCAGATTCTACCCTTTCACCGTTTCTTATATTCCCGGAGATCCGTAACTCTGATTGGGATGAAATTTTAACATGATCTATATCCGGATATTAGCTTTCTTGCGGCGAAAGAAGGGAATCAACCGCCTTACGAGGTGGCCACGAGGGTCAGGGGCGCGCCCCCCTACCTCGTGGGCCCCTCGAGCATCGTCTCGCGTTGATTTCACTTCCCAAAAATCACATATATTCCAAAAAAATCTCTGTCCGTTTTTATCCCGTTTGGACTCCATTTGATATGGATTTTCTGCGAAACAAAAAACATGCAACAAACAGGAACTAGCACTGGGCACTGGATCAATATGTTAGTCCCAAAAATAGTATAAAAAGTTGCCAAAAGTATATGAAAGTTGTAGAATATTGGCATGGAACAATCAAAAATTATAGATACGATGGAGACGTATCACTTAAGAACCCAGAAATAGAAGGCCTACTAACTAAATGGCATCACGGGATGCTTTCGAGAATGGTGGCCAGAATCATCACACTGGGAACACAGAACATGGCTAGATTACTAGGTGACTCCCTAAAACACCTAGGGTCATAATAATAGTTACAACATATATGTCGGAGGCAATAGAGTACCTCAACTCACCGATTAGTGTGGTTGAATGATGACCCACAAGTATAGGGGATCTATCGTAGTCCTTTCGATAAGTAAGAGTGTCGAACCCAACAAGGAGGAGAAGGAAATGATAAGCGGTTTCCAGTAAGGTATTATTTGCAAGTACTGAAATAAGTGGTAATAGATAGTTTTGTGATAGGATAATTTGTAACGAGAAACAAGTAACAAAAGTAAATAAAGTGTGGAAAGGTGGCCCAATCCTTTTTGTATCAAAGGACAAGTCTGGACAAACTCTTATATAGAGAAAAGCGCTCCCGAGGACACATGGGAATATTGTCAAGCTAGTTTTCATCACGTTCATATGATTCGCCTTCGGTACTTTGATAATTTGGTATGTGGGTGGACCGGTGCTTGGTTGATGTCCTTACTTGGACAAGCATCACACTTATGATTAACCTCTATTGCAAGCATCCGCAACTACAACAAAAGTATTAAGGTAAACCTAACCATAGCATGAAACATATGGATCCAAATCAGCCCCTTACGAAGCAACACATAAACAAGGGTTTAAGCTTCTGTCACTCTAGCAACCCATCATCTACTTATTACTTCCCAATGCCTTCCTCTAGGCCCAAATAATGGTGAAGTGTTATGTAGTCGACCTTCACATAACACCACTAGAGGAGAGACAACATACATCTCATCAAAATGTCGAATGAATACCAAATTCACATGACTACTAATAGCAAGACTTCTCCCATGTCCTCAGGAACAAACGTAACTACTCACAAAGCATAATCATGTTCATAATCAGAGGGGTATTAATATGCATATAGGATCTGAACATATGATCTTCCACCAAATAAACCAACTAGCATCAACTACAAGGAGTAATTAACACTACTAGCAACCTACTAGTACCAATCCCGGACTTGGAGACAACAATTGGATACAAGAGATGAACTAGAGTTTTGAGAGGAGATGGTGCTGGTGAAGATGTTGATGGAGATTGCCCTCTCTCGATGAGAGGAGTGTTGGTGATGACGATGGCGATGATTTCCCCCTCCCGGAGGGAAGTTTCCCCGGTAGAACAGCTCCGCCAGAGCCCTAGATTTGTTCCGCCAAGGTTCCGCCTCGTGGTGGTGGAGTTTCGTCCGAGGAGATGGCTTATGATTTTTTTTCCTCATCGAAAGACTCCATATAGCAGAAGATGGCCATCGAAGGGCCACCAGGGGGGCCATTGTCACAGCGCCAGTTCTGGCCTTGCCTGTCTTGCATTAGCCTCCATGCATCATGTCTAAATTTTTATGAAACTTTGAAATGGGGGCTGATCAACCCTAGTAGCAAATGAAATTCAACTAGGGTCCAAATAAATTCATTTTCACTGAACCCAAAATGCCCTTCTAAAATGTTCATCATCTTTGCCTTGGTCCAGAACCCCTGACAAAAATGGTGCACATTTTACTAGGACAACAGAGGGTCACTGAATTAAATCATATAATACTTGCATTTGGGCATTTAAATGCTATAGAATATTTCAAATGCCCAAATATTCATGAACTGAAATGTTTGTTGTAGGATATATCCCCAACAGTGGTCATGAGCACTTTCATGAATTTTGGGATTGTTTCAATATTTTAAATAAAGCCACAAAGTTGCAGAATAATAGAAATCAGGAAATAATAAAAAGAGAGGAACCTACCTGGCAAAGCCACCTGGCCTGGTACTGTAGTGGCCCAGCTCCTCCAGCCGGCCCAGCCCACCTGGCTAGTGCCAGTCGTCTTCAACCTCTGCCAGTAGGCAGAGGCGAAGGCGGGCACGGCGCGCGCTGAGGCTGCCACCTCCTCCCTACCTGCCTCACGCCCATGAGGCTCTCTCCCAGCTCCACGGAGACGGCCACGCGACCCCCTGCACCTCTCCCTCTCTCTCCCTCGAGCGTCCTCCCTCCTCTGTCTCTCTCGCGCGCGTCCGCTCGAACGCGCCCGTCGCCACCGACGCCGTTCGCCGCGGCCACAGCCACCGCCTCGCCTCCCCGACGCCTCCCAAAGCTCCGCCTCGACCTACTCTTCCTCCTTACCGCTCCAAGCGACGCCGGGAGCCCTGCAGTGACGCCATCGCCGTCGTCTTCACCGATGGGCACCGA
Source organism: Triticum dicoccoides (assembly GCF_002162155.2). NCBI lineage: Eukaryota > Viridiplantae > Streptophyta > Magnoliopsida > Poales > Poaceae > Triticum > Triticum dicoccoides. The sequence continues at coordinate 614,552,226 of NC_041392.1, forward strand.
AGATCGCCGGCCCCGATTCTCCGTCTCTAGGTCGTCCCCGAGCCCGCTGGCCTTCTCTACCGCATCCTTGTGAGCTCCTACACCTCCCCCCGTCCTCGCCCCCTCTGTTCCGTCCTCTAACCGCAGCCCCGCCATGGCCGAGCAATCGCTGCCGCTGCCGCGAAGCTCGCCGTCGCTAGCCGCCTCGCCAGACCAACCCAAGCATGGAGTTATGCTCTGGGCTTCTCCAGGAACCCGTAGCGCGCCTCATGGTCGTCCGCTTGTGCACCGTGGCCTCGCACCCGTGCAACCCGTAGTTCCGCCGCCGCCAAAACTCGTCGCCGGCGAGATTCCGGCCGCCCCGCGACCCCCTGCCTGGCCCATTTGATGCGCCCGAGCAAGGGCTTCTCCCCGATGCCTTCTGCGCGACAAACCACAGCCCCTAGCATGTTTCCGGCGATCTTCCGCCGCGGTTGAGGTCGCCGCCGGCCAAACTCCGGCGTGCCGACGTGGCTGTCATTAGGACTAACCTCCCCACCTAATTAACCACCTCACTGCCATTGACAGCCGGACCCCACCGAATTATTAAGAACCTAACAAAATTAGTTAGACTTAAGTTAATCCCGGTGGACCCACGCGTCAGAGTTGACTGTGCTAACGTGGGCGTTGACCTGGCCCACATGCCCGTGACACTGATGACCCCGGGTCACTGACCAGTGGACCCCACTGGTCAGGTTTGACCTGGACCGGCCTGTTGACCTGCTGACGTCATGATGATGTCAGGCTGACGCAGTAATCCTTTTCTAGATTTTAAATAAATCAAAAATGATTTGTTTAATTCAGAAAATATCCAAAACTTTGAAAAATCATAGAAATTCAACTGTAACTCCAAATAAGATAAATTATATATGAAAAATTATCAGAAAAATTCAAGGAATCCATCTGTACCATTTTCATGCATGTTTGAGCAAGTTAATCTCACTGTTTAGGATGAAACATGATTAGGGCAAATTTCATAATAGGTTTGGAGTTGGAATTTGGTATAGTTTTGAATTCCACTTCAATTAAAATGACTTTCTGTTGCATTAGCCCAAAACACATTCATATTGCCATGTCATGATCATGCATCATATTGTTGCATTGCATTGATTGTGTCCTTCTCTGTTTGCCGGTAACCATCCCCTCTCAGTCGACGATGTTTCCGATGATGTGATCGATGACACCGATGAAGAGCTATATTATCTTCAGAAGTGCCAGGCAAGCAAAAACCCCTTGTTCATTCCGATACAAGCCCACTCTCTCGCTCCTGCTCTCTTTTACTGCATTAGGACAACAACGATTCGGCTGTTACATGATGCGGTAGTTGAACCCCTTTCCTCTGCATGACCTGTCATTGCCACAGTAAATAGATGAAACCCACTAGCATGAGTAGGAGTTGTTTGAGCCCTGATGTGCCTACTCATTCTTGCTTGTTGTCATGCCTGCTACTGCTTAGAGTTGAGTCAGGTCTGATTCATCGGGAATAAATTGGAACGTGGTGAACATGTCCTACCGTTGAGAGCTAAGTGTGTGAACACGATTTGGTAAAGGTAGCAGTGAGAGGCCATGTAGGAGTACATGGTGGGTTGTCTCATTGAAACCGTCCTCAGGAACTGAGTTCTGTGTTTGTGATCCATGAACAGTTACTACCACACATTGGGCTCCGGGCGCTCCAAGCTCTCTCGACTTATTAATCAACTTGATCTCTGTCCAGGAGTTGCAACTAGTTTCTGGTGTTTGTAGGTAGTGTTAGTAGTCTACACAATGGCACCCGGTATAGGTGGGCTTGGGACAGACTAGGCACAGTGGCACGGTGTACCAAGTGGCACCCGGATGGTGGGCTTGGGAACCCTGCACACATCATTTGGGGCCGTGAGCGACACCCCGGCCGGATCTCCTTGCGGATGGAACCCGAATAGGTGATAAACCTGGACTAGAGACTTGGTGGTTAGTCAGGTCGTGGCCGACTCCCTCGCCCAGCTTCTGCTTGAAGGTTGCCGAGGTACATGACGTGTACATGGCGATAAGTGGCGAGAGCGTGTGTGAAGAAGTACACCCCTGCAGGGTTATCATTATCTATTCGAATAGCCGGATTCCTCGGATATGGAAACTTGACCCCTTGCATAGTTCATAGACAAGTGAAAGTGGATACTCTAAAACTCGCAAGATAAGTGTGAGTGCTATGGATGTCGTTCTCGCAGGGAGGCGGGAGCGGATCCATAGTGGTGTATTGGTATGGTGAATTTGTGGACTCATGTGCGCCACCTCAAAAGAGTTACTTGCAGTCGTAGTTCAGGTTAGCCACTGAGTCAAAGCTGGCTTGCTGCAGTCAAACTCCACCAACCCCTTTATTGATACCGATGCATATGTAGTTAGTTCTGATGTAAGACTTGCTGGGTACATTTGTACTCACGTTTGCTTATTTTATGTTTTGCAGAGAGACGTCAGTCTATCTAGTAGTCCCGCTTGGACTTCGATGTTTAGCTCGTTACCTCAGCTACGATCTTGTACCTTGGGAGGGTCTTGTAGATAGTCAGGTTTCTGAGCCTTCTTCATTTGTAGTTGTCTGTACTCAGACAAGTTAAGCTTCCGCATGTGCTTGTTGCTTGTATGCTCTGTATGTTGGGTCATGAGACCCATGTTTGTAATATCTCGCTCCTCGGAGCCTAATGAATAAATACTTGAGTCGTAGAGTTATGTTGTGATGCCATGTTGTATTTACACATATCGAGCATATTGTGTGTATGATTGAAATGCTTGGTATGTGTGGGATTCGACAACCTAGTTGTTTATCCTTGGTAGCCTCTCTTATGGGGAAATGTAGTCTTGTGCTTCCATGAGCCATAGTAGTCCGCTATAGCCCGGTTCACCGGAGTCCTGCTAGCCCAGCACTACTGCTCAGGACACTTGACTGGCCGGCATGTGTTTCACTTTGTTCCTGTGTCTGTCCCTTCGGGGAAATGTCACGCGGTGACATCCGAAGTCCTGCCTAGCCTGCTACAGCCCGGGTTACCGGAGTCCTGTTAGCCCAGTGCTATAGCCCGGATTCACACGTTGGTGACCGACATGTTCGAGGTTGATTCATGTATGCCTATCCCCATGGGTTAGTGCCGCTTTGGGTTCACAACTAGCCATGTCGGCCCGGGTTCTTTATCATATGGATGCTAGCGACACTATCATATACGTGAGCCAAAAGGCGCAAACGGTCCCGGGCCAGGTAAGGTGGCACCCGTGGGAATACCGTGCGTGAGGCCGCAAAGTGATATGATGTGTTACATGCTAGATCGGTGTGACTTTGGATCGGGGTCCTGACAGCCATGAGGTAGGGGGTGCGCCCAGGGAGGTAGGGCGTGCCCCCCACCCTCGTGGGCAGGGTGTGGCCCCCCTAGTGAACTTGTTGCGCTCAGTATTTTTTATATATTCTTACAACGTCTTCCGTGAAGTCTCACGACTTTTGGAGCTGTGCAGAATAAGTCTCTAATATTTGCTCCTTTTCCAGCCCAGAATCCCAGCTGCTGGCATTCTCCCTCTTTATGTAAACCTTGTAAAATAAGAGAGAATAGGCATAAGTATTGTGATATAATGTGTAATAACAGCCCATAATGCAATAAATATCGATATAAAAGCATGATGCAAAATGGACGTATCAACTCCCCCAAGCTTAGACCTTGCTTGTCCTCAAGCGAAAGCCAAAATCAAAAAATATGTCCACATGTTTGGAGATAGAGGTGTCGATAAAAGTAAAATACGGACATGAGGGTATCATGATCATTCTTAGAACAACAACTTACATAATTCTTGTCATATGATTTCTTATGCTAGAGTATTAATTCAATCACAATTTCAAGTACGAATCATAAACTTCATTGAAAACTAACAAACTATAATCTTAGTCATTGGAGCAATTGCAATTTATCATAACATAGGAAAGAGTCAATATATAAAAGCTTTTCAGCAAGTCCACATACTCAACTATCATATAGTCTTTCACAATTGCTGACACTCACGCAATACTTATGGGTATGGAGTTTTAATCGGACACAGAGAAAGATAGGGGCTTATAGTTTTGCCTCCCAACGTTTTACCTCAAGGGTAATGTCAGCAATAATAGTTCATGAAAACTCACATCCAATTAGCCATATATACCAGGATCTTTCCAACATATTGTGCTTGCCAAAGGATAAAATGTAAAAAGGAAGGGTGAAGATCACCATGACTCTTATGCAAGGTAGGAGATAAAAGAAAAAGATAGGCCCTTCGCAGAGGGAAGCAGAGGTTGTCAAGCGCTTTTATGGTTGGATGCACAGAATCTTAATGCGAAAGAACGTCACTTTATATTGCCACTTGTGATATGGACCTTTATTATGCAGTCTGTCGCTTTTATTTCTTCCATATCACACGATCGTATAAAGCTTATTTTCTCCCACACTAATAAGTCATACATATTTAGAGAGCAATTTTTATTGCTTGCACCGATGACAACTTACTTGGAGGATCTTACTCAATCCATAGGTAGGTATGGTGGACTCTCATGTCAAAACTGGTTTTAAGGGTATTTGGAAGGACAAATAGTATCTCTACTTGGTGCGATGAATTTGGCTAGCATGAGGGGGAAAGGCAAGCTCAACCATGTTGGATGATCCATGACAATATAATTTATCTTAGATGTAACAAAACATAACCCATTACATTGTCTTCCTTGTCCAACATCAACTCTTTAGCATGTCATATTTAAATGAGTGCTCACAATCATAAAAGATGTCCAAGATAGTATATTTATATGTGAAGACCTCTCTTTCTTTATTACTTCCTATTAATTGCAACGATGACCAAAGTTATGTTTGTCAACTCTCAACAACTTTTATTCATCATATTTTTTCTATGTGAGCTCATTACTCTCCATAAGATCTATATGATCTCTTTGTTTCCTTTTTTATTCTTTCTCTTTTCTTTCATTCACTTAGGATCATGGCAAAATAATCAAGCCCTTGACTCAACACTAATCTTTATTATATATAGCTCACGGACTCGATTTCATAGAGGGATCATAAAGCAAAACTCAAAACTAGATCATGCCATAAACTTTATTCTACTAGATCAAGATATTATCAAAAAGATCAAACTAAGAAAAGCGGTAAAGATAAAAGTGATGGTGATACGATACCGGGGCACTCCCCCAGCTTGGCAGTTGCCAAGGGCAGTGCCCATACCCATGTGATTATGTCTCTCTTTTCAGGGATGGTGATGTGATATTCTTGGCGATGATGCCCCTCAGGATACGATTCTCCTCCTCGAGCTTATTGACCTGCTGCTTGAGGTCCATTATTTCCTTTTGGAGTTTTCCTGTAACAGCCAAAGCTCCCTGCACCCAAGGGTGCTACATAGCTGCGGGAGAACCAGTGACACTCTTTTTCATATTCTCATAAGAAAGAAATCTAACATTTGAAGGCATAACCGAGTTTGGAATAGCCGAGCTCTGTAGTTCTCCCATTGTGAATCCATCTCGGAAGCGGGAAGTGACTTCTTGATCCTCTTCCATGGCATCTATCATCTTCAAATCAGCCTCCATCTCTTCCTCCGTTGCTGGCCCAAAGAGGTCAACATTGTTGTTTGTCATTGATCTCGGTGTCGGATGAGACACCCGGCTCTCCCCGACTGACTCTTGCGAAGACATCTTGCTCTAATCTGCAGCAGCAATAGCTCGAAACACAAACAGAGGATAATTGCGTGATACGGGAGTCAAAACCCCCGGGAGATTATATAATGAATTTTTACCGACCAAAATACGTGTTGTGTAAGAAAACGGAGTCCGGAAAGTGCACGAGGTGCCCGCGAGGTAGGGGGCACGCCCAGTAGGGTAGGGCGCGCCCTCCACCCTCGTGGAGGCCTCGTGTCCTTCCCGGACTTCTTCTTATTTTTCTATTTTTCTAAATATTCCAAAACGGAGAAATATTGCCTTAAAACTGTTTTGGAGTCGGTTTACTTACCGTACCACATACCTATTCCTTTTCAGAGTCTGAAACGTTCCGGAAAGTGTCCCTTATGTATTCCTCCGGGGTTACAGTTTCAATAACATTGGTTTCCACAGTTATGGGATTACCTGAGATATAATGTTTGATTCTATGACCGTTCACTACCTTCGGTTTTGTGCCTTCGAAGTTGTTGATTTTTATGGCATCGGAACGATAGACCTCCTCGATAATGTAAGGACCTTCCCATTTAGAGAAAGTTTTCCTGCAAAAAATCTTAAACGAGAGTTGTATAGCAATACACGATCACCTACATTAAACTCACGCTTTTGTATCCTTTTATCATGCCATCTTTTAACTTTTTCTTTAAACAACTTGGCATTTTCGTAGGCTTGGGTTCTCCATTCATCGAGTGAGCTAATATCAAATAACCTCTTCTCACCAGCAAGTCTAAAATCATAATTGAGCTCTTTAATATCCCAATATGCCTTGTGTTCTAGTTCGAGAGGTAAGTGACATGCTTTTCCATAAACCATTTTATGTGGAGACATACCCATAGGATTTTTATATGCAGTTCTATAGGCCCATAATGCATCATCAAGTTTCTTGGACCAATTCTTTCTAGAACTATTGACAGTCTTTTGCAAAATTAATTTGAGCTCTCTATTACTCAATTCTACTTGACCACTAGACTGAGGGTGATAAGGGGATGCAATTCTATGATTAACATCATACTTAGCAAGCATTTTACGGAAAGCACCATGAATAAAATGTGAACCACCATCAGTCATTAAATATCTAGGCAGTCCAAATCTTGGAAAAATAACTTCTTTAAGCATTTTAATAGAAGTGTTATGATCAGCACTACTAGTTGGAATAGCTTCTACCCACTTAGTAACGTAATCAACAGCAACTAAAATATGTGTATAACCATTAGAGGCAGGAAAAGGTCCCATATAGTCAAGGCCCCAAACATCAAATGGTTCAATAACGAGTGAATAGTTCATAGGCATTTCTTGACGTCTACTAATATTACCAATTCTTTGACATTCATCACAAGATAAGACAAACTTACGGGCATCCTTGAAGAGAGTAGGCCAATAAAAACTAGATTTCAATACCTTATGTGAAGGTCTATCTCCAGCATGGTGTCCTCCATAAGCTTCGGAGTGACACTTGCGTATGATATGTTCCTGTTCATGCTCAGGTACACAACATCTAATAACACCATCTACTCCTTGTTTATAAAGATGTGGATCATCCCAAAAGTAATGTCTCAATCATAGAAGAACTTTTTCTTTTGCTGGTATGTGAAACTAGGTGGTATAAATTTGGCAACAATGTAATTAGCATAATCAGCATACCATGGAGAAGTATGAGAAGCATTTATGACACTTAATTGCTCATCAGGAAATCTATCATCAATAGGTAGTGGGTCATCAAGCACATTTTCTAACCTAGACAAGTTGTCTGCAATGGGGTTCTCAGCTCCCTTTCTATCAACAATATGTAAGTCAAATTCTTGTAGCAAGAGAACCCATCTAATAAGTCTAGGTTTAGCATCTTTCTTTTCCATAAGATATTTAATAGCAGCATGATCAGTATGAATAGTTACTTTAGAATCAACAATATAAGGTTTGAACTTATCACAAGCAAATACAACTGCTAAGAATTCTTTTTCAGTAGTAGCATAATTTCTTTGAGCATTGTCTAGGGTTTTACTAGCATACTGAATAACGTTTAATTTCTTATCAACCCTTTGCCCTAGAACAGCACCTACAGCATAATCACTAGCATCACACATAATTTCAAAGGGTAAATTCCAATCAGGTGGCTGAACAATAGGTGCAGGGATCAATGCTTTCTTAAGTATTTCAAATGCTTCTACACAATCATCATCAAAGACAAATGGTATATCTTTTTGTAATAAATTAGTTAGAGGCCGAGAAATTTTTGAGAAGTCCTTAATGAACCTCCTATAGAATCTGGCGTGACCAAGGAAGCTTCTTATACCTTTGATGTCCTTGGGGCATGGCATCTTTTCAATACCATCAACCTTGGCTTTATCAACTTCAATACTTCTTTCAGAAACTTTATGCCCCAAGACAATACCTTCATTAACCATAAAGTGGCACTTTTCCCAATTCAAGACAAGATTAGTTTCTTCACATCTCTGCAAAACTCGATCAAGGTTGCTCAAGCAGTCATCAAAAGCAGATCCATAGACGGAGAAATCGTCCATGAAAACCTCACAAATCTTTTCACAAAAGTCAGAGAATATAGCCATCATGCATCTTTGAAAGGTAGAAGGTGCATTACATAAACCAAAAGGCATATGTCTATAAGCAAAAGTACCAAAAGGGTAAGTAAAAGTAGTCTTTGATTGATCCTTGGCTGACACAGGTATTTGAGAGAAACCAGAATAACCATCAAGAAAGCAAAAATGTGTATGTTTGGATAATCTTTCTACCATTTGATCGATAAAAGTTAAGGGGTAATGATCCTTTTTAGTGGCCTTATTTAATTTGCGGAAATCAATTACCATCCTATAACCTGTAATAATTCTTTGAGGAATCAATTCATCTTTATCATTAGGAACGACAGTAATACCTCCCTTCTTAGGGACACAATGGACAGGACTTACCCACTGACTATCAGCAACGGGATAGATTATACCTGCCTCAAGGAGCTTTAGTATTTCCTTTCTAACCACTTCTTTCATTTTAGGATTCAGCCGTCGTTGATGATCACGAACTGGTTTAGCATCTTCTTCCAAATTTATTTTATGTTGACATAGAGTGGGACTAATGCCCTTAAGATCATCAAGAGTATACCCAATAGCAGCATGGTTCTTCTTCAAAGTTTTCAATAATCTCTCTTCCTCATGCTCTGAAAGGTTAGCATTAATAATAACAGGATATATCTTTTTCGCATCAAGATAAGCATATTTAAGAGTATCAGGCAACGGTTTAAGCTCAAACATGGGATCACCCTTGGGTGGAGGAGGATCCCCTAGGATTTCAATAGCCAAATTGTGTTTTAGAATAGGTTCCTGTTTAAAGAATACTCATCTATTTCCCTTCTTTCATTCATAAACATATCATTTTCATGGTCTAGCAAATATTGTTCTAAAGGATCACTAGGATGTACGGCAATAGAAGCAAGACCAATAATTTCATCCTTACTAGGTAATTCTTCTTCACGGTGTTGTCTACTAAATTTAGAGAAATTAAATTCATGAGACATATCATCTAAACCGGTAGTAACAACATCCTTTTGGCAATCTATCTTAGCATTAACAGTGTTCAAGAAGGGTCTACCAAATATAATGGGACAAAAGCTATCTTGTGGGGAACCAAGAACAAGAAAATCAGCAGGATATTTAGTTTTCCCACACAAGACTTCAACATATCTAACAATTCCCATTGGTGAAATAGTATCTCTATTGGCAAGTTTAATTGTGACATCAATATCTTCTATCTCAGCAGGTGCAATATCATGCATAATTTCTTTGTATAAGTCGTAAGGTATTGCACTAGCACTAGCACCCATATCACATAAGCCATGATAATAATGACCTCCTATTTTAACAGAAATAACAGGCATGCCTACCACAGGTCTGTTTTTATCTTTTGCACAGGGTTTAGCAATTCTAGCAGTCTCATCAAGGAAATGAATAACATGCCCATCAATATTATTAGACAAGAGACCTTTAACAATAGCAATATCAGGTTCAACTTTAATTTGCTCAGGAGGTGTATAAGTTTTAATATTGCTTTTAAGAACCACAGTTGAAGCTTTAACATGATCCTTTATCCTAACAGGGAAAGGTGGTTTCTCAACATAAGCGGTAGGAACAATAGGATCATTATAAGTGACAGTATTTTCTTCAACTTTAATTGGTGTAGCTACTTTTACTTCTATGGGAGGATGATATTTAAACCACTTATCCCTAGAGAGATCAACATGAGTAGCAAAAGATTCATAGAAAGAAGCTACTATTTCAGAGTCAAGTCCATACTTAGTGCTAAATTTACGGAAAACATCGGTATCCATAAAAGATTTAACACAATCAAACTTAGGTGTCATACCTGACTCCTTACCTTTGTCGAGGTCCCAATCTTCAGAGTTGTGTTTAATTCTTTCCAATAAATACCATTTGAATTCAATAGTATTCATCATAAAAGAGCCAGCACAAGAAGTATCGAGCATGGTGAGATTGCTGTCAAAAAGCCGAGCATAAAAATTTTGAATAATCATTTCTCTTGAGAGCTCATGATTGGGGCATGAATATAACATTGATTTAAGCCTCCCCCAAGCTTGAGCGATGCTTTCTCCTTCGCGAGGCCAAAATTTATATATATATAATTGCGATCACGATGAACAAGATGCATAGGATAAAACTTCTGATGAAATTCCAATGTCAATCATTTGTAGTTCCATGACCCCGTATCATCACATAGCCTATACCATGTCAATGCATCTTCCTTCCAAGATAAAGGGAAGACCTTCTTTTAACAACATCTCCGGGTACACCTGCAAGCTTAAATAATCCACAAACTTCATCCACATGTATTAGGTGCTCATCAGGATGCTTTGTTCCATCTCCTGCAAAAGGATTAGCTAGCAGTTTTTCTATCATACCCGAAGGAATTTCAAAGCAGACATTTTCATTTTCAGTAGGTTCAGTAGGTTGAGGAGCAACTCTTTGCTCTACTGGTCGGGGTGAAGATACCCTGAACAAGCCCCTCAGAGGATTACTTTCTTTAGTAACAAGTGACGGTAAATTTCAGCACACTATATAAATTTTTCCTTACCAAATTCCACCTACCAAAGGTGCTTCACTCCCCGGCAATGGCGCCAGAAAAGAGTCTTGATGACCCACAAGTATAGGGGATCTATCGTAGTCCTTTCGATAAGTAAGAGTGTCGAACCCAACGAGGAGCAGAAGGAAATGATAAGCGGTTTCCAGCAAGGTATTATCTGCAAGTACTGAAATAAGTGGTAACAGATAGTTTTGTGATAGGATAATTTGTAACGAGCAACAAATAACAAAAGTAAATAAAGTGCCTCAAGGTGGCCCAATCCTTTTTGTAGCAAAGGACAAGCCAGGACAAACTCTTATATAGAGAAAAGCGCTCCCGAGGACACATGGGAATATCGTCAAGCTAGTTTTCATCACATTCATACGATTCGCGTTCGGTACTTTGATAATTTGGTATGTGGGTGGACCGGTGCTTGGTTACTGTCCTTACTTGTACAAGCATCCCACTTATGATTAACCTCTATTGCAAGCATCCGCAACTACAACAAAAGTATTAAGGTAAACCTAACCATAGCATGAAACATATGGATCCAAATCAGCCCCTTACGAAGCAACGCATAAACTAGGGTTTAATCTTCTGTCACTCTAGCAACCCATCATCTACTTATTACTTCCCAATGCCTTCCTCTAGGCCCAAATAATGGTGAAGTGTTATGTAGTCGACGTTCACATAACACCACTAGAGGAGAGACAACATACATCTCATCAAAATATCGAACGAATACCAAATTCACATGACTACTAATAGCAAGACTTCTCCCATATCCTCAGGAACAAATGTAACTACTCACAAAGAATAATCATGTTCATAATCAGAGGGGTATTAATATGCATATAGGATCCGAAAATATGATCGTCCACCAAATAAACCAACTAGCATCAACTACAAGGAGTAATTAACACTACTAGCAACCTACTAGTACCAATCCCGGACTTGGAGACAAGAATTGGAAACAAGAGATAGGGTTTTGAGAGGAGATGGCGCTGGTGAAGATGTTGATGGAGATTGCCCTCTCCCGATGAGAGGAGCGTTGGTGATGACGATGGCGATGATTTCCCCCTCCCAGAGGGACATTTCCCTGGCAGAACAGCTTCGCCAGAGCCCTAGATTGGTTCTGCCAAGGTTCCGGCTCGTGGTGGCGGAGTTTCGTCTGAGGATATGGCTTATGATTTTTTTCCTCATCGAAAGATTCCATATAGCAGAAGATGGCCATCGGAGGGCCATCAGGGGGGCCACGAGGTAGGGAGGCGCGCCCAGGGAGGTACGGCGTGCCCCCACCGTCGTGGGCAGGGTGTGGCCCCCTGGTGAGCTTCCTGCGCTCAGTATTTTTTATATATTCTGAAAACGTCTTCCGTGAAGTTTCATGACTATTGGAGCTGTGCAGAATAGGTCTCTAATATTTGCTCCTTTTCCAGCCCAGAATCCCACCTGCTGGCATTCTCCCTCTTTATGTAAACCTTGTAAAATAAGAGAGAATAGGCATAAGTATTGTGACATAATGTGTAATAACAACCCATAATGCAATAAATATCGATATAAAAGCATGATGCAAAAGCACTACAAAAAAATACACTTCCGTGATGATACGTGTTTGTCACAGTAGGTTGCGTTTTCTGTCATGCATGTACATCCATGATGATTTTATGACAGAATCAAGATAGTCACACTTGTGCTATCGTAGAAGTGTTCCATGACATTACCAAAATTATCATCACGGAAGTGTCCACTTCCATGACGATAAATCACGCGTCACAGAAGTGCTTTCGTCAAGGGTGACCGACACGTGGCATCCACCGTAACGGAACGCCATTAAGCTATCGGGTCGGGTTTTGGATCCGATAACCCGTTAACAGCCCCGACCAATGGGGATTTTCCACTTGTAAAATCATCATTGGCTGGAGGAGACACGTGTCAGGTCCGCGTTGGCACAGGTGTCACTCATCCAATGGGCGAGACACGTGTATGATATGTTGACACGTGAACCGGCCCATCATGTTTAAATGGGCCGGCCCAACTGAAGGCCCACAAGATTTTGCGAACCATAATGGGCCGGCCCAGCTAAAGGCCCATGAGATTTTGTGGACCATAATGGGCTGGCCCAGCTAAAGGCCCACAAGATTTTGCGGGCCATAATGGGCCGGCACAGGTAAAGGCTCACAAGATTCTTGCGGATCATAATGGGCGGGCCCAGCTAAAGGCCCACGAGATTTCACCAACATTAATGGGCCGGCCCAGCTATAGGCCCACAAGATTTTGAGGACCCTAGTAGGCCGGCCCATTAAGTGGCTGCTATGTTTTGGGCCAAATGCCGGCCCATATTTGATCTGGTCCATTAATGGCCTGCCACGCTCCGGGCCTAATAGTGGCCCATATGAGATCCGGCCCGTTAAAAGCCTACCACGTTGTGGGCCAAATTACGACCCATATCAGGTCCGACCCTTTAAGAGGCTTTGGGCTCAATTATGGCCCATATCAGATTCGGCCCGTCAACTGGACACTATGCTTTTGGCCCACTTGCTAAAGGCCCACTTAGTAATTTTACCTGATATTAGTTTTGGCATGTTAAGGGCCCGTTTAAAATTTCGGCCCTATATTAATTTCGGCCTGTTAAAAGCCTGTCATATAGTGGGGCCTAACTACGGCCCGGTTTGCATCCGGCCTGCTCGCAGCCGATATGTGATTGGGCCAAACAAGGACCGAGACAATTTTGGCCTGTTAAAAGCCCGTGATTTGATTCGCACAATCATGGGCCAGGGTTCATTTCGGGCTGCTGTTGTCCCATGAGCTATTCGGCAAGTTTCAGGCCCAACCTACATCGTGATTGCATGACGGCCCGATTATGTACCGTGCTGGTTTACTGCGAAGACAGGATATATATATAGTAACATAACTGCAGCATCGTGAATAAAAAAACCAAGACTATACAAGAAAGAAATTACGGCATATTACATCCACTGGGCATCAAAGTTCACCACTATGATAATAAAGCACAAGCAGACAGCAGATTACATACACTAGGCATCAAAGATCGCCACCAGTGCAAATAAACACGCCGACAAAATAATATACAAAACTGACAGCAATTCAATAGAGTTCAACAAAGGTTAGCCCTGCTGGGGAGCTGCAGCGCAAGCAGCTGAGCAAGATGATGAGATTGCGCTTGTTCAACACTTATATCTTCCTCACTCTGAAAGATAAACAAGCAGACAGATGACAGGTTTTGCACATAAAAGTATTAGTGCTGACAACTCATCACATTTCTTACTGACGAATAAAGTGACACAATTTAAAATTGCATTAACACAATATGGTATTGTTCAGGTCAAGACATGGAAGGAAATGACATTGTGAAGGAGTTGGCAGCTTCACGACACCACTGGATTAAAGATCAAGAACTCATAAGTATCAATGGTTAGTGTGCTGTCAATTTATACCATTTCAGATTGGCAAATGAAGAGATAGTTTAAATATTAGTAGAATGATATGACATTGTTCATAGCTAAGACATTGCAGAATATGACATTGTGCTGTAGTGGGTAGGTTCACCACACCACTGGATTACGGATGAAGAACAGGAGCATACATATGCAGTGCAAAAGAAGATCACTTGATCTGTATAGTTTAATTTACATGGTATGAAGAAGGAACTTGGTTGTACAACTGAAAACTTAAATTGAGGAAGGACAAACTTTTGTTTATGAACTACATAATAAACTTTAAACAAGCAATTTGATGCAAACACCAAAAATAAACAGCTGTTGCAGTCATGCCTAACCAAATATATACAACAAAGTATGAAGGTTTGAGATGGACAAACTTACATTATTGGTGAAGACAGGCTCTATAAAGGCCTTGTCCGTGTTGATGGGGGGGGGGCAATTCAAGAAGTTTACCACGGAATTTTCTTCAAAAGCATTGCCTTTATTCTACATTTTGTTAAGAGTAAATATAGATGTGATAATATATGAAAAAATGGAGAATATTTAAGATAAGATGAAGAGTGATGCTACATAACCAAGTAGCTATAAATGTAAGTGCAGCGATACAGGCAAAAGGTATAGCCAAGAGCAATGCACAGCTAAACTTCTTCAGTACCGACCTTATGGTAAGAGTAAATATAGATCTGATGTGTAGAAAATGGAGGGCAAATGAAAATAAGCTGCAGAGTGATGGTACATGAACAACTACCTGTCATTATAAGTACACTGATAAAGGACAGCATGTACTTACAAGAACAATGCAGAGCTAAAAAAACATTGGCATTGGATATATTCTACACTAATGTAACCATTCATACAGATCAGATAATTTGGAGCGAACAATTGATAAGAAAGCTATCATGCATACTGATGTCACATAATGAACCAGGTATGTATGCAAGTACAGTGATATAGGACAACAGGTACTAACAAGAGCAAAGCAGCGGGCAGCATATTTGCGATATCTTGTCATTCTTGTCAAACCAGAATTCTTCTTCAAGCAGATTTCCTTCAAAAAGATCCGTAAGGCACATGCAGAAAAGTAGAAGTTCAAATTGTCATGTGATTTCGTAGACGGTACCTCATCCTGGGAACGAGACCAGTGCATAACAAGGTTTTTCCATTCAATGTCTTCTAAATTTAGCACAGGAGACTTCACCGGAAATTCGTTTATAGACTTGCCATCAAAGTGTGATTTCCTCAGGTAACACCGATACTGCTGCAATGCTTCCTTGAAAAGCACAAGCAAGCTTTGCTCTTCATGACTATCCAGATTGACCCTCGCCTATTTACAACAATGTAATGTAAATCATTGATGTGTTCAATCAGCAGAAAACAGGAAAATAATAACCATGAATAATAGCACTTACACGTAAGTTGGACAGGAAGATGTGAAAATGGTGTTTGTCTTCACAATAATCTTCCCATGATGGGAATATATGCACGTAGTCCCTAACAACATAGAAAGCATTGTCTTTTAAACTGGGAATAAATGGAATGGGGTTCCAATCTACAGGAATTGGCCGTCTCTGCAGTTGGGATAGGTCTTTGGCCGGTGGACTTGCTGTACTTTTTGCTGGAGTGGGATTTTTCTTTTGTACAGCTGATGCTATGGCAAATGAAATCGGTATACCTTTTGCTGGAGTGCAGGTCCTGTGTGGTGGGGCTAGTGGTGTGGCTAGTGAAGTATGGGTATAGTCTGCTGGAGTCAGTCCTATGTTTTGTGTCACTGGTTGTACAACCAATATACACTACAAAAAAAGACACATCTATGACATTTTGGGCCGAACAAAAAAAATTATGTCATACACATGACACTTCTATGACGATAATTGTGACAAAACCCAGTATCATCATAGATGTGGTGGGCTCCTACTTCTATGACAAAAAATCATGACAGAAAATGGGCTTTTCGTCCTGGGCGGGCCGGACACGCAGCTCCATGACATTCTTTGGGCCGTCCATGACGGAAAAAACTGTGGTAGAAGCGAGGGCAAGGAAAATTTCGGGGAGTTCCCGGTTATAGTGGGAGGTCGGGGCCGAGTGATGCGCGCTTCTCTCGTACACGTACGTGCGTGTGTGCGAGGCGTTGGCTCTAACTGAACCTGAGCGAGGCGTTGGGCTCTAACTGAACTCGAGCGATTGCACTGCAGGCTACGCGTTACTGAACCCGAGCGATTGATCGATGGCTGTTAACTGAACCCGATCGAGCGATTCCTTCGCTACTACTGCTAACTGAAGCCGATCGATGCTGCCTATGGATGAACAGTGAGTGTTGCGGGGGGTTTTGGATGAATAGTTCCTGGTGGGGGTGGATGAACAGGACCCCGTGGTGTTGCCTCTGGATGAACAGGACCCCGATCGATGGAGCCGGTTGGGGCTAGATGAACAGGACCCCGTGGAGGGCTGGATGAACAGGACCACCCCGTGGAGGGCAAGATGAACAGTAGATGGTGGAGGGCAGGATGAACAGTAGCCCGTGGAGGGGTGGTTGAACAGGAGCCCGTGGAGAGGGCTGGTTGAATAGTAGCCGGTGGAGTAGCGCGCGGTGGAGGCTGGATGAACAGGAGCCCATGGATGAACAGTCGCAGGTGGAGGCTGGAGGAGGTCGACGGTGGATGAACAGTAGCTCGTGGAGGCTGGAGGGGGTCGACGGTGGAGATGAACAGTATCCCGTGGACTCCCGTTTTGCGGTACGCCACACCCCTCCTGATGAACAGGACCCCCGTTTCGACCGTAGCGCTCCAACACAAGTCCGTTATGTCCGTTTTGCGGTACTCCACACCCCTCCCGATCAACAGGACCCCCGTTTCGACCGTAGGAGGTCCGTTTCCTCCGTTTTGCGGTATGCCAGACCCCTCTCGATGAACAGGATCCCGTTTCAAACGTGGCTGGTCGAACACAAGGCCGTTTCCTCCGTTTTGCGGTATGCCAGGCCTTGTTTCCATCGCCTGTTCCATCCAAGCCCTCCCGATGAACACAACCACGCATTCTGTTCCGACCCAGCCGGTTGGCTCCCAAGCGTTCCGTTGCCTCCCCATGAACACGACGCATTCTGTTTCCTCCCCATGAACATGACGCATTCCGTTGCCTCCCCATGAACACGACGACGACGTTGTTTCTCCGTTCCGACCCAGCCATATACACGAGCCCTGGCCGTATGTATGCGCGAGTAGGCGTTTGAGACACCACCCCTATGTACACATACGTGGCCGTATTTTCTTTCTTGCACCCTGGCCACTGTACGTATGTGTACATGCTACGTGTGCGCCTCTACTAAGACACATGCGCGCCTCTACATCGACCAGTATATATGTACGTACACGTTCGCGACCAGAATGACAACGCTACGTACGCTTCGACCAGGTGGGTCCCGACTGTCAGGCACTTCCTTGCGTGCGAAGATGTAGCTGGTGGGTCCCAGCAGTCAGGGGCAAATGTTTTTTTTTTGCGAAATACGGTGGTTCGTCCGGTGGGTCCCCGCTGTCAGGTGGAGGAATAATTTTTTTGCGTGTAATAAGGAGGCACTTCCTTGCTGCGGCCATGGACCCAGCTGTCAGCGTCTCCACACACAGTACTCTTCCGATGGAAGTCGGTCGTTGACCACATTGACCACGCCGCACCGAGAGCACCACGGCGGTGGACGATGGCGAGGCCTAGGAAGGGGACGACGCGGAGCCGGGGAAGATGCAGCAGTGGAAGCCTGCGCGGAGAGGAGTACAAGGGTTCACTGGTTCGGCTGCGGTGTGAGGCTGCCGTCGCCGCAGGGCCTGGCCAGCGGTGGGAATAGTAGGGAGCGGTGAGGCCTCCGCGACAGCACAGCCGGCCACGAGAGGCAGGAGCATGCGGCACGACCGGCGCTGCTTTGGGCGGCTAGATCAAGAAGACCAGACGTTGTAGAAGCACTACGGCCGTTGGATGGACATCGTACGGTCACTGGAGCTAGAATCGTTCATATTGACTAAGTTGACAAAGCCCTTCGTCCCCGTCAACTTAGTAGGCCCACAAGTCAGCCTCCCACCAAGGTGGGTCCCAGCTAACCGGGGGAGTATTCATTTTTTTGTGCGTAATAAGGAGGCACTTCCGGTGGGTCCGAGCTGACAGCGGGGGCAACGTTTTTTCGCGAAATACGGTGGCCCGTCCGGTGGGTCCCAGCAGTCAGGGGAAATGATTTTTTCGCAAAATATTGGTGGCCCATCCGGTGGGTCCCCGCTGTCAGGTGGAGGAATAATTATTTTCCGCTTAATAAGGAGGCACTTCCTTGCGACTGCCGTGGACCCAGCTGTCAGCCTCTCAGCGTACAGTACTCTTCCGATGGAAGTTGGTCGTTGACCACATTGACCATGCCGCGCCGAGAGCACCACGGTGGTGGACGACGACGAGGCATAAGAAGGGGACGAAGCGGAGCCGGGGAAGACGCGGCAGTGGATGCCCACACGGAGAGGAGTACGAGCGTTCACCGGTTCGGCTGTGGTGTGAGGCTGTCATCGCCGCAGAATAACAGGGGGTGTGGGTGAGTAGAGGGATGCCCTGGCCAGCGGTGGGAGTAGTAGGGGTGCTGAGGCCTGCGCGGCAGCACAGCTGGCCACGGGAGGCGGGAGTAGGCAGTCCCGCCGGTGCTGCTTTGGCGGCTGGAGCAAGAAGATTAGAGATTGAAGAAACACGACGGCCGTTGGATTGACATCCAACGGTTATGTCTGCTAGAATCGTTTGTTGACGTATATAATAACTAAAAAAATCTTGCATACGCGTCAACTAAACAGGCCCACAAGTCAGACCACTCCCTCTTTTTTTAATAATTTATATATAGCTCATGGCAACTTCTTATGCAATTTATTGCAGTCTTTTTTTGGTTGGCCAGGGCCAATTTCGCATATTTCTGTGGGTTCCAAACTATTTTTAATACCGAAATGTCCAGCCAGATTTAAAGTACTTTGAAGATATATTTAAATTAGGTTAATGCCGAGTGAAATAGGAATCTGAAAATGTAATAAAATTCAGAAATTATAAAGTAATTTCCAATTTGTCATCTGTTTTTATATTTACAACCCGTTTCATATTACTTTCAAGATTTGCAGGCATCTTGAAAGAGTTGCAGCCCATCAGGGCGTAGAAAAATAAGTAGGCCTGGATTGGGTATTCTTCAGAAAAAATAAACTAGGCTCATTTTCACAAAGAAAAAATAGCTGGGCTGGTCACATGGTGAACATAAAATATAAGCCTGGGCTAGACGGGCCACATCCCAGTTCAAACCCTGCTCCGTCTCAATACCAAACAAAAAAATACTGCTCGAGTAGCTACGTCCCAGGTGTCAGCCAATCTTGTGTTGTTCTCTTGTCTATTGACTATATACGCTCACAATGTCGTGGGTCCCAGATGTCAGGAAAACACTAGGAGGAAGCATTTTATTTTTCCATACGCTGACATGGTGGGCCCCTATTGTCATCCTCTCCACGTACTTCTGCCGATTCCTGTTGTTTGTTGACCATGTTGACAATGCGAGAGGGCGGCGCCGCGGTGAGCGCACCAAAGCGCGCGGAGGACGTCGGTGTTAACGATTTAGGAGACGATGGGGCGGCGATGCGTGCGCTGAGGCGCAGCCAGCCGTGGGAGGCAGAAGCAGGCGGCCCCACCGGCGCTGGTTTGGTTTTGGCGGCTGGAGGAAGATAGGAATGAAGAAACACGATGGACTGTAAAAGCAGTAGGAGTACTTAACAACCTTAACTGAAACTAGCAGGGGCACTTAACAACCAAAGCTAAAAGCAGTATGAGTACTTATACAGGTTCAACCATACAAAGCACGCCTCGAACAGTGCTACTTTGCCTACAGTTAACCAAGGGTGAGGCCGCCAAGCCCCAGGACAAGGCCCAGGCGCCACCCCGCGCATCCACAACCTTCTGAAAGCGGCTTCATCTCGCAACGTGGTCAATAAACAGGATATTCGCTTTAGAGCCATGGAAAAGCATGAACATAATCTTCTGTCCTATTCTCCAAGATGGACGGGCCTTCATTATTTGAGACCACCCATGAATAAGTATCTTTTCACCTCCAAGGGGAATTGAGTAGGTAGACATAAACATCATGTTGTGACCAAGCGCAAGTCTGACCCGACCATGGTCAGGCATCTGTATAGGAACAATAGAACTCGGCAGTTCCTGTTTCAAGAAGATCACAGCTGTAAACTGTGTATAAGCAATAGTTTATGAACAACATATATAACAGAAAATAGCTCGTACCATAAGTTTCTCGACACAGTCGGACCTGTTCAATGAGTGCAGTAGTGGCACACATATCCCACGTGGCCTTCCACCATTGAAACGCCCCACAAGGACCTCAAGACGATCAATAAAGTGTAGGAACTTGTGGATGTCAATCCAGTCAACTTCAGTGCCATTAGTAACAGCCGAGTTATTTCAGAGTAACAAATGAGCAGACTGCTTAACTCTGAAAAAACCTACACGTACCACCAATTATAAGAAAATATTAGTTAGAAGTAGCATCTTCGTGAGAGATTCGTTGCTACTTCTAAAGTTAAATTGTGATTAGTTAGACAGAATAGGTGGATTAAGAAGTAATCGAGGCAACAAGCAAGAACCAGATACAAAACTAACATGGATGAACAATTGGAACAACGTCGGGGTGGAAGATCGCAGTGAAGATGAGACCAGGTTCTGCTATTTCCATCAACATTCGTGCGCCAACTTTCAGTCTGTAACACTTGAGAAAGTTTATCCAAGTTCGGCCATAAAAAAAGCAGTGATCTTCTTGGTTCATGAACCCAACTCGGAACTTATATCCATGGCTTGTCTTCACTGTGACCATTAAACTAGTGTATTCAGTTATGGTAAGGCCGATCATCTTGAGTACATGTGTTCTGGCAGAGCAAATAATACACTACAGGAAAAATAATATGAGAACACAGCATGTTCAAAAAAAACCCACCCTCCCGGATAGAAAAGAGGATTCTAGGAACATATTGTGCACGTTTCAAAATGATGTGTTAGGATGAGAAGGAACAAGTGTGTGTCTCACTGAGGGCGCAGAAACCTGTAGGGTACTCGCACTTTGGGCACTGCAAATGAAACACACTAGATTTAGTAGGAAGAAAAATGCATCAATGGCGGCGGCTGCCATCTTAGGATTACCTGCGACCAAGGGACTTGGGTTTATCGGGGATCGATGAAGAATTCGTACCTGGTTCTCCATGAGAAAACCCTGAACAAGCTGAGAGGGGGTTTTCTCTGAACAAGCTGACGAGGAAGAAGGTGATTCAGGCCCAGTGAAATATTGCCGCTTCGTCCGTCCAACTTACTGCTAAAGCTGGAAAGGGGGGTTGTGATTTGACGGCTCATTGGGCATTACTGTGGCGCTACGACCGGGGTGTGTCTACCGTGAAGTTGTGCAGTCTATTTTGTGCATATGGCACGTGGACCCCGTTGTCGATTGCCCCACATATCAGCGAAAGGAAGTAGCAAGACAGGAGTAACTAGTTACACATAAATATATCACAGGCTCACCTTGCTGAGAAATATACTCCCTCTACAACGCACGGGCATTATGGGGGTTCAGCTTTTTCTATGGGGGTTCAGCTGAGAATATAATACTCAGATAGGCTCACGCTTCTGGACTTTGGGTTGCAGGCCGACCCTGCATGTTTGGGGGCCCATGTGTTCTACCTCAGCGCTTTTCATATTGCAAGCGATCGGTACGGCGCTGGTTTTAGATGCTGTCACAAGGCGAATACACAAAATTGAATAAAGCATGGCAGCTGTTGGAATGAAATCGAACGACAGTTCCTAACCAGCAATCAGAGTTGCAATTCTATCAACGATATACCATGTGATAAATAATATTGTCCTACTACTTATACACACAGGACACTTGTTTCACCATGCCAGATTATTACATCAAAATCTCTCGGAGGATAGATCAGTTCGGCAGTTGCGTGCTACTACTGAAGAATTTCAAAGTTCATTTGGACCAGCTCTCCTTGCAGAGAAAGTTCGATTTTGACATCATCCCCTACCGCAAGATATGATTTAGATTTGAACCTTGACCATCCTTTAGCATCAATCATCATGCGACCATCCTTTGTACTTACGGTATATTGAGCAGGTTCATTCACACCAAGGCTGCGCATGGTAAGAGAAACTTGGCCGCGGTCGCCCAGATTGTTGAACGACTCCCTCGTTGCTCTAGAAATTCTCTGTTTGCAAACAAGAAGACATACCCAAACAGTTAGATCAACACAGTGAATCATGTGAAACAACATGGAAAGAAAAAAGAACGAAGCACTTGGGCGGCCAATGCTTACCAAGAAGGTGGACATGTCGGTTTTTGTAAGGACTTTGGTATATGAAGTGCGAACTGCAGCCCAGTCTGTTGCTGGTGCAACTGCACGGGATGGAGCAGATGCAAGTGCAAGTGTTGGTGTAGGTGTCGAAGCTGATGCTGCTGCCGGAGATGGTGCTCCTTGTAGAACTGGTGCCGGTGTCGGAGCAGGTGCCGGTGTCGATGCCCGATCCTCCGGTAGATCAGACTAATCCGCTGACGCGGTCGGTGCCCAATCCTCAGCTGGATCAGACTGAGCTGTTGCCGCTGTCAGTGCTAGAGCAACTGCCGATGCCCGATCTGTGTGAGACAGCGGCGATCGTGTCTGGTCTGCTATGATCAGCTTTCTAACTTGAATAGGATCCGTGATCGTGATCCAGTCTTTTTCTTCATTTCTTTTAAACGCGAGAAGGACTAATTGTGGCGTTTTTGTTAAACTAAACTGCAGTTCATCATAGGGATTCAGCTTGTACTCAGACAACAGACTGATCCAATTTTTTCCAGTAATATAAGTGATGGACGGTGCCTTCGTTACTGACACGACATAAGAAGTGAAACCTAGAAAAATAGCCATCGTAGAGCAAACCAAACGGTTTATTCTGTGATGAATGTCACATGGCAAAACCTGCATAGTAAAATTGCAGGAAAAGAAAGAAAACATGACATTAAATCAACAAGATATAGACAGTAAATCAATAAGATTTACTTAATGTGACACGAGTGAATCCTTACCAGGAAATCACTATGTTGAAGTACTAAACAGAAGATTGATCATCCAACTACGCATGGCATGCAGGGGCCCCGCCTACTCCCACAAGCAGGACAGTCTGAAGGTCGTGACAAATCGTATGGACCGAACATCCATGGGGCTGGAAATCCTGGTGGGTGCGATAAACCCTGCAATGCATACAAATATTGGAGTGTAACCATAATTGATAGACCGTCCTCACAAAAAATAAGATATGGATACTTCAAAATATACAGACTGAATTGAGTGGACAGACATTAACATAGACCATTCTCAAGACTGACCACACACCAAAAGTGGCAGTACTAATAAACAATACAGGGTTCACAAACACAAATCAAGTACTGAACAATAGTACTTACTACAGACAAGCAAAGTTGCACTAACTAAACTCTGCAGACTATTTTTTGCCACCGACCTACGGGATGAACCCCGCATAACTAACTAGGCCATGGACTTCGTGTGAGATGTCTACATGCACCATCACCATCTTGTCAACTTTGGAGAACCTAACAGAGTTGTCTTTCCACTCATAAACATGAGATGAAGACAGGTCGCATCAGATTTGTTGGGAAGCTTTACAAAAACCACACCCTTCGTAATCGAAGGCACAGCCAGGAAATTGTTGTGGTCAAGTACAGCCTCGAGAACACGCCTGACAACAATGCTACAGGAAAACACTAGCTCAGGACACATGGAGACAAGGACACAGCAGCTGGATAGTTCAGAAGTAGAACTCATCATCAAGTCTTCCAGTTCACACGGCATGACTTTGAGAACTTCATCTCCACCGCAGACCTGGTTCTAATTCAAACAGAAACCATATTTTATTACTACCTCCGTTCAGAAATATAAGATGATTTTCGATATTATACTCCATATATGACTACATATACGCACAGAAATGAGTGAACAAAGACACTAGAACATGTCTTCAAAGGCATGAGAGCAGAGGGATTACATGCAATATCCATAACACAAGTTACTGAGGCAAATATACCCTCTTAAAAGGTAGCATTGATGTCATAAAGTACTCCCTCCGTCCCAAAATTCTTGTCATAGATTTGTGTAGATACGGATGTATCAAGTCACATTTTAGTATTAGATACATCTGTATCTAGACAAATCTAAGACAAGAAATTTGGGACAGAGGGAGTAGTTGAAAGTAATCTACAAGAAATCAGTGTCAACCTCTCGCATGTTTTGGTCAAAAGAGGAATTTAGAACCATCATTTGGCACACAAAAATCACATGCAAGATCACCCAGAAAGTTGTACTACTAGTACTAGTACTGCGTGTTAGATGAAAAACACGATCAAGATCGAGAAAAAGATCGTCAAGAAGAGATATTACCTGGACTTGCTTAATGAGGGATCCCGGAGAGGGGGGGCTTGGACAGGGCGATGGCTTTGAGCTTGTCTGCGGTAGTCTCGGCGGGGTGCTTGCGCTTCTTCGTACCATGAGCCTCGACGGTTTTGGCCGGAGCCATAGACATCACTTCGGTCGGGGCTCCAGCGTCCATCAAGAAACTGTCAAATAGAAATAAAAGAAAAGAAACCATAATCACAAACCCAAAAGAAGAAAAGAGAGGGAGTTATAGGATCAGTCTCGGGGTTGCAAGACCGGGCCTTGGCCAGAATCAACACCATTGATGCGCTCACCTTTCCTTGTTTGGGAGAGAAGAACAATGGCAGAAGCAGGTCGGGGTTTTCTTGAAGAAATGAGGAACAAGATGAGGCAGAAGCGAGGGTTGGGTAGAGAGGAAGCTGAGAGAGAAGAGTGAAATTATGGTTGCTTTGTCTGTCCAACTTACTGCTGGAAAGGAGGGGGTTTGTGATTTGATGGCTCATTGGGCATTACTACGGCGCTTCGATCGGGGTAGTCTACCGTCACTCTACTACGGAGTAATTTAGTGCATGGTTGGTGGACCCCGATGCTGGCTGTCCCACACGTCGGTGAAAGTGAGTAATTTAGTGCATGGCTGGAGGAGGATCCACACGGTAGAGCGTGTCCACTATTTTTCAGAAGAAAAAATGATTACAGCAAGTGTTTCCACTCTTACGACGGAGGAGTGCGAAACACGGCAGCCAATTGAACATACACAGTGCTCCTACTACTAGGCATGTGCAGTGGTTCATACGTCAGTACTACACAATCTTGTTGCTAGTGTAGTAAGATATGACAATAACAAATGATGGTGTGCGCATGTCAACTACTCCTATATGTAACATAGTACCGCTTTTTTGACTGTCCGGTCGAGAATGAACGGTGAGATCAATGTTAACTGAACTAGGTCCACAACGCACGGAGAGTATAGTGCTACAGTACTCCACGAAACATGAACCATATGAAGCACGAATAGTGTTAGCCAGGGTGTATGAAGGGTGCACGAGATGGGAGCAAAAGTTCCCTTCTCGACCCACTTTTGGGTGTTTGGCAGAGTGCATGAAGGGTGCATGAGTCCACACTAGTAGGTTGACAAAAATACACAAAGAGGAAACAACTATATTGAGATGAGAATGCAACCAAACACACCCACACGCTTTGTGCTACAGCAACTGATCTGCACCGTCTGAGTTTGATCCAACGGTCATGTTGCGCCGAGACATGGACATGCCCATGCAGAGGGCGCCTAAACACCACCGAAGTCCCTTTGCTTCTCGAGGCGCACGATGTTGGTGATGCAGGGTGCAACCGCCCGCAAAGCCCGCTCCCGGTCGACGGGAGCCAGCTCGTCAAAGACGGCGTCCAATGGCACGAATGGATTCTGGTGACGGAGCCCTGAAAGGATTCGCCCGGCAACGGCGACGGCAGCCCGCAACCCCTCCTTGTCCAGCTCAGCCTCCACCATCGCGCGGAGACGGCTCAGCTCCTTGGAGATATAGGTGAAGAAGGAGACCAGGTCAGGAAGCCGCAGCTCATTGAAGTCGACCGGGTGGTCAAACGGGTTTAGCCCGACGGCCGGCATCGTCGCGCTGGCACGACGGTAGGCACCACGCAGCCGCAACACGTGTGTGGCAACTTGGTTCACCAAGTGGCTGAGGCGATCCTGGACCTCATCACGATCGGCCCGCTCGCGCTCCAGCCGGCTCCCCTGATGGCCTATCGTATCTCCCGCTTTCTGCAGCAATGCCGCCGATGCCTCGAGCATCTTTGTGGTGGACGTCTGCCGCTTTTGAAGCTCCGTGAACTCCCACACATAACGGAGGAGCATGGCACTCCTCTCCTCCTTGAGCTCATGGAGCTCCACGTCCTTGGCCCTGAGCTCCGCATCCTTGGCATGGAGCTCCTGTGTCAGGAGCCTCACCTCGGACTCTGTGATCTGCTACGCCGCCATGGCACCAGGTAGAAGCAATGGGGAGAGGAAGCAAATGGGGCGAAACGGCTGAAAGGCAGTGCAATCTACGGGAAGGCGGAGGGAGCGGGGAATCTTTTGGTTTTCACCACGGTAAAACACCACTCGACGACTTCTCACATCAGGGAGCAGTGGGTATAGGAGGAGTCATCGTGACTAATTGCTGTCGCGCCTGCTCCCATCAATCAAAAAATTAAAAATCCTGCCGCACCTGCTCCCGTCAATCAAAAAATTAAAAATCCTGCCGCACCCAAACACCAGAGCAACACCGTGGTGGATATTTAAATTTACCTGCCGGCAAGTAGATAAAAAAAGGGGTGGAAAAACAAATGTGGCGACGGCCTAGCTAATCGGTTGAACTAGCCCAACTAGCTAGCCACCGTGCTTCACTGATGTACTCGGCGGGAAAGGTGGTCTTTCGTGATTTGACGACTCATTTACTTGCTTCGGCGCTACGACCGAGGAGGACCCAGAAAACGCGCGGTAGGGCGTCCCATGTCAGGAAGAATATATGCGTGCACCACCCGGTAGGACCCCGAAACCGCGCGGTAGGGTGTGCCATGTCTCGGCACGGAGGAAAAATGTGCGTGTAAAAATATACTGTATCAGACATAGTACCTATGGTTCGACCTCGGGACCCAGCCAGTCGGTTGAAAACACCCCACTAGCCACACAGCTTCATCATGCAAACGTGGCACGGAGGATAGATGTGGTTAGCTCCGTCTCGACCAGCCACAACGTCTCTTGTTCTAGGCGATTCTTCTATTTTTCGAGTTTTTTTAGTTGTAATAACACCACGGCAAGCTAGCGCCGCTCTTCGTGTGTGCTCGTGCAAAGGCTAGACGATGGAGAGAAGAGAGATTGAGATCGCAGGCCTAGGACCCACCAGTAAGTGAGATAACGGTCATGCACGTGTTGACGAGGCACTCCCTCTACTATACTCAATGCAAGTACTGTATAAAATCGGGTTATGGGACAAAGCCAACAACCGTTCATTTTTTCAGGCTATCGACTTGCGCTTTGTAGTCCAGGTTGTCAGTTTGAATCTCGTCTTTCAGATTTGTTAGTTTTAGGTCCAAATTTGATTAATGACAAGTGGGACCCCCGTGTGTTGTTCCGATATTTCAGTGTAGGATGGTTTTTTTGAACAAACACTTTGCGCAGTTAGACAAGTAACGGCACGAGTTACACGTTTTTGCAAGTTTACAAACAAAAATGACAGCGGCATAGAATATCACATCCACCCCGCAGCTTAGATACTATGGTGATACGATTTTTTACACCGTTGGAAGTGAGATCCAATGGCTTGGGAGTAGTCTTTGTAATTATGCGCAATTTCCAAACTCTCCAAAGGTTTTTTTGCAAATAAAACATTTAGGCCTCATGTGTGCCGCTACATCTTCGATCCAACGGCTCCCCGGTGCTCATATTAGGTGCTCCCCGTAGCTTAATTACCCGCTACGGTGATTGGAGTAGTTGTGGGCCGAATGCTACGAAAATATAATCTAAACCGACCGGAATAAATGCCTACACAAATTAATCCAAGGTTGGAGTGACCCTCACAATGTAAATAGCTCCGGCTTTGCGAGGGATGGAGAGGTAGTAGCTTCAACGCGTGGAAGATACGGTGTGAGAAAGCGAGGACAATCGAGAGACATATAGATAGAGAGACAAAGTGAGTGTGGTCCGACATTCATTGAACAAATATATATGCTCTGGAGAGATATTGTCCGATTGAGCTTTTTGGCAAGGGTGAGGGCTGTAAGATAGAGCTTGAGAGATGATCCAGTCACAGACGTGTAGATATATTTTGTGCGTGGGAGCAAGCAAGGTCAACCGATCACATAGGGTCGCCGTGCGTGAGAGAGGTTGGAGAGAGTGACCTAGATAGACGATGTGCATGAGAGAGTATACAATGTGAATAGGTCGAATTGGGCTCAAACATGGTGATATATCGTTTTTGTCCGAGAAAGAGCGAGGTCAATTAAGACATACGGAGAGAGAGAGAGAGAGAGAGAGAGAGATTGAGTGAGCGTGGCCCACCATGAGGTCGAAAGAGTGGTGGCGGCTTGGATGGACTGACCTAGATAGACAATCTACGTGAGAGAGTATAGAGTGTGTCGATCAAGGCCCGAACAGGGAGATATATCATTTGTGTGTGAAAGAAAACGAGGTTAAACGAGACTCGGATAATGAGAGAGAGATTGAGCGAGTGTGGCCCGCCATGCAGAAGAAAGAGTGAGACAGTCTCGAGAGAGTGACCTAGATATACAACATGCGTGAGTGCGCATGCACGAGAGGTTGGGGGCTAGATAGGCAATGCATGTATTTAGCGTGAGAGGGTGAGAGGGAGAGGGGGAGAGAGAGAGCTCGGCATGGGGTGCAATGGTGGGTGTGTGAGGTAAAGACATTTGGTAACAGAGAAAAGGGGTTGTGTAGTTGAGAGACTTAGAGATCGAAACATGGAGAGAAAGAATGAACGTGTGTTGGAAACCGATAGCTTCCTAAGGTGGTTAGGAGAGGAAGATTGACCGATACAGGAAGTATGTAGCGTTTGTGCGGGGGGGCTAAAAATAACATTTGAATGTACATAGTACGAGACTTAATATCGATGTTTCAATTCGGTGTACATTGTAAGATTTGAACCGAGGACTAGGAATACGGGTAATTATTTCGAATTCGTGCCATACTAAGTTTCGAAAAGTTGACATTGACTCAGTTTGTTGTGCTATTTTGTAGGTGATATGTTTGAATCCATCCAAAAGTTTGCTCACTACCATGGTGTTCATCATATACATATGAATTTGTATTAAAAAAGTAGCATGGATATAGTGAAATGAGAAATCCACGTTAGAATTGGAGATCGCTGCGTGACACACAATCTAATTCGAATAACTAACTACGTGACACATACTCTAATTCAAATAACTAATTATGTGACACACACTCTAATCCACGTTAGCGTGGGTACCGTTTCGATTTTTTTCAAATAACTCCTCATTAATTAATTTATAGTACTCCCTCTGTTCACTTTTATAAGACCTTGAAGACATTTCAGACAATGTGCAAAATAGTTCATTTTAAGTTGTATGAAACGACTTACAAAAGTGAACGGATGGAGTATCTCATTTCGAATGACTAATTATTGCAAGGAAAACACGGGCATGGTAATACATATAGATTCGTTTTCAAATGAAAGAAGATTCGTTTGCATTCTCAAATGTAGGCGCACCAGGCAAACCAGGGTCGTGTCGGAGTGGACACTGCTTCGGTGCCTTAAGGCATCAAAGCATAGTCTTGTCGGGGTGGTCGCGTGTGTCGGACGGACACGTACCACCCAGCCACCCACCCCCCCTCCCCCCCAAAAAAAGGACGACGACAATATAAGTTCGCGCTTCCATGTTTCGGATTGAAATATCTGGCGGCCCCAATTCCAGCCCTGCAAAATCTCTCTTCTCCACCGTCCCCTTCCGCGCCCAGATTGCTCAAATCCCTAATTCGCCGCCATCCCTCGAATCACCCCTCGTCTCGTCTCTTTCCCCATCGTTCCCCACCTTTGTGTCGGACGACGACGACGAAGACGACGGTCGTGCTTCACCACCGCACCGGAGCTACCTCATCTACGCCCTTGTCCACCGCACTAGGTGGTCCACCGACAATGTCGGCCACCGCAACCGACGTGCCCCACAGACACCGAGTTCCACCACATCAGGTGCGCTTCACCGACGTTGTCTCCCAGCTCACCGGGGCTACTTCACCAAGCACATCGTCACACCTCCGCCCCCCGAGGCCGTTGGGGCTTCACCAACGGTCTCGTCCACCGCATCGTAGCGCTTCGCTGCCACTCAAGATCTGCATCCGTGCGCGGCCAGCCAATGACAGCGCATCACCCTCAACGGCTCTGAAGTGACCCGCACTCTAGCTAGGCGAGCATGCCCAAACGCCGGCCCAAACTAGGTATCCACACATCACTCCCTTGTGCACTATTCCGATGATGTTTGGATATCCTTTCACAGCTCTCTTAGCTTACACGCCTATGCAACTCTGACCTTAACTCTTATTTCTTCTGGAGATATCATCTGAAACAAGCAAATGCATATTTTAGCGAAGCATGATGGCACTACGGGATGTGGTACACATCCTGCACACCCGTATAACCTTGTAAGTATCTGTCCTCCGATACAACATCAAGGTCGATTCCTCTTATTTGATCAACCATTCATCGTGTCAAAAATGCAGAGGGGGATGCAAGGAGCACAAGGCCTGCACATCCAAGCAAGTGGTAACATGGACTTGTACATGGAACATCCCAAGCGCAGCAGAGCTGCAGTGATCCTGTACAACGAGCTAGCGTAAGTCCCTGCATTTTATTTAATTCGTACTGGCATTCATGTATGATTTGTGTGCAGTGGCTGATCCACGAATTCAAGTTACCAGGGGCGAACATTTAACTTAAAAAATACGAAGGCACTTGCACTCCGGAAATCAACATAACTTGAGAAATGTGAAGCTACATGCACTTTGAAAACCAGCTAATGATCCAAAGTAGTTCAGATTATAAACACTAAATGATGCCAGCACCAAAAAACACAAAATGCAACATGGTGTACAAGGACTACAAACATGGTCTGTACCTGCTTGAATTATTCGTTCTCTGGCTGAAAATATCGAAGTGTAATTGCACGTATAACTAGTGCGCAAACTGCATATCAATATATCTATCCTGCACAAGTATGCCAATAGTTTCAAACAACAGATTAGAAAAGTATTTATGCTATGTTGTCATGATACGGGGACTTTCTGGTAGATGGCCTCGATGTTTCCTCAAGCTATGAAAATGCACTATAATTTTCTTGTCATCAATGCCTGCAAATCTCTGTCTCTCTCAACATAGTAGATCATCATTAGACACTAAATCCTTCAATGAGCTTGCAAAATTCTTGCATTAGATCCCTCATTAGACACTATATGTTCATCACCAGGAGCATGTAAAATGTTTGCATCAAATCCTTCATTAGCAGTCTGTTCATTAGACACTTCAGGCTCAAGAACAACATGATCTTGTATGTTTGCACTGGAAACTTGATTAGATACATCAGATTCAGGCAGTTCAGAATTGATTGGGGGAGTTATAAAATAAGTAGAAATTGGTTTCATTTTCTCATAGATTCCCTACATACAAGCAGTTTTACAACACCGTCAGGTTTAACTATTGGCCAGAAATTGAAGAGTTGAATTAGATATAATCAGGGATGTGATGTACCTGCTCGTTGCTCATGCTACTCTTGCAAGCTGCGACTGTTCGTTTGCGCAAGCTCGATGCCATGCCCGTGTTGTCGCCGCTGCCTCCCACGTGGGCTACACCCAGGGTTGGATCTTCATATTCTTGTCCTTCCGTTTGCTTGAAGCCCGGTGACCACCCTCCAACGAGGGCGCGAGGAAGTGTTGTGTCGGTCTGTCCAGCGGTGGCTAGGTTAGGAGCGAACCAGACTAGAGGCTGGAGCGAATGAATTGGGATTTTTCCTGTTGTCGATCGATATGGGAGGCGCTCGTTTGGGCTGCGAGCCTGCCTTGCACTTATGTTATTGGCCCATTCAAATTGAAACATTTTTCTTCATTTTTTACATTGCCTGCTCGTGCGTTGGGACGAACAAAACTAGCATAGGCCAACCTGGACGACTCAAACTAGGTGCACGCTTTCCAGCCACCTGAGGCGGCTGCTCGTACCAGCCCCTATGGTGGCATTGCCCCTTTTGCGTGTATGATTGGATAGTGAAAAATATTCCAGTGGCGCTTTTGATTTACCCATAGAATGGTTGAATTGCATGTTTCTATGAACTGAGTTCGCCAATAATGTGAAGGATGCCAGTCTTTTCATCCTATTGTAGATTGCTTAGATCTCGATATGCCAAAAGTAATCACATGAAATATACAGTAAAAGTCAGTGTGATGTGTTTGGCTACAACTAGTCTTACTACACGTCCTCATATAACATATCAAGGATGCACCATCTTACCAGATTAACCATTCGACTTACCCATGCAGTGTGGAAGAAAGAAGTATTGGGACTGCGTATCCAAGCAATTGATGCCATGGACTCCTTCGTACAACCTTGTAAGTGAAAAAGAAGTTGCAGTGTGCCTGTACAAAGAACTAGCGTAAGTTCAGTTACCTGCTTCTCGGAATTTTAGTTAGCCACTTATTGCAAAATTGTTCAATTATGTTGCTTGGCTTAATTTAGTTTTCTACTGATTACATAATGGCATAGCCTGTTAATCATATTGTAGACTGCGCCTATCTATGTGTTTGATACTTACTGTTAAGAATTACCTGTTTGCCTTAACTTAAATATCTACTTGTTTGTTTAACGGCTTTGCTGCTGCAACAGCGGGTTACAATGATGTTAATAACTACTTTTCAGCATCCAATTGAAACTCTTTAATTCCTTGTTTGTTTAACTGGTTTGTTGTTATAACTACCAGTTGAGATGTTTTGCTAACTTCAACTTTTCTGAATCCAATCGGAACTTTAATGGCAAAACAGGTTAGCCCAAGATCAAAGAGCGAGGTCCCCATGGACGTTGCATCATCCCATAGCAGTGGCATCGGCCCAATCGTGCATTATGAATTGCCAACTGCTGATGCTCTAGAGGCTAAACTAGTGGTAGAAAGAGATTCTGCTTCTGCACTTAGAGATGAAGTTGACATGTTGAGGAAGCAAATAGCACAATCACAAGCAGTACTCAAGACAACCATTAAATATTTGGTGGATTTCAAAACGAAGCAAGATGAGACTGACCAGATTGTTAAGGTCCTGAAGGAAAAAAGGAAATTAAATTCCTACTTGGTAAATCATAGGTGAAATGTTCTTTCCATAGTTGAATAACCATTGTGTTGTCTGTTCATATAATTAATCAAACCATTTGTTTTAGAGATCATATAATAATTGTTTTTTTTGTTTGTAATTTTATTTGAGCACAAGTCTGTATTAATTGATAAGACTCGGAGACATTTCATTTGGATTGCTGTGCCAGACCTACAAATATGCCAATCGGGCTGAATGTGCATTCAGCAATAGTAGTATAGATGGACCATAAGTGGCACGCATCGGAAAGGGCCAAGATGCTAGCTAAAAAAGGATGTTGATATTATTGATCCATATACTCTATAAGTGTTTATATGTCTGTTAGTTCCGTACATTCTTGGTTGATTGAATCAGTATTTGAATCTTGATACATCGCTTGTGTACATATCTAAATGGGAGTACACATTATGCTGCGTGTGACATTTGAGTTGGACATGAAGTGTTCCAAATATTCGAATTCACCTTAAACTGGATTCTAGTTTCTGAATTTGAGTATCGGCATTTGTAAACCATATTCATATATGACAGTGGAATACATCTTTGTCGTCCTTTTGAAGATATATAAAAACACATAGAATGATTTATAAAGATTCATATAGGAATACAAAATGGATTCGAATTTAGTTGCCAGGGTAAACCTGGATGCTTATTGTCCCAAAATTCAAAAGAAATAGCAAAATGTCCACTCCCACATCGGCTGCCCGAAGCCAAGTGTTTGGGAGATGGAAATTACTATCTACCCATTACACGGACAATCCATCGGCCCGATTTCCATTGCTCTAAACAGGGGTAGGTTAGTAACTTCAATTAGACGTGACACGACCGCCTCTGAGCCCATTCCAACATGGTGGGCGTCAAACATGGGCGGCAAAACTCATTTGATTCAAGCTCATCCGAAAGACCTCTGTTTCTCCCTCCATTCCCCATTCATACACAGTGGGCGGCAAAACACCCTCTCATCATCCGAAATAGATGTAGGCTAATATTTTAAATAGGGGCAGATGTGTAACTTCCATCAGACGTGCCACAACTGCCCTACCTGTCAGCCCCGTTCATACACCGTGGGAGCCAACCGTGGGCGGCAAAACACCCTCTCCTCGCCTAAAATCTATGTAGGCTAATATTTTAAATAGGGGCAGATGTGTAACTTCCATCAGACGTGGCACAACCGCCCTACCTGTCAGCCCCGTTCATACACCATGGGCACCAACCGTGGGCGGCAAAACACCCTCTCCTCGCCCGAAATAGTTACCGGCAAATATTTGGGAGATGCGAGATTACCGTCCTATCCCCAACCGACGAGACGTCCAAATTTGAAACGGGGGATAAGTTCATAACTTTCCCATATTTTAGACAGGCGCGTCCCAAAAACATGGTTCCCCGTACCTCTCCCTCCATTTTCCCATTCATACACCGTCCACGCTAGAACACCCCATTCCCACACCAGCCTCCGTCCGCCACCACATCCATCGCCGCCATCCTCCACCACATCCATCGCCACCGTCCTCCACCATGCCGGAGCGCCTACCAAGACTGCGTCGTCCACTGCTAGAGATGGACGTTTCTCATCCACGGCGACGGACCAATAGCCGTGCATCGTGTCCTCTCACTTCATTGGCGCCGTCGTCCTCTTTGTTGGGGCCGCTCACACAACCTTCTCTTCCACCGCAAGGGGACTTATCCCCCAATGCACCCATCTATTGTCGCAGATCTGCTTCAACGCCACCGACAGCCATCGCACCCCCGATGCCTACACGGTGCCGCAAGAGAGGTGGTACTTCATATCTCCTCAACTTTTTGATCTCAACCAGAAAATAGATCTTAACTTGGTTACTCTACTTTCTTTTCAGCTCTTAGAATTTAGTTCTTAGTTCGAAACAAACAATGGATGCTAAATATCATTTCTTCGGTTTGCAGCTTCAAATCTGCCATGGCACAGCCATAATACGGTTTAATTGATCATGCTTAGGTTTTAATTGATCATATTGGTTCTGTGGTGGTTTCTTTAATAAAAATCAGAGGGGAAACCCTCTTTTGCTAAAAAAATATATGCTTAGAGTTTCCCTCTTTTATGATCACTATACGATCAGAATACATGCTTCGTGTCATAATAACACTGCTCCACACATCAAGCTAAACAAGCTTAGTTGTTCAAATACGAATCTGATATTATTAAAACAAAGTTGTTTAATTGGTCAGCTAAATGTTCCTAAATTAGTTTCGAAAATGCATGTTCGCCGCTCGGGTGTGTATCTCTGTGTGTGGTCTGGTCAGCACGGTTGGGGAGGTGAACTTTGCATATGTAGGGGTTTATAGAGAGGCACTCTCCAAGTTGAAACCGCAATGCATTCCATAGATAATCTGACTACTTTTTATGTTTTCATGAATCTCAGATTCTGAACAGCATCATAATGATTATGAGCTTGCGCGCATGAAAAGAATAAAGAAGAACAATGCCATGGCTGTCAAACTTGGCATTAAGGGACTGAAATCAAGTCTGGATGCAATGAATGCAAACACTCTCCACCTACAAATTCATGCTCAGAATATGATCCTAATAGTGATTCTAAGCTAGAGGGAGACCTAAGTCAATGTAGCTCCCTAGTGGAGGAGTCAGAGGAAGATGCCCTATCTTATTCACCCATCAAGGTACTTGCTCTAACTTTCCAAGGTTACATTGCTCGCACATATCTTGCAACTGATGCTTTGCATTGCTTCTACTTTGTTGAGCTGCCATTAGCTTAGTTTACACATCGTGTATGTGAATACGCCCTGCCTATCCATTTTCAGTACATATTCCATCTGTCATCATACCATATTTATCCATTCAAATGTTGTTCTTGTGTATCAGACGTTCAAAAGGAAGAGGGTGATTGCTGATCGTGGAGGAGCACAAGCAAAGTATTTGGAAAAGGTAGTGGCACCTGATAAATCAAATAGCACATTAGGTGTAGTTGCAATATCACTTGACCCACAAAATACCCCAACTCTAGCAGACTCTAGCCCTACTACACTGGTCATTTCTGATGCCCCAACTCAGCAGACCCCAACTGCAGCAAATAGTATGATTATGCCAGTTGACATAGCACCAGCTGTACGACGCAAAACACCCATTCCAGCAAAGAGTGCACCAAATCCAGTTGCCAAATCCCTTTTCGAACCAGAGAAAGCCCCAATTGCAGCAAATAGGACCCCTGTTCCATTTCTTCCCAGTTTAGAAGATGAAGCTTATGTTGTTGTCAGGAACTTTGTGCGCATCTTTCCTTCATGGAAAGATTATACCGCAGACACAGAACAATTTCCAGTCTTCCTCCACAACTTACGCATAAGTAATGTACTAATGTTATTCATGGTCATTACTGCATATGTTTCTGCTGACAGAAGACACAAGATTTCATTCTTTTAAGTAGGCGAGGTGCAAACTGGATTGTGATGACGAGCAAGGGTTGGTTGCGCTTTTCAAGCACTCGTTGATGAAGTATCATTCCTACCTGAGGCAAGCGCACTTCGATGGCAAGCCTCTGAACGAAATTTCTGTAAAGTCTCCAGTGCTACATTTATCCGACGGTGACTGGAATAATCTTGTTACATATTGGTCTCGGCTGCAGCGTAAGGTACTGTCTATGATATCACATCACAATTTGAACTACATTTCTGCATTTGCCTTAATGTCTCACTTGTACGAAAACTATTAGCCGAAGAACATTCATTCTCAAGGGAGCACAGAATCTCGCAACTATACTGCACACTGCATTGCTCTTGTGAGTACCTCTTGCCCTGTATGACCATACTTACTTTCATAGATGTTTGATTATGTAGCATCACTGCACATGTTAGCCTCGTAATCGTCCATTTGGTGGACATTATAAGATCCGTATGGACTCTTACATAAATTTAGAATCAACCCAATGCTTTTGAAGAGGTTTAGCTCTGCAGTCCTCTTGTAAGGACTGAACGTGGTCTATCACTGTACTTACATTAACAGCTACTCCCTCCGTCCCATAATATAAGAACGTTTTGTACAGTACACCAGTGTTCAAAACACTCATGTATTATGGGAAGAGGGATTGGTTCATTTTGTAGCATTCTGCATCTTATCTCCCTCGCCCACCATTTACTAAAAAAGATAAGATCTATATTTAATCTTGCCAACAACTAGAATACACAAACAATGCCTGTGCAGAATTGTAGCCCATTGCTCTTGTCAGTACATTTTGTCCTGTAACGCTTGTACTTCCAGGGATTCGTAGTTGATTATGTAGCATCAATCTGCATCTTATCTTCATTATCCTCTAACCCTTCCAGTATTATCATATCTATAATTACTCTCTACAAAATGTAGAGTAGAGGCAATGCTTATGAAGAAGATTTTGTGCTGAAATTCTTGAGTTATCCTTCCCTTGCCATGGAGAAGGGCATTATAAAGCCGGTGTTAACTGTTAATGTAAGCCAGTCCTTCTAAAGCCTTTATCCTCAACTGCTATTTAATTTGCTCATACTCCCTATCGTTTACTGCTGTTTAGTTTGCTGTTTCTACCAAAATGCATGTTCGTAAGAACCGTAATTTCTAAGTTTTACTTGTAAAACCAAATTCCTTATTCATACCATGCACATTACTTAATACTCCCTATATGTATGCATGTTTTTGTGGATCTATAATCCAGTGTGTGGTGAAGCAGCCCACGTTTGCACCTTGTCATCTCCTGTTTTATCTTACTGATGTGGCTGATGGTATGAACAACATGCCATGCACATTATCCAAAATAGATACAATGATTTTCTTTGCCCTTCATCTATGCTTGTTATCTTGACATGGTAATCCAGTAGTGTGGTGAAGCTCCCCGCATTATGAACAATGCCAAATTATGCTATTGATATTTTGAACATAATCTTTATTTTCTAATTTGAAATTGGATAGAATTGACAGAACAGTTATCATCTTTGTTTATACACATGCAAAACTTGTCATCTCTCTGCTTTGTTTCAGGGTGATATGCATGATGGCATGCACAAGTCTGTTGAAGGCTGTGAGACAAACCCAACATATATTGCAGCAAAGAAGGCAAAACATCTTGAAGATAGCGAGACAAACCCAAAGTCTTGTCTTGATGCAGTGTTCAAGTTACTTGAGACTAACAGTCAGACAAGCTCACAGAATTCATTGTCTGAATCAGTTCAACTTCTTTGGTCCCAAGTTCTAGCAGAAAGGCATTCTGCAACTCAACTTCGACTTGAAATCCTATCTCTAAGAAAGATTGCGGAGAACACCAATGAGAACCTCATCGCTAAACAGCTACACCTGGAAGCTATGACCGACATGCTAGGCCGGTCTCACAGCCTTGCTCAGCAGCTTGCGCAGCAGTTCCCCCGCAAGGCTAACCTTTCTTGAACTGTCTTAGAAGTGGTCTCGGTTCAGTATTATTTTGTTACGCTGCAATGGTGCCCAGTTTTTGTAATCTGCTTCTTCATTGCGCTTTATGATCACTGGTGGCGAACTTTGATGCCTAGTGGATGTAATATACCTTAAATCCTTTATTGTGTAGTGTAGGTTTATTCTTAGTTACTATGCCGTAATTTCTTTATTGTATAGAGTAGGTTTGTTCTTAATTCCTACTAGTTACGCAGCAGCCCGAAATGAACCCTGGCCCATGATTGTGCGAATCAAATCACGGGCTTTTAATAGGCAAAAATTGTCTGGGTCCTTGTTTGGCCCAATCAGATATCGGCTGCGAGCAGGCCGGATGCAAACCGGGCCGTAGTTAGGCCCAACTATATGACAGGCTTTTAACAGGCCGAAATTAATATAGGGTCAAAATGTTAAACGGGCCCTTAACATGCCAAAACTAATATCAGGCCGAATTACTAAGTGGGCATTTAGCAAGTGGGCCCAAAAGCATAGTGTCCAGTTGACGGGCCGAATCTAATATGGGCCATAATTGAGCCCAAAGCCTCTTAAAGGGTCGGACTTGATCTGGGCCGTGATTTGGCCCAGAACGTGGTAGGCTTTTAACGGGCCGGATCTCATATGCGCCACTATTAGGACCGGAGCGTGGCAGGCCACTAATGGACCGGATCAAATATGGGTTGGCATTTGGCCCAAAACATGGCAGCCAGTTAATGGGCCGGCCTACTAGGGTCCTCAAAATCTTGTGGGCCTACAGCTGGGCCGGCCCATTAATGTCGGCGAAATCTCGTGGGCCTTTAGCTAGGCCGGCCCATTATGACCCGCAAGAATCTTGTGGGCCTTTACCTAGGCCGGCCCATTATGGCACACAAAAATCTTGTGGGCCTTTACCTAGGCCGGCCCATTATGGCCCGCAAAATCTTGTGGACCTTTCGCTGGACCAGCCCATTATGGTCCGCAAAATCTCGTGGGCCTTTAGCTGGGCCGGCCCATTATGGTCCGCAAAATCTTGTGGGACTTTAGTTGGGCCGGCCCATTTAAACTTGTTGGGCCGTGCCACGTGTCGACGTATCATAGGCGCCTTCTGTCCAGTGAGTGGATGACATCTGTCCCAATGATGAGCCAACACGTGTTTCCTCCAGCTAATGATGATTTTACACGTGGAAAATCCCCATTGGGCGGGGCTGTTAACGGGTTATCGGATCCAAAACCTGACCCGATAGCTTAACGCGTTCCATTACGGTAGATGCCACGTGTCGGTCACCCTTGACGAAAGCACTTCTGTGACGCGCGATTTATCGTCATGGAAGTGGACACTTCCGTGATGATAATTTTGGTAATGTCATGGAACACTTCTACGACAGCACAGGTATGACTATCTTGATTCTGTCATAAATTTTTCGTGGATGTACATGCATGACAAAAAAGCGACCTACTGTGACAAACATGTATCATCACGGAAGTGTATTGTTTTTGTAGTGATAAGTGGGGTGCTGTCTGATTTCTCCGGCACCACCACGTTTTTCAAGGACTTTGCTGGTGCTCCTTCAGGTTCGGCAATCACCCTCTTCCTTTTTGATGTCTAATGCACAAGAACAGCATTTGAGTGGAAAAACATGGTATGATGACAGATGGAATATGTATTGATAATGGATGGGCATGGCATCTCGACATATATGATGAGTAAACTAAGCAGATGGCGGTGCAACAAAGTATAAGAAATGCAAGACAACATATGCAAGATACCCGCAATCAATAAAACATTGCCAAATTAGAATAGGCACCCTGATGGGTGAATAGGACAGGCCATCTGCCTTTGACTACTCGAGGTTAGAATAGTCATTAGGATCATATTCTGAACAAGAATCAACAGGTGGAGAGCGTATGAGTTTCATTGCATCCAGAATGGCACTCAATGCCTTGGTGCCAATTTTGTAAGTCATTGCAGTGTTTAGCTTCAAGAGTGGACTGCTGCTAGTGCGACACAAAGCAGCTACATAGATCATAGTGTAGATATAACGGGAAAACCTTAAGCATCAGAGTAAAATCAGCAAAGTGGAACTTGCTGGAATATATGTGCTAGTATTGCCGGTACGGCTAGAAAGGCTTCGGATACCAGCTCTCTTCAAGTGAAGGTGCGGTACTGTTAATAACAGTGGAACTCTCAAAGGCGACACAGCTCCCCACATTTCCTTGCTATTCTTATAGGATTCAAGTGGGCAGGCCACTACAAATCCTATTCCTATGTTTACAAGATCCTACGAATCAAAGAGGCTCAAAGTGTCCATCGCAACCGACCGTATAGACCTCTACACTGCAAATGTTCCTGCTCACCTTCAGTACAAGGAACATACTATACTACTATCATACTCCCTCCATTCCAAAATATAAGTCTTGGTAGAGATTTCCACTATGGATCACATACAGATGTATCCAGATACATTTTAGAGTGTGGATTCACTCATTTTTCTCCATATGTAGTCCATGGTGGAATCTATACAAAGACTTGTATTTAGGAACGGAGAGAGTACATATTAAAGAAGAACGTTAGAGGAACATGGTAAAGAAGAGCAAGAAGATTTTGGATAATAAAATGTTGGTTGCGCAGTGCCCACACATGATGAACCAGAGCGCATTAAGAATGCAACTCCTAGCTGTCTCCTGACCATTTCAGGCGGTTGGATGAAGATCCTATGTCTCCTAACCCTTCTTCTTCCTCGTCTCTGATTCTTCCCATACAGAACACCACACGGGCCGCCGGCTGGACCACCGGCCCCCACCGCCTGTGTTCCTCCGCCACCCCCACCCCCACCCCCACCCTAACCCCCACCCGCGTCGAGTTTTCTTTGTTCGGCAAGGCCCCACAACCACCCAAGCCCCTTCGATCGCACCGGCGAACTCCGGCGAGCTCTGAAAAATCGACTGACCCAATTTTGAAATTTAGTCTACTGTGATTCAACTAGTGTGGAATTTTAAAGTGGAAAACCATAAGCATTGGGAGTATAGTGTTGAGCGTGTCATGGAGGATCTGAAGGTGCAAACCGGACAAAGGCAACTTCGCAACCAAGACAAGAAATCAGAGTAAAGTAGTGGCGATCTATTTTCTTGCTCCGATAAATAAGTTGAGCAGATACGAAAGAGTACTGCCTCTGGTGCGGCGCCGTGTACGCATCTGCTGAGAATTTGACGGTGTTGCGGTAGCGATGGCTGTCGGCGGCGTGGAAGCAGATCAAGGAGGGTAGACGGTGGCGGCAGGGCGCGGTGGACGAGACAGTCGTAGGAGTGGCGCCGGCAAGATGGACGACGGCGGGGATGAAGCGAGAGGATGGGATGCAAGGATCCCAGTCCAAAACCGTGGATGAGAGAGGTCGATCTCTTGTAATGGACGGCGGCATCGGGGTATCAGCTCCGGCATGGTGGAGGAGGACAGTGGTGGATGGGGTGGCGGACGGCGGCGGACGGAGGAGGGTGGGTGGAGAGGGTGTTTTGGCGCCCATAGAGTACGAATGGGGAAAAGGGAGGTAGAGAGGAAGGGGGGAACCATGTATTCAGGGCGCGCTTGTCTCAAATGCGAGGAAATTTACAAACTTAGGCCCTGTTTCAAATTTCTACTACATCACAGCAACATTAGTCGGTTGGGGATAGGACGGTAATCTCGCATACACCAAATATTTGTCGACGAGAGTTTGTTTTTGGCGCCCATCGTGTATGAATATGAATCAAGGAGGGAGTCGATTTCGGCCGAGGACACACTATATTTTGGCACCCACCATGTATGAATCCGGGTGAGAGGCAGTTACGTCATGTTTGGGTGAAATTACAAACCTACCCCTATTGAAACCTATAGAAATCCGGCAGATAGGCTTTGCGTGGCAGGGATAGGCAGTAGTGATTTCCATCTCGCAGATTTTGGTTTCGGGCAGTTACTGCGACTTTCCCCGCTTCGTTCAAATTTTGCAGAGTGCCCGTTTACCGTGCCAACTCAATTCGAGTCCCGTTTTTATTCTATTTTTTCGGGCGGGATCCATTTTCAATTGGAATTACATTCTATATACATCATTTTTTATATATACTTTCAAAAGCACAACAAAGAATTCTGCTCCTTTATATGTATAATATGATTTACAAATACAACGATCTCGAAATCTTAAGGTTGAATTCGAAAAAATTTAACCAAATTATGTTCTACTAAAATGTATGGATCATTAATATCTACATATTAAATAACATAGATGTGCATGAATTCATATGAGTATGCATGTTTGATAGAT
Source organism: Triticum dicoccoides (assembly GCF_002162155.2). Lineage (NCBI taxonomy): Eukaryota > Viridiplantae > Streptophyta > Magnoliopsida > Poales > Poaceae > Triticum > Triticum dicoccoides. The sequence continues at coordinate 614,595,492 of NC_041392.1, forward strand.
CAATTTTGGTTTGAGTATAGATTACATGTATCATCATCTTGAATTCAAATATTTTAATCCCTTTTTCGTTCACTCCTTTCACGCCCATCTCTCTCGCATGCATGCTCCTTCAGGTAGCTATCACTCTCTTTTCTCCAGCTCACCCGCACGCTCACTTCATGTTTCTCCTATCCTCGCAAACATGGTCTCTCGACGTCTCCCTTGAGAAGTGTCGCACTCTCCCTATCATTATACATTACACGGTTTTCATTATCTCTCACGTCTCTACTGTTCTCTAGTATCACTTGATACCTAAGCTTTCTTTTTCACCGCCACACACACAGTCTCCACTCGTCTTTCACTTTGTCTTTCTCTCTATGGGATTCTCTCACACACCCTATATGTCCCTACATATGACTCATACCACTAAAATTACTCTCTCTCTCTCCTGTAGACACAACATTTGTTGTGGTCTCCTTTTCGTCTCCATCCCAGACTGACATTATTCATTTGTTTACCGATCAAACAACCCTGACTACCGTCTCCTCTCTCTCTCACACAGACACACACACACAACTCCTGCTTCCACTCCCCTTCCCGACTACCATCTCTCTCTCACACACACACACACAAAACTCTCGCTTTCTCACCCCGACTCGTATTTCTCTCACAATAATTTATCGACTAGCTAGCCACTAGATAGGTTTATACACCCACACACTCGTGCTTCCACCATCGCATACATGTCTCTCTCCCGCTCCTTGTATCTATGTAGATTTTTATTCCCTTCTTGAGACACGCCCTCTTGATCGTGCACACACACACTATCGCCTCATTTTAAGCTGATACATATCGCACACACACTCCTTGTGTCTTTGTCACACATGCACTCCTTCCTCCTCCACTCTCCCTCTCTCTCACACACACATGGGCTTTTTGCAACAACTAGCAAGATGCCCATGCGTTGCACGGAACATCAAGATGCATTTGTATGAGTAGTTTATCTTGTGGGGGAAAAGGATGAATGAGGGAAGGCCTTATTTGCAAATGTGGAGAGCGGTGTGGGTATCTTTTTGCAAAATTGCCATAGTTTCCTTCCTATCCGTCAGATATAGATTGGACGGCCTATATTGCAGGATGGCAGGCACACGATCATCACCGACAATGCTTTTTATAAGAGTAGGGATAAAAAATAGAGTTGGTGATGATGGTGGGCCTGCCATCCTGCAATGTAGGTCGTCCGATTTATATCTGACGGATAGGAAGCAAAATATGGCAATTTACCCGCACTCTTCACCACATTTGCAGATAAGGCCTTCCCTCGTTCATCCTTTTCTCCGACAAGATCTTGATGTTCCATGCAACGCACGGGCATCTTGCTAGTAAGAGTAGAAATTAGACATATACCACTTCTCGAATCTTGAAACCAACAACATTCCTCCCTTATCTCATCAAAACTGCCAAAGGAATATATATTGAGTGAAACATAACATATTTTTAGTGATATACATATTTCAAAACTAGACCTTTTTTCTATCAAATCGGTGAATATGTATTAATCTACTTTGATCGTGTGGCAACGCATTGGCACATTGCTAGTAGTTATTATAATTTTTTGGACACCAGACAAACGGTGGAGTACATATATGAAGAGAAGAGGTGCACGCACGCAGTCGGCCTCTCGCTGTCTCACACACATGAGTGTTACGTAAATGTGACGTTAACAAATAAACCCTAAAACCCTCGGTGCATGATTGCTGCATTCGCACGTACCGGGTACGTGGTGGAGCACCTTTGTAGGAATAGTCAGCTCGCGTGATAATTTGATCTGTAGGAGTTGATGGTCGGGACAACAGGTGAACGACTTGGAGCGTGGTGGCTCGCCAGTTGCCATAGATCGAGTAGCCACGTTTAAAATATCGTTTTTTAGCAGGGTTAAGAGTTCCGATTCTCAATGGCGTGTTATAAGTAGTAAGTAGTTTTTAGAATAATTGGTATGGAGCAAAAATGGAATTCATAGTACTACGAACCTCCTTGGCATATGGTTGTATGGTTTTTTTTGCGATGGAAGTTGTACGGGTTTATGTTGTGAGATGTTGAACTTGGTAGTTCTAGGGCAAATACTATGGTTTAGATTTAGATGCTGGTTTTCAGTAATGAAAATCGGAAGGGGAAACCCTTCTTTGATTAAAAAAACTACTACCTCCATTCTGGTTTACTAGTCCCCATCGTACTTTGGGTCAAAGTTTGTCCATGAATTTTACTTGTAAAATGTGAATGGAAAACGAAATTTTGTTATACCCAAACAAAAAAGGACTGGAGGGAGTGATTGCTCTGACACGGACGCGACCTCTCATAGCGCAGGCATTGAACCGGCGTGCCGGCCAAGAGGGTCGCACTCGTTGCAGGCCCGGCTGAGCACACCTCCTCGCCGCGTGCAACCAACTTAAGACTGACCCACCTGCCTTCATTGAATCCGCGTGTGTGCCGGTAACACGTCCTTCCGCGAGTCTGCAGGCATTTTAGAACACAAAAAATGACTAAAATATAATTAATTTATGCATGGTCTTGACTTGTTGTGCTCGCACTGGTAGTAGGAACTAGTAGAGGATTTTCTTTATTTATAACTCTCCTCACATTTTTTTGGCTTTGAAGTGAATTATGGTTGTGGACATTATGTATGAATGTGTAGATATCTGTGAACATGAGTTTGATGTGGAAGTTGAACTTGGAATGTCGGGCTTGCACGTGAACTATACCATGTCCAATGCTTCGTCTATTATTGTTTGGAAAGTAATTGTTGTTATTACATGACCCGAAAAAAAACATTTTGTGCCACATCAGTAGATGCACGGACATCACAACAGGCATGTTGACTGGATAAACATTTGAACCTAGCTATTATGAAGGAAATTTTGTATTGACAACAGTTTTAGATAGCAGGAGATGCCTACCCTGCTCTGCCTCTACTAGCTTATTTTTGGCTTCTTCCATCTCTTCTTTGGCTTGGGTGAAGAGAGCATCTGATTGCTCTTTTCACTTCTTCAAGAACTCAGCTACATTCTCAAGGGCTGCTGCACGCTTTCTTTCAGCCTTTTCTAATGCCATGAGGACACGAACAACTGACGACTCCACCTGGCTTGTGTGTAATCCAGCATCATCTGGGAATTTGCACCTTGTGTCTAATCCAGCATCATTAGGGAACTGGCACCTTGTGTGTAATCCGGCCTCATTTTGGAAACATGATCTCGAGGTTGACCATACTTCCCTCCTCGCAGGAACTGCATCCTGACATGAAGTTACTTCTTTTTTAGATCAATACTCAGAGCAACCTAGATCCATTTAGTAGAAGCCAGATAAACAGAACTTGGAGAAGTGAATTCAAAAGGAAAAAAATAGACTACAAGGTGAGAACACCCACTTCCTACATCAAGCTAAAAACAAAAGCATTAGGACGATTAAGACTCTTCTTATTACACATCAAAGAACACCATGCTTAAGAGAAACAGAAACTACAACATATACACATCGAATAACACGAGGCTACACGAAAGTAATTGAAAGGGTGTTACTTACCAAAGCTCGTTTTACAGGTTCGGTGCAGCTCCTCTTTAACTTGCCACGCTCCTTGAAGATGTCTCGGATATCCCGTGTTTGGTCTTCATTGCTCCTCTGCATGTTCGCACTCGCGGTTTTAAAATCTCAACATGGCAAGAAAAAATACTAGTAGTAATACTCGCGCATCTTGTGGGCAACATTAAAGCACTCGTCTGCCATGTTAGAGCATCTCCAACAGAATCGCAACGCGTGGCGCTTTAAAAATCTCAACATGCTCTCTCTACTCTCTTCTCTACTGTTATATTTATTTTGTATTTAATATTTAATATTTATCTCTACTTCCTTTATTGTCTACTTTTTTTCTCTATACTTTTTTTCTTGCAATATAGGCCATCCGATTTATATCTGACAGATAGGAAGGAAACAAATGGGAATTTTGCAAAAAGATACCCATACCCCCTCTCCAGATTTGCAAATAAGGCCTTCCCTCGTTCATCCTTTTCTCCCACAAGATAAACTACTCATATAAATGCATATTGATGCGTGCAACGCATGGGCATCTTGCTAGTTCTAAAAACCTTCCCATCATTTGCCACACTACTGGTTGCAGATGAAAAACCTACCCCAAGCACAGCGCGATACAGGAGCGACGCACAATTACAAGCTGATATTCTATTGGACAATGGAGGCTATAACCAATTACTTTTACGGGAACAATAGCACCCAGGAAATTTGAAGGGTAGGTATGAACAAAATTGGAATTGCACATGTACTGCTAAGTGATTCAATACACACATTACCAATCGAGGAGGAGAATGATGGTCGCGGCGGCCTCTGTGAGTCATGGTCGGCAACGGGAGTCAGTTCATTGTCCACGACGGTGGTACTTCTGCGCTTGGCGTCGGCTTCCAGAAGTAGATTCGAGACCGTGGAAGACGATGCCGGGGAAGAGGCTCCGTGTACGACGACGACGGTGGACCGGCTCCAGTGCGGCGTACGAGGTCATCGATGAGGCAGATGCGCTGTGGTGGACGAGTGCGCCGATGTAAAGGCGAGGAGCACGAAGGCTGCGATGCCGTGGAGAAGTCTATTTTGCGGTGGGGATAGAAAATGGGGAGTATTCAGGTGTACTACTCTGGGTGCCGGGGTGGGGTTGGCTGGGTAGGGTGAACCTAAAGTTACGAAAACAGCCCCCTACCAAGCGTCATCCGTAGGCCTGTTCCGAAGGCTATGATGGTAACTTCCCACTGCTCAAATCAGGGTCGCGGGAGATTTTCCCGCCGACCTCAAAATTTTGTGACACTGGATTCCCCGTGTGGCGTGTTGAGTGATTCAGCTAAGCAACTAGCGAGTAGTAGTAGTAGTAAACTCTGCATATTAGGTTTGACTGAAGTCAAACTTCCTAAAGTTTGACCAAGTTTATAGGAAAATATAAACATTTACCATAAAAATATGTATGATGTGAAAGTACATTCAATAATGAATCTAATGGTATTTATTTGTTATTATATATGTTAATATTTTTTGTTATAAGCTTTTTGAGAGTTTACAAAACTTGACTTTGACCAATGCTAATACGCGGACTTAAATAAAAACGGAGGGAGTACACATTTGTTTTCTTAGTTTGTAGTGAACTAATCATTTGTTGAAATTGTGAAATAAATATATTAGGCTATTGACTTCGAATGTAATGGTCTATACAATTCAATAGTTACAATCATTGTCGAATCCCAGGATGTATACAAGGTCTATAGTACTTCACAACATGCTCAAACTCACATAATCCCAGTCAAATGAGAATGTAAATGCATTTCATAGTTATTACTTTGTAGGATGCAACAAAAACAACCATAACTCTACATCAGCCATTATAGAAGCAACATTTTAACATATCCCAATGTGTGAATGAAATGTGCAGAGAGAGCTTTTGAAGATGGAGCAGATAGGGCAGGAAAGATTGTATGTATGTGGACGAGAGAGTAGGAGACAAACCTAATGAGACAGAGAGAGAGATAGAGAGAGAAAGAGAGAGAGGAAGAAGTTAGGTCTGTGAGAAAGATGGATACATGTAATATACATGAGATGCGTGTGCATCTGGATTCTGTATACGTGGAAGGAGAAGACACAACATGTTTGATGAGAGAGCTGGAAAAACATGGACGAGAGGGGAAGGATCTCGTGGGTTGAGGGATTGACAATTTTGTGCGGGGGAGAGAGGGATTGGTAATTTTGTGCCCAAGAGAGAGAGGGTGGGGGGAGGAGTCAGTCAGCCGTCGTCACATCACCCTGCTTCCAAATGACCCCGCATTCTCTAGAGCGGTGTGGTCGCCGTCTTCGATCTGCTTGATGCCCTCTTTGAAGATTGAAGTGTTGTGCATGTTGGGGTGCAAAGAAGCACAAGCGAGAGTGGTCGCCGTATAACCTTGGATGGGGATGAATTGTGTGCTCGGGAGAGAGAGTGTGTGTGTGTGTGTTGTGCTGCGTGTGTCTCTCTCTGTGTATGTGTCTGTGTCAGATATTGAGAGAAAACAAACCTAAGGAGAGAAATGGGTATTCATGAAGAGATTGTGCGGGCCTTGAGGTGGGTAGGGGCCAGGTGAGGGTGTCAAAATGTGCGCGTTGATGCATGTGTTGCATGCGACCGTGCGAGGGACGGACGAATCGAGAGAGATGGTTGTTGTGTTACGGATGCTCCTCTCTCTGTCTCTCTCTCCCTCTCTCTCTCTCTCTCTCACACACACACACACACAAGTAAACTAAAAGACCGTTCTCTCATGTATACACAACGTATCGGCATCTGTCTATGTCTCACTCATGCATGATCATTTGCACATTCACACCTCTCTATGTCCGTATCACACGCACACCGTCTCCACATTGCCCTTCCGCCACAACACACATATATGGACACATACACACGTTCTCTCTCAGTCACACACACAAAATCAGTATTAAAAAAACTAGGGTGCGCCTAAAACGTCCAAATCCAAATAAACAAGAACTAGACCTAAATTCAAATATATGGAAATATTGCACCGTCAAGAACTTTCACAGGAAAAAAAAGTTGAGTAATATTCGAGGATTGTTTTCACACACACAAAAAGGTTCGGTGGATGTCCTTCGAGCGCAACACGGTGACGCACCGTTCGATCGACCGCGCGGCCGCGGTTCACGCGCTTGCACAGGATTCCATATCATGGCTGTGGTACTAACTAATAAAAGCGTTGCCTAAGTCTAATGTTTATGTGTACTAGTATGGTTTTCTTTTAAGTTTGACCAACCTTATATATAAAACTAAAGTAAGCTCCCGCACGCGCACTCATCAATATGCCGCCACTGTTGCGCATGCTGGCGCCCGCCTGCTCAGGCCAACAATTTCTCGCCCATCACCGACGTGTCGCTGCCATCCCTCTGCCATGAAGCCGAAGGCTCGCCTGCTCACGTCGTCTGCAGTCCCTCCTCGCGATGCCGCCGCGCTGCCAAGCACGCGAGCAGCTAGTGAAGCTACGTCTATGCATGCAGTGTACGAAGAGGAGGACGAGCGCGTGCTCCAGCATGCCGGCGAGGAGGAACTAGCATGTCATTGTTGTCTCCGCCCGTGCGGAGGAGACGCGCATGGTCGTTGTCATGGAGGAAGCCGGTCGCGAGCGTCGAGCCCGCAAACCGGGTGCGGACGCGGAGTCTACCTTCGAGACCTTGAATGCCACGTGGATCCTGCAATCTGAAGGAGCAATTTGGGTCAGTCGACTCATGTGAGCCGTTTGATGCAACATGGATGGTTAGAAGGGCTTCTTCCACCTCTTATGTCGTCTTCTTCCTTCGCTCCGTCGAACTTCTTCCACAAATCGACTGACCCAAATTATACTACTAGTACGAAAGTATTAAGTACAGTAGGAACACGAAGATACGAGTAGTAGTACCAACTGCAAGAAGAACAGTAGTAAGACATAGTACTAGTACTACTGTACGTACTAAAGAGTTCAAATAACGAGAAAGAACATAAACATAGTGTAGAATCGAAAGTATGTCTAGAGGGGGGTGATTAGACTACTTGACCAAATAAAAATCTAGCCTCTTCCCCATTTTAGCTATCTTGGCACAAGTCAAGCAATCTCCACACAATTCAAGCAAGCATGCAAAAGAGTATATGAGCAGCGGAAAGTAAAGCATGCAACTTGCAAGAATGTAAAGGGAAGGGTTTGGAGGATTCAAACGCAATTGGAGACATGGATGTTTTTGTCGTGGTTCTGATAGGTGGTGTTATCGTACATCCACGTTGATGGAGACTTCAACCCATGGAGGGTAACGATTGCGCAAGTCCATGGAGGGCTCCACCCACGAAGGGTCCACGAAGAAGCAACCTTGTCTATTCCATCATGGCCGTCGCCCACGAAGGACTTGCCTCACAAGCGGTAGATCTTCACGAAGTAGGCGATCTCCTTGCCCTTACAAACTCCTTGGTTCAACTCCACAATCTTGTCGGAGGCTCCCAAGTGACACCTAGCCAATCTAGGAGACACCACTCTCCAAGAAGTAACAAATGGTGTGTTGATGATGAACTCCTTGCTCTTGTGCTTCAAATGATAGTCTCCCCAACACTCAACTCTCTCTCACAGGATTTGGATTTGGTGGAAAGAAGATTTGAGTGGAAAGCAACTTGGGGAAGGCTAGAGATCAAGATTCATATGGTTGGAATGGAATATCTTGACCTCAACACAAGTGTAGGTGGTTCTCTCTCAGAAACTGTGTATTGGAAGTGTAGGTATGTTCTGATGGCTCTCTTCACGAATGAAGAGTGGGTGGAGGGGTATATATAGCCTCCACACAGAATCTAACCATTACACACAATTTGCCAAACTCAGTGGGACCGAATGGTTAAACTCGGTCGGACGGATTCAGCAAACCTAGTGACCGTTAGGATTTTCGGTGGGACTGAGATGCAACTCGGTAGGACCGATATGGTTAGGGTTAGGGCATAACGTAATCTCGGTGTTACCGATTACACAAACTCGGTGGGACCGATTTTGGTAATAAGCTAACCAGAGAGTTGGTCAGGTAAACTCGTTGGGACCGATTCGCTCATCTCGGTGAGACCAAAATGTTACAAAAGGGAAACAGAGAGTTTACATTGCAATCTCGGTGGGACCGATCGCTCATCTCGGTAAGACCGAAACATTACGAAGGGAAACAGAGAGATTACAATCCCATCTCGGTGAGACCGAGATCCCTATCGGTGAAACCGAATTGCTAGGGTTTGTGGCAGTGGCTATGACATTTGAAACTCGGTGGCGCCAGATAGAAAGAATCGGTGGGGCCGAGTTTGACTTTTGGTTTAGGTCATATGTGGATGTGGGAAGGTAGTTGAGGGTTTTGGAGCATATCACTAAGCACTTTGAGCAAGCAAGCCATTAAGCAACACCTCATCCCTCCTTGATAGTATTGGCTTTTCCTATAGACTCAATGTGATCTTGGATCACTAAAATATAAAATGTAGAGTCTTGATCTTGAAGCTTGAGCCAAACTTTTTGTCCTTAGAATTTTGAGGGATCCACTTTCCTCATCCATGCCATGCCATTCATTGAGCTTTTCCTGAAATATTAATCTTGGAATAATGTTAGCTCAATGAGCTATATGTTGTTAGGAATTACCAAAACCACCCAGGGATAGTTGCACTTTCAATCTCCCCCTTTTGGTAATTGATGACAACATATAGATCAAAGCTTCGACAAATGATAATAAGAGTGAAAGATATTGTCGCTTTGAGAAGTATGTGAAAAGCAAGAGCTCCCCCTAAATTTGTGCATATCTTAAGATTTGCTTTGGACTGCAAATGCACAATGAGTTAGGATCATGGGTTACTCTTCCATGTCACATACATCTTGGTGGAGCGCTCAAAATGATAAGAATTAAATACATGCACTCATCACCAAGTAAAGTGAATGATCATATAAGGATAAGTAAGATAATATCATCTAACAAGCATAAGTGTAGCTTATGATCAACCACATGATCATCAATGTCTCACAGATAATAGCATAGTATCTCAAGCACTCAAAAGATAAACAAAGTTCAACCACCAAAGCAAGAGAGAATAAAAAGCAACGCTCCCTCTCGAAGCCTATGATCTATACATTTTTCTCCCCCTTTGGCAACAAGTTACCAAAAAGTTCATAGAAAATGCATAGCACTAAAACGTCTCTTAGGCTTGGTCTTCAGGTGGTGGTGTCCGGAGAACTCCAAGGACGAAGGCTTCAGTCGAAGTAGACGGAGCTGACGGGGTAGGTGCTGGAGCTGGTGGTACTGAAGCTGTAGCTGGTGCAGATGAAGTGACTCTAGTGTCTGGTACAGGCACTGCAGCAGATCTCTGAGCTCGAGGCACTCTGGAAAATGCATCAGTGGTTGTCTTGCCCTTCCTCTCCTGCATGTCATCCTGTAGCTGCTCCACAACAGACTGAATCTCAGTTACTTTGACATCTAAATCATAGAATTTTTGTTCCACGATTCTTTCCAGGCTCTGCTGGTTTTGAGTTAGGGTGGCCAACCCCTTCTCAATCCTCAGAGATGATGCTATCAAGTAACCAAGCTGGTCCTACTTGCTTTTCAAAAAGTACTCAGATGCCTCCTCTTGAGTTGGCATCTTGGCAGCCTTCTCCATCTTTCCCTTCTCCTTCTTTGCTTGCGCTTGCACTGAGGAGGGTTCATCTTCATTCATCACAACTTGGTTGTCCTCAAAGTCAGGATAGATAGGCAAGTGTTCCTTATCCAACAAGTATGTGCCTGTGCCCATCTTTGAGTTTATCAACTCCTGGATCTGTGGGGCATATCCACAACTTCTTTTCTGGTCAGCTGTTGTCCTCTTGATAGTCTCAACTATAAGGCTCATGACCTTGAACTTCTGTGGCACATAAAATATATGTAGCAAGTTAATTGCATGCCCTCTGATCATGTTGTGGTCACCTGACTTGGGCAAAAGAGTGTGCCTTCGGATCCAGTTGATCGTTGGCAGTCCTGACAGAAGAAAATGGACTGACCCAAACTTGAAAGTCTCAAGGGCATCTTCAGGAATCTCCTTGTACATCTGTGACATAGAATTGTGATCCATCTTTTTCTTGACATAAATATCCAAGTCATCTTCACTTTCCTTTGGGGCATTGATCAGATTGGCCCATTCCTCAATAGTTGATTGGTACCTTGTACCTTCAGACATCCATACTATCCTGCCATCTGGATAGAAGTGTGATGTGGAGTAGAATTGCATTATGAGCTCCTCATTCCACTTTGTGAGCTTCTGCCCAACAAAGTCTGCAACTCCACAAGCACAGAAGCTGTCAAACACACCAGGATAGTGTTCCTCATTTTCCTTCATGTAGGTCCAGTTGACCCACCTCATATCACACACTATAGGCTTCTTGTCCAGCAAAATTGTCTCATAGAAATCCTGTTGTTCCTTTGTGTGGAACCTGTAGTCAACAACAGTCCTTCTCCTTGTAGCATATGGGTCTGTCTCTCTCCATTTCCTCAGTCCTGAGTCTCTCCTGATCTTCATGTTCTTAGCCACAGGATGAGCATCATTGTGGTTTGGAATTTTTGGCTTCAATTTTCTCAGAACATGATCTTCATCTTCTTCTTCAGCAACAGTCTCAGGCACTGGGACCTTGTTCTTCTCAGCAGCTGGTATGTTTCTCGTATTTCTCTTTGGTGCAGTCTTGGGCTTGGAGGCAGCTTTGGGTGCTTCTTTGGGCTTTAATGATGCAGCCTCTATCCTGATAGCATCACACATAAGCTTCTGTGCCTTGGGTGCTGGTGCAGCAACCTCTTCTTCCTCTTCTTCTTCCATCATGGAAGCCTTTCCAATCACTCTGGCCATGGTCTTCTTGATCCTTTCCTTCCTTTTTTTTCCTTCTGCAGCAGGCTCTTTGGGTTGAGATTCCAAAGATGCTTGAGTGGATGCTCTGGCCTTAGACATGGGTTGTCTTCCTGCTGGCCTTTTGATCTTCATCCCTGGCTTAACTGCAGCTGAGCTGTACTCCTTCTTAACCACTTTCTTCTTTGATGTGGCCTCATCCTCAGTGGCCACATAGTCTTCATCCTGAGACTCTGAAGTTTTCTTCTTGCTTGCTCTAGTGGAAGCCTTTGGCAAATTGCTTGGGGTGCTCCTGCTACCATCATCTGAACTGCTAGAGGGACTAGTGCCCTCACTCGGGTGAACCTGCTCCTCTGACCTGTTCTGGTTGTCACTCTGGTCAGACATGTTGCAAACACTGACAGCAGACCCTGTGAATAGATTGTAGATGAGATAGAGTGGATGAGCATCACAAAATGCAGAGGTTTTTGCAAAAGAATGAGTCAAAAACTTAGTTTTAGTTTTCCACAGAAAGCATTTCGGATCAACCGATTTGCAAACTCGGTGATACCGAAGCAGCTGTTGGAACCTAAACTAGTGAACTCGGTCAGACCGAGTCACAGTTTGGTGGCACCGAGACTGCTAGGGTTTCACAAAGTCCTGAACTCGGTCACACCGATTTGCAATTCTCGGTCAGACCGAGAACCACATGTGCAATGGCCTTGGCCGAATCGGTGGAACCGAGTTCTGCAACCCGGTGGGTCCAAGATGGTTTCGGCGGAAACCTAACCCTAAATTTTCGATTCAACTCTAATCTACAGAGTGTTTTGACTGGATAGAAGCGTTTCAATCGTGGTAAGAATCATAATGAACACAATGTGCTAGGAATTGGACGGGGATAGCACTGTGATCGAGTCCATACCCTAGTTCGGCGATGAACTCGCTACGGCGGGAACGGCGGGGAAGAATTCCGTTGACGGCAGCGGAGACCAGCGACAGGAGGCAGCTGGCGACAAGGAGGATGATCCGGAGACCCAGGAGGCAGAGCGAGCTATGCGCGGGCGAAGGGGTTTCGGAGAAATTTCCAAAATTTTGCCCGTGAGTATATATAGCCCGACCCTGTCGGTGTGACCAAGTGGAACAACTCGGTGGCACCGAGATGCATAACTGTTGACAGTTACAGCAACTCGGTGTGACTGAAAAGTTCAAATCGGTTGCACTGAGATTGAAAACCTAGATCGACTTGGTGATCTCGGTATGACCAAAATGGATTAATCAGTCAGACCGAAATGCACAAAGAAGTTTTGGAAGTTTAAGTCTATGACGAATCGGGGACTCCGAGTGCTCCTCACACAGAGTGGTTCGAATCTGACTTGATCAAATTTTGTGATGTAGCATGAATAGAGTTTGAGACGAGAAAAGCATAGATAGCTAGAGAGGGTTCTTAGGCATTCTTGTCCATCCACTTGGCAAAAGAAAAGAAAACCAATCAATCAAAACAACAAGTGGATGTCCTCGAATGAGTAAAATATGCAATCAACATGCTCACACAATAAAATGGCAATTGAAATATGTGGCAAATCATGCACAACCAATTCTAGCATCTATCAAACAATTTGTGATGACTAGGTCATCTATATATGAGTATATTGACTTAGGAGTCAAATGAGAACATTTGATCATAGGTCATACTCATCGTTTAAGCACAAGTGGGGTTACCACTTTTACATAAAGCATTGTTGTGTTCACACCATTAGAGTTGCTTTAGCTCAATTCTTAGAGTAAATCTCCCCCTAGATGTGAGATCCCCCCTAAGAGGGATGAACTAACCTTGGGTTTTGTCGATGATGACTTCATGTAGATGTTGAAGATGTGGATGCTCAATGTTGATGTAGATCATTTGGAGCTATCCATTAGAGTGAGTTGCACTTTCAATACCTACACGGGTTAGTCCCACAAGGAACAAACAAGGATATCCATAGACATAGAGTGATGCACACATAAGATGATGTCTATGAAAGCTTTTAGGTTACCCTTTCCCTTGTCTTACCAACAAGACGGTTTGTGACTCCTTGAACTAGTGCAAGATGTGGAAGTTGATTGCACTTGTTCTTGCCAAGATGATAAGAGTGAAGTATGTTGGCGGAGTCACCCTCAAGAACTCTCTAGTTCTTCTTCTTTGGGATCCACACCATCTAGATGGGAATCCTCGGTGTTGTAGTTGTACTTGATGAAGTGGAACTTGAAGTAGTCTTGGGAACCCATTTGACCAAGGCCTTAGGAGCTTCTTCAAATGCATCAATTTCCTCTTGAAGCTTGTCCTTGCCTTTTTGCTTGTGGTCTTGTGGTGGAAGATCATCTTGAGCTTGTGTCCCTTTGAGAGAAGTAGGATCATACTCCTCTTGTTGAGGAACAAACTTCGTCTTGGGGTATTGATCTTCTTCCCACTCAACTCCATTGGCATTGAACTTTCGTTAAAAACCAACACCTTGATTCTTCCGGTGCCTTCCTTGCTTGCGTACAATTTCCTCGAATTGCTTACTTCACAAGGCTCTTGTAAACACCTTTCTCTATAATTCCCTTCAATAAGCTATTTTCTTGCTCAAGTGTAACTTGGCTAAGAGAATCATTAGTGGAATCAAGAGAACTACTAGAAGCAACAATATTGGATTTAGCATGATTATTGTTACTACTAGAGGAAGAGTCTTTCTTGTTCTTGGTACTAGACTTGACTTGAGGCATGTAAGTGGATAAGAGTAAACGCTTGGCAATGTAAGAAGAACTTTTCTTGCGAAGATCATCATTGATTGCTTTTAAGAACTCATGCTCTTGCTCAAGGTTGAGCTTTTCAAAGCGCAATTTCTCATGAGTCCTTAAAAGTTCTCGATGATCTCCTAAGATAGTTTCATGAGCTAACTTAAGAGTGTTTAGTTCTTTAGTTAGAGACTCAATCTTCTCCTTATCATTGTCATTCATTTTGTCTTGATTAGCATGATTAATTGATGTTTCATCATAATATTCATCACTAGAGTTGTCAACAAGTAAATCATCATCACCTAACAAGTCATCTTCATCACTATTGAAATCAACATACTCGGGGTGTGATACCTTTGGGCCATTAGCCATGAAGCATGTTCCAACTCCTTCATTTGGTGAGTCAAATATGTCGTAGGAGTTGGTTGTCACAAGTGCTAGACCGGCAACACCTTCATCTTGAGTATATTCGGAGTCGGAGTGATAGCTTCTCTCGGAGTGGTTGTCGGAGTCGGAGCTGGATACCCATTCACCAACATGAGCTTGATGTCTTCGTTTTGTGTAGCTCCTTGATGACTTGTCCTTTCTTTCCGAATCCTTGCTTCTCCGTCAGGGTCTTCGTTCATAACGATCATCTCTACTCCTTCTTTCTCTAGATGGTGATTCTTCTCTTCTACTTATTCTCTTGGGAGAATCTTCTCTTCTCTTGTAGGGGGCCATACACTAATTGGAATAGTGTCCGGGCCTTCCACAATTGTAGAAGTTTCTCTCTCGACTAGAAGATCTTTTGTCATTGTAGGACCTTGATTTGGAGCTTCTCTCTTTGCTTCTACTCTTGTAGAACTTGTTGAAGTTCTTCACCATTAAGCTCAATTCTTCATTGAAGGTTTGTTTCTCACTCGATGATGTGGGGGCTTCACATGAGGCTTTGTAAGCACCACTTGATTTGTTGTGAAGTTCCTCTTTATCCTTGAGTGACATCTCATGAGCAACAATTCTTCCGATGACTTCCGTTGGCTTGAGATCTTTGTAATTGGGCATCATTTGGATCAATGTGCACACGGTATCATATTTTCCATCCAAGGCTCTTAGGATCTTCTTGATGATGAATCTATTGGTCATCTCTTCACTCCCTAAGCTGGCAATCTCATTTGTGATAAGAGCAAGCCTAGAGTACATTTCAGCGACACCTTCACCATCCTTCATTTTGAACTTGTCAAGTTGACTTTGAAGCACATCCAACTTGGATTCCTTGACGGAGTCGGTACCTTCATGCATGTCAATCAAAGTATCCCAAATTTCCTTTGCATTCTCAAGATGGCTGATTTTGTTGAATTCTTCCGGGCACAATCCGTTGAATAGGATATCACAAGCTTGAGCGTTGTATTGTAGCATCTTCAACTCATCTGCGGTAGCTTCACGATTCGGTTCTTTCCCATCAAATAATTCACCTTGCAAGCCAACACACACAATAGCCCAAACGGCGGGGTTATGTCCAAGAATATGCATTTTCATCTTATGCTTCCAACTAGCAAAATTAGTACCATCAAAGTAAGGACCTCTACGGTGATAATTTCCCTCGCTAGACGCCATACTCTCCTAGGTTGTGAAACCAAGGATATGACCACAAAAAGCTATGGAAATCAAAGAAAATGGAGACCAAAGCTCTGATACCACTTGTAGGATCGAAAGTATGTCTAGAGGAGGGGTGATTAGACTACTTGACCAAATAAAAATCTAGCCTTTTCCCAATTTTAGTTCTTGGCAGATTTTAGCTATCTTGGCACAAGTCAAGCAATCTCCACACAATTCAAGAAAGCATGCAAAAGAGTATATGAGCAGCGAAAAGTAAAGCATGCAACTTGCAAGAATGTAAAGGGAAGGGTTTGGAGGATTCAAACGCAATTGGAGACACGGATGTTTTTGTCGTGGTTCCGATAGGTGGTGCTATCGTACATCCACGTTGATGGAGACTTCAACCCACAGAGGGTAACGGTTGCGCGAGTCCATGAAGGGCTCCACCCACGAAGGGTCCACGAAGAAGCAACCTTGTCTATTCCATCATGGTCGTCGCCCACGAAGGACTTGCCTCACTAGCGGTAGATCTTCACGAAGTAGGCGATCTCCTTGCCCTTACAAACTCCTTGGTTCAACTCCACAATCTTTGTCGGAGGCTCCCAAGTGACACCTAGCCAATCTAGGAGACACCACTCTCCAAGAAGTAACAAATGGTGTGTTGATGATGAACTCCTTGCTCTCTTACTTCAAATGATAGTCTCCCCAACGCTCAACTCTCTCTCACAGGATATGGATTTGATGGAAAGAAGATTTGAGTGGAAAGCAACTTGGGGAAGGCTAGAGATCAAGATTCATATGGTTGGAATGGAATATCTTGACCTCAACACAAGTGTAGGTGGTTCTCTCTTAGAAAATGTTGAAGGTTGAGAGGAGGACACCAGGCTTGCCTTCTGGAGATCGAAGGGCTGGCCTACAACGAGACATATCCAACGCAGGACATCCCTGTCGTTCTTAAAGCCTACAGTAACGAATTTCACTCTTTTGTCCTTGAGGAAGTTCTTAAAATCCTGGCACTCAACGTCGGCATGGCATATGTGGTAGACCAAGCAAACGTTATGTATGCAAACCTGGATCACGGCGGGTTCTTCCTCTCTTCGTCCTTTAGATCCTTCTCTCGTCCCAGTACTGTGGTGTACTCAACATCTAGCCCAGTGGCCCACTCATCCGTTGAACTGTTGAACATGCGTAGGAAGCGAGCAAGCCATGCTTTCACCGTCTCGGATCCACGTGTGTAGATGATGATGAACTGATCGCCGGTGATGGCTCTAACCTGGTACTCAGCTGTGACCATGGAGATTTGGGAGGCCATGGATTTTGGAGGAGGGTTAGGAGAAGTTGAACTGTTGTACCCCGCAAAAAAAACTAGGAGCTTACTAATGTGAAAGGACGGGACGACTGGGAGCGAACTGTTGTAAGGTAGAAGACGGGGACGAGTAGGGCGTGCGAACGACGTGGGGTTGCTGGCTTGCCCGGTGGATAAATGGCTGCAAGCCCCCAAAGAGTTCTCGAGAACTATGCGGGACCCACTAGATGTCGTGTCTACTAGACCCATATCGTAGGCCTGACGGTATAGCTTCTGCCTATTCGCACGCCATGTCGGCGCATGGATGTAACTTCACTTAATTCCATCAAACGTCGCGCCTCCCACGACCTTCGCCTCCCTCGCGCGGTCGCACCCTTTGAGACTTCGACCGGCTATAAATGAGCAATTTTTTTGCCTTTTTTTAGACAAGCAATTTTTTTGCCTACTCCACATGCATGATACTCCCTCTGGTCCTTTTTACTCCCGTCAACCGTTTGCAAAGTGTTTGACCAAATTTATACTTTTTTTAACACCACCTTATATTAATTAACCAGCCACACCAGTACACTCATTCGATACAATATTCACCACATAGGGCGGTATGGTATTTACAAGAATACCATCTAATCTATTGTCAAAGCTATACTTAGCTATTAAGTGTGCCACCTTATTGGCCGAACGGCTAATCTTTGACAATTGAATATTGTTGATCAACTTCGAGATGCTCAACGCTTTCATCTTCAGGTCACGCATAGAAGACCTGTCATAGTCCCCCGATGCAAGAGACGCTACAACAGAAGTGCAATCAGTCTCTAAAATTACAGGATTATATGAAGAGAAATACCTATGTAGAGACTGGCAATGCAAGCCCTAAGCTCCGCTTCCTCCACGCTTTGACGGGCATCAATGAAATCCCACGACCAAATTTATACTAAAAATATCAATATCTACAATACTGATTATAATGAGTATAAGAACTACGTTTTATAATGAGTGTAAAAATATTGATTTGACATTGTGAATGTTGACACATTTTTCTATAAGTCTGGTGAAAGTAGAGGTACATTGACTTCAGACAAAACTTAAATGCACAATGCAGACTAGTTCCTCCGTCCAAGTGCGTGCCATGTCCTATCTTGTCATCACAACAAGGTTAGCTATTAGAGTGCCACTACCTCCCTTCTAGTTTAGAGGGATCGATTCAAAATTTTCACCTACTCTTAGCAAGATAGTAGAGGCGGTGGAATAGTTTTTGAAGTCTGCAAAAGTACTCAACTAGTGTTGTCGTTCTTCACAAAAAAATGTGTTTACCAATGCATGCATGAACACTAGTTAATCTAACCCCCCTATCTTCTTTAATTCTTTGCCACATCAGCATGTTTGCTATTCCCGTGTGCATGATACCAGCTAAGATACCACCATTATGGCCAGCCTTAATCATCGCATGCAATAATTTAGTGCACCTTGAAATATGAACATGTGTGGGGCGTGTATGTTTTTAATGAGACTATACCTAGCCCAGCATGCAAGATGACTTATTATGCACCGTTCCCCATACCTGCAGGAAGCCCGTTCGTCTCCAAATCTTTTCCTCTCCATGTGTGGAAACAATATGCCTGCCAAACTCTCCTTCTCCCTTCGGCGGTCCCACCACTCCACCCCGTGTGAAAAAATCTACATGCATGACTCTCCTCCCCCCACGCTCGTCCAATTCGTTGTGACTAGCAATATTTCCACCCCTTCGCTCCCCCGTAATTTACTCCAACAAATATGCCCACATAGTTGTTACTTAACTGCAGGTGCATTGGGTCACTGACATATGGGCCCAACAGGGGTCTGGCCCACATGTCAGTGACGCAACTCGACCTGCAGTTAAGTCAGTGCAGCTCAGTCCATATCTTACATAGGTGTACCATTGCTCGCTATAAATAATGTGCCTCCCACGACATCGCTATCTCCTCCCCCTCGCGTTCATGTTCATCGCTATCTCCTCCCCCTCCCTCTCACGTCGACCACCATGGCATCGCCCCTCCCAAGCCCTAGGAGCCCCTCGCTGCACCGCGCGGACGGTCACGCGTCGCCGTTCCGTTCCTCGCCGCCACTAGTCGAGGAGGACGCGTCGGTGTTCCGCTCCTCGCCGCTACGCGACGCGTCACCGTTCCATTCCTCGCCTCCACTAGTCGAGGAGGACACGTCGGCGTTCCGCTCCTTGCCGCGACGCGACGCATCGCTGTTCTGTTCCTCGCCGCCACTAGTCGAGGAGGATGCATTAGTGTTCCGCTCCTCGCCGCGACACATCGAGGTGGACGCGTCGGTGTTCCCAATCTCGCCAGCAGGCGCGCCGGAGGACGCGTCAGCTCCCCGCTACAAGGAGAACGCCGCGCCGCCCGCCGAGCCCCCCAACCTTGAGGAGCTTTGGAAAGAAATGGATGTCGCCTTGTGGGAGGCTTTTCCTCCAGCAGAGCACGCCAAAATAGAGGCGGAGAATAAGGCCGAGGAAGAGAAGCGCACCACGGAACAAGCTGCCTGGGAGGCCTATGTCGTGTCCGAGAGAATCAGGCAATTGGCTCTTTGGTAGAAGGGTCGTGCGAGGGCCGTGAGGGTGGCGGAGGACGCCCGTGCCGACGCCCTGAGTGCAGTCGAGCCCAAGCGCCTCATCTACGCTTGGCGGTACGTGGACCGGGTGCACTCTTCCAGCGAGGAGGAGTACCTGCTGGCGCCGGATCACCACACCGGTGAGATCGCTCACCCGCCGGCAAGCCGCCAATCAGCACCTCACGAGTTGCAAGGCTGAGGAAGAGGCGTTGTGTCGGCACGCTAGGAAACGGCCACGCACCAGGGCACTCGTGGCACACCGCAAGCGCTCCTGCGAGCGTTGTGGCTTTTAGGAGGAGTATAATTTTTGTTTCGTAAGGCGATCTCATTAGTTTTGGGACGCAAATGATAAATCCCGAACGTTCAAGAATTTTTAGCGTCCTTAATTAAGTATGTAAAAGGGAAAGTTTGGAAACCTTGTGTATTCGTACGCATTTTGCAAGTACGTGCATATAGCACAAACTTTACTATATACTATCGCACTACACGTCTCTCTCGATATATGCTTGCAGACTGTGCTACTCCCTCCGTCCAGGTCAATAAGTCATCTTTGGTTGTGCACCGTGACCAAGAAGGAGGGAAGACTTATACAACTAGACGGGGGGAGTACTACTATTACTTATGTACGTGCAAATGCACGTTTTAACATTACGATGCGGTTTTTGTAAAAGTAGAAAAACAGCACTAGTCAAGCTTGTGAAACGATTCAATGCAAAACAAATGCAAAAATGCTCGTTTGATTGTTTACTTTTAGCTTCCTTCTCTGTGGTTATTTCTCTATCGTACTTTGTACGGAGTATCTCACTGGTTGGAAAGGCATGCAAATTCCCAAACCGCTTCCTACACCCTGTATCGAATTTTTTGCCTAACAAGTTGTGTC
The DNA here is from genome assembly GCF_002162155.2 of Triticum dicoccoides. Lineage (NCBI taxonomy): Eukaryota > Viridiplantae > Streptophyta > Magnoliopsida > Poales > Poaceae > Triticum > Triticum dicoccoides. The sequence goes on from NC_041392.1 coordinate 614,615,982, forward strand.
GTGCAATTGGAATTCCAACTTGAGTACTACTACTAGTAGGAGTACTAGGGGCCAGTTCTTTTAGGCTTCTAGATTAGTAATCCCATAACTACTACCTCCGTCCTGGTTTATTGGTCCCCATTGTAATCTGTGTCAAATTTTGATCATAAATTTATCTAATGAAATGTTAGTGCATGTCACATGCACTAGTCTATCTGTCTAGGTGAGTAAGTCATCTTAGGTTGTGCACCGTGACCAAGGAGGATGATAAAACGAGAAACGTTAATGTTTATTTGCTAATTAATAGTATTGCATGCAAGGAACTAACCACTGCATGTCGTGTTTGATATCTCAAGTCATTAAAAGCATGCACACTCTTTATCTCTTATTGGTTGATATGTCAAGAAACAAGAAACGAGGTAGAAGTTAATGCATCGCGCCTAAGTGTTTTGGGATTATTTGGTTTTCGTAAGATGACTTTTACACCTAGACGGGGGGATTACAATGGTGAGGAATAAACCAGTTAAATCTTTGGTCAAAATTTAGCACAAATTACAATGGTGAGGAATAAACCAGGACGGAGTAGTAGTTTAGAAGCCCAAATAAATGAGTGAGGCGCCTTATTGTTACTCTCCACTGTGACTAGTCTTGTGGGAAAAGCTGGGGAAGCCGCCAAAAGAACTGGCCCCAGGAGTAGTAGCTAGGGATCGAGTGTGCGAGATGAACCGGAGAAAGTAAATGCAGAGAGATGAAATACAAAAAAGACGGAGGGATGTGATGGTTGCTTGTCCGTTTATTTTACCAGGCCACTTATTACTGGGAGTGGTTGGGTTTTGTGATATGACGGCTTTACTACCGCGCCATGAGCGGGGTGAGAGGTGAGACTCCCGTGCAGCGCCGCCATCTACACTTGTACTACATCGGTCGTGGTTTATTAGTCCCCCATTGAATTTGACTGAAGATTTAACTGACAAAATGTTAGTGCATGTCAACAAAAACTATATCGTTGGATTCGTATTTGAACATAGTTTTGAATGATATAATTTTAGGTGACATGCATCAACATTTATCGTACTATATATAATGTTAGTTCAACTTTTGGTCGTACTAATCTATAGTAGTAAGGTGCCCGTGCGTTGCACCGAAGAGTGAAATGCATTGATCAGGGAGTTGTTTATTTTGACAAAGGATGTGGGGGTCATCTCATGTGTAACGGGTATCGATAGGTTTCTTCGGATATTATTTCATCTCTAGAGCTCACAAACATCCGGGTGAAATAGATAAAAAGGTACCTTTTGCAAACAAAAGCATTCAACTGTTCAACCTGCATCCAAAACTTGTGAAGAAATAACACTTATTGTGCTTTGCAAGAAATGATCTTTAAGAATTAGTTTTTGAGTATCGATTGTTATACATGTTGGCTACAGATGACATGGCACTTTCTTATAATCAACAGTTGGCTATACTATTAAGTAATATTAACCATGCCCTTATACACCTAGACAGAGGGATTAAATCAGGATGACTTGCAAGCGGGCAGAGAAGATGTAAGAAATGGTTCATCGTAAGTCTTTCACCAGTACTATAGTAAAAATTCATACATGGAAGATTCTAGACTAAACCATAAACGGATACACTTTTATTCATGCGTGATACTCCAATAGAGCAAGATCCTGCATGGAAGTCTCCACATGCTTAGACAGTGGATTACATTGAGCGATGACTAATGATCAACATTTAACTTGATAATGCGTATGTCCAGGTGAACCTCCTTGGAGTCCCCGTGCACCGCGTCGGCGGGTAAAGGATGCCATGGGTTTTCCAAGTCCACATTGGTAGGATAGTCCCAGCTCCCCAGAGTCCAAGTCCGTTCGATGAGGCCGGTGTCGCCGCCCACGCGACCCGGAGGGGTAGTAACACTGACCACGCACCCGTACATTGGCCTCGTGTCAGTGTTAGCATCAGCGGCGTCGCCCCTGACGCACATTACAGAGACGGGGCGGCGGCCTACGCGGGCCTCGCTGGTGCCCACGATCAAGAGGAAGATGCTGCCGTCCTCCTCCGAGACTAGCAGGCGGTGGTGATCCTCCACCGACTCCGGCATGGTGAACGGGTAGCACGTCTCGTACTTGACGTTCTCCGCCAAGGGCCAGCGGTGACCGCTGCACACATCCGTGAGGTGATGCACCATGTCCACCGGCGAGCCACAAAATGGCATTGGGCACTCATAGCAGTGGACGAAGGGCTCCTTGGAGGCATCGACCAGGCCGTCCATGAAACGGGACTGGCTGTAGGGGACGTTGCACCAGTTGAATATATGAGCAAGTTACTACGAGATTTAATCCGAGTAAGCACAAAATAAATCATGAATTCTACCACGATTTCGAACAGGAAGGACAGAAACACATACGGTGCAACGGGAGCAGCACCGTTGGCATTGAGGTTGTCGCCCATGTCCAAACACCACGTAGACATGGTCTTTGAGCACGGTTCATAGTCATTCCATGCTCGGGCATTGAAGTTTGTAACTATTTTAGATTAGAATATACTACTCCTCCGGTGCCAGTAGTAGAGCAGAGTCCTACTCTACTACTCTACTCAAGCAAGTTAGGGCATAGCACTGTAGGGAGTACCAGTACTGTGATCACTCAAGCAAGTTGTCTGGCATCGACATGACCCTACGCTGCTGGTATGTGTCTCGTAAGTCAAGCGGCGTGATGTAGTCATCATCACCTGTCCACTTCCCGCAGCACATATTCGCTTCTCCATCTTTGTCCGCACATAATCTCATCCAATCCCTCCTCGTCCGAAACCCAAGCACTAACAATAGCAGAACTGAGAAGCGTCCACCGAAAGAGTGGCTGGAATTCGCTCCCCACAGAGGTAATCAAGCTCATTGTTTCGCGTGTGGACAATCTCAGTACCATGCCGCTCGCCGCGTGCTCGTCGGGGCTGTACTGTTTACTCAAAGCCCTCAGGCCGGAGCTTTTTAAGCCAGCTCCTTGCTTGCTGATGCCGCCTGATCTTCAGAAACGGCGTGTCACGCACCATAATGATCGTAGGGTGGCGAGCATCAACCCCCTTGACTGCGATCCGATCCCCGTCAGCCTCAACTACATTAACGGTATGTACTGGGTCGGCATGAACACGTCTTGGAGGTATACACCCGGCGATTGATCCCCCTTCCTTAGATTAACACTGCACTGCTTTGGCATGGCGGCCTAGAATACTCAGAATCTTACATTAGCCAACATGATACCAAGTTTGATTTGCTCAAGGTTGTAATCTGCCAAGTGCCCACAAGATCTGTGAATTATAAAGACTTCAGGCTAATTGCGTTCTTCAACCGTGGTCTCGCCTATCTGACAGGTCACTGCGGTAAGTGGATAAATCTATACGTCCATCGCAGGATCATACATCCTCCATGGTTCTCTGATGCCGTTGAACACAAGGGCTTCATTTACGTTGCCAACTCCTTCTACGGTTGGACGTATTGTTGGCCTACTCCAGTCATCGCTACAAACGGCTGTTACAGTAGTATGTTACTTTCCTATGATATCATGATGGCTTGCTTATATTACTGTCAATATTTGCTGAAAAAATATTCATGTCATAACATGCTGTTCTTAAGATTGACTAAATCAAGAGCCCTTTTTTATTTGACTCCAACTTGATATGATGTTGGAGGCCGCCTGGTGTCCCTACCCTTCCTAATCCCAGAACCTTTCAAAGAAAAGCGGCATGGCAGTTGCAGGTGGTTCCTGGCTCGATCAGACGACGGCGAAAGATTGATGATTGTTCGCACGTACCGGACGTGTTGTTTCGCGGAATACAATCACAGTCACTGCAAGGTCTTTGAGCAGGATCCCAGCTTCTCTGGGCCTTCAGGAATTTTTGACTAGAGGTTGGTAAGTAGCCTTGGTACATGCTCTCTGTTTGTCGGACTAAATTATCTGATTAACCAGGAGATAACCGACGGCAAGGATCATGATGGCAGCGCGGTTTCGTTCATCAGGCAAAACTATGTGTACATAGCGTACCATGCATCTCTGCATGCACCATACCCTGATATGTGCCACCACGCTCTGCAGCCCAAAGTAGGAGAGAGGGTCGCAAGTATCAGACTTCGACCTGCTGGCTGGAGTTTCCCCCGTCAGGCACCCATCTGGTTCAAGCCGTTAGCCAATCTCCACAGCTTAATAAATAGTAACGTCTAACTGAGCCAATTAATTAGATGCGTACACTTGGTGTAGTAGGATCTTTATTTAGTTTGATACATACACTTGTTCTTTTTTGGTAGCCCTTTTGTAATGATGGTTGATGTTTGGTTTGGAAGAGAGAGTTGCGTCTTCACTCTTCTGGCCTGCTTACTACTTCTGTTGCACCCCCAGCCCTGGTTGCTGTTGCTGTTTTCAATGTACAATCAGTAGTATATTTCGTCTGTTGGTTGAATAAATGTGTTGTTAGAACGACAAACACAATGTTTTGGAAGTCGTTGCATGGCTCGATCCTTTAGTGCCCCGTACCGTACGTAGCGCATACTATTTTTTGTACGGAACACATTTCCCACTTGTTAATAACATGTAGCCCACTGGAAGGGAGGCTCTCACATGAATCCGTCCTAGGTACATGCTCATGGTCCCCTAAACATAAATAAGTAAATAAATAAAGCTAAATGCTCATGCACCAGTTCTTTGGGAAAATAGGTAGCCCAGTATTTCTTTTTGAAGAATACCCAAGCTAGGCCTATTTGTTTTCTCCGAGTTATTGGGCTGCAAATATTTCAAGACGAGGAGGGATGCATTCCGGCCTGGCTTAAGAGTATGGTCAATGTATGTTAAAAGTAATATCAAAAGGGGTTGAAAATTCCAAAAAATTTATAGCAAATGGGATATAAGTTTCTCTTTTTGTTTTTGTTCTTCACTAATATCTTATACGTATTTCATTGGATTTAACATGACATAGTACTAATTTATTTTTAAATTTGTTTTAGTATGGCTACTAATTTTTGGACTAATAATATTTTGTTCCCTAGCAAAAATTTGCAAAATTTCAAAATTTCCCACATATTTAGTTAATTTTTTGACCCTGGTACTGACCAGAAAATGGCCAGCAATTCTAAAAATGGAAAACGGGCTGCAATAAATTCCATATGAATTAGAAAATGAGTAAAAATTATAAAAATATTAGCAAATGGGTTGTACATGCCACAGATTTCGAGGCTGACTTGTTTCCGCAAGGCTTTGTCAGTGAACACACGATTCTAGCAGCACTGACTGTTGGATGTCCATCCAACGGCCGACATGCTTCTTCAATCTCTGATCTTCCTGCTCCAGCCGCCTAAACTAGCGCCGGTGGGACTGCCTACTCCCTCCTCTTGTGGCCCGCTGTGATGCCGTGCAGGCTTCCCTGGCCCACCCTACTCCCTTCGCTGGCCTGGCCGCACGCAATCAACTGCCTCCTTATTACGTGAAAAAAATGATTCCTCCCACTGACATCTGGGGCGCACCGGTTGGGAGGCTGACCTGTCGGCCTACTAAGTTGACGCGTACGCAGGGCTTGTCAACTTAGTCAACAAACAATTCTAGCAGCAGTAACCGTTGGATTTGAATTGAATGATCATGATGCTTCTTTAATCGCTGCTCTTCTTGCACCAGCCGCCCAAACCAGCGCCGGGGAGACTGCCTGCTCCTGCCTCCAGTGGCCGGCTGTGCTGCCGTTGAGGCCTCTCGCCCCCTACTACTCCCACCGCTAGCCAGTCCCTGCGGCGATGGCAGCCTCACACCGCAGCCGAACCAGTGAACCCTCGTACTCCTCTCCGTGTGGGCATCCACTGCAGCGTCTTCCCCGGCTCCGCATCATCCCCTTCCTAGGCCTCGCCGTCGTCCATCGCCTTGGTGCTCTCGGCGCGGCGTGGTCAACGTGGTCAACGACATTCCATCGGAAGAGTATTGTACGTGGAGAGGCTGACAGCTGGGTCCATGGCCACAGCCCAGTTTTTTTGTGATTTGCCAAGTAAGTCGCTTTGTCAAGCATGTTGGGCTGCAAATCTTTCAAGACGAGGAGAGCTTTCATTCGGCTGGCCGAGAAAATGGCCCATCAGTAATGAGAAATGGAATGTACATTTTTAAAACACATCAAACCGGCAATTAGTTTCAAATATCTTTTTTTCATTTCGAGATTTTAAATTACATTAATTTTTATGCGTGGAGACTTTGTTGGATTTTATATTGATATACATTTATTTTTAAAATTAGTTTGAATGTGAGTCAAAATTTCGGGATTAAAAACAGTTCGGACCGCACCGAAATATGCAAATTTTCATATAATTTTTTAACCATGGCCACAATATGGGCTGTAATGCTAACAAAAAGAATATGGGCTCCAAAAAAACCTTAATAATTAGCAAATGGGCTGTAAATTATTAGAAATAATGGCAGATAGGTTGTATGCTCTTTTCCACAGATTTGAGGCTTTCCTAAAAAAAGGTTGACGCACAAGCACTGACTGTTGGATGGCCATCCAACGGCCGTCGTGCTTCTTCAATCTCTACTCTTCCTGCTCTAGCCGCTTAAACAAGCGCCGGCAGGACTGCCTGCTCCCTCCTTCCCGCGGCCAGCTCTGCTACCGCGCAGGCCTCACCGCCCCACCGTACTCCCATCGCTGGCCTAGCCATCCCTCTACTCACCCACACCTGTTGTTATTCTCCGACGATGGCAGACAAACCAGTAAACCCTCGTACAGTCGTACTCCCCTCCGCGTGGGAAACAACTGCCGAGTCTTCCCTGCCTCCGTGTCATTCCCTTCCTAGGCGTCGCCGTCGTCCACCGTCCTGGTGCTCTTGGCGCGGCCTGGTCAACGTGGTCAACGACCGACATGCATCTGAAGTGGACTATACGTGGAGAGGCCGACAGCTGGGTCCACGGCCGCACGCAAGGAAATGCCTCCTTATTACGCGCAAAATAATGATTCCTCCACCTGTCATCAGGGACCCACCGAAAGGGCCTCTGTATTTTGTGAAAAAAACGTTACCGCCGCTGACAGCTCGGACCCACCAGCTATATCTTCGCACGCAAGGAAGTGCCTCCTTATTACGCACAAAAAAATGAATACTCCCCCTGTTAGCTGGGACCCAGTATAGTGGCAGGCTGACTTGTGGGCCTACTAAGTTGACGGGGATGGAGGGCTTTGTCAACTTAGTCAATATGCACGATTCTAGCTCCAGTGACCGTACGATGTCCATCCAACGGCCGTAGTGCTTCTTCAACCTCTGGTCTTCTTGCTCCAGCCACCCAAACCAGCGCCGGTCATGCCTCGTGCTCCTGCCTCCTGTGGCCGGCTGTGATGCGGCAGAGGCCTCACTGCCCCCTACTACTCCCACCGCTGGCCAGGCATCCCTCTACTCACCCACACCCCATGTTATTCTATGGAGACGGCAGCCTCACACCGCAGTGAACCAGTGAACCCTCGTACTCCTCTACGCGTGGGCATCCACTGCCGCGTCTTCCCCGGCTCCGCGCCGTCCCCTTCCTAGGCCTCGCCGTCGTCCACCGCCCTGGTGCTCTCGGCGCGGCGTAGTCAACGTGGTCAAGGAACAGCTTCCATCGGACGTGGACTGTACGTGGAGAGGCTGACAACTGGGTACACGGCCGCAGCAAGGAAGTGCCTCCTTATTATGTGCAAAATAATTATTCCTCTACCTGACAGCGGGGACCCACTGGGTGGGCCACCGTATTTCGTGAAAAAAATGTTTCCCCCCTGACTGCTGGGACCCACCAGCTACATCTTCGCACGCAAGGAAGTGCCTGACAGTCGGGACCCACCTGGTCAAAGCGTACATAGTGTTGCCATTCTGGTCGTGAACGTGTACGTACATATATACTGGTGGATGTAGAGGCGCGCACGTATCGTGGTAGAGGTGCGCACGTAGCATGTACACGTATGTACAGCGGCCAGGGTGCAAGAAAGAAAATACAGCCACGTATGTGTACATACGGGCGGGGTCTCAAACGCCTACTCGCGCATACGTACGGCTAGGGCTCGTGTACATGGCTGGGTCGGAACGGACAAAAAGCGTCGTCATCGTGTTCATGGGAAGGCAACGGAATGCGTCGTGTTCATGGGGAGGCAACGGAATGCGTCGTGTTCATGGGGAGGCAACGGAATGCGTCGTGTTCATCGGGAGGCAACGGAACGCGTGGGAGCCAACCGGCTGGGTCGGAACGGAATGTGTGGTCGTGTTCATCGGGAGGGCTTGGACGGAACAGACGATGGAAACGAGGCCTAGCGTACCGCAAAATGGAGGAAATAGACCTCCTACGTTCGGAACGGGGTCCTGTTGATCGGGAGGGGTGTGGCGTACCGCAAAACGGAGGAAACGGACCTCCAACGGTCAAAACGGGGGTCCTGTTGATCGGGAGGGGTGTGGTGTACCACAAAACGGACGAAATGGACTTCCTACGATCGAAACGGGGGTCCTGTTCATCGGGAAGGGGTGTGGCGTACCACAAAACGGACGAAACGGACCTCCTACGGTTGAAACAGGGTCCTGTTCATCGGGAGGGGTGTGGCGTACCGCAAAACGGGACTCCACGAGATACTGTTCATCTCCACCGTCGACCTCCTCCAGCCTCCCGGGCTACCGTCGACCTCCTCCTACCTCCATGGGCTCCTGTTCATCTAGCCTCCACCGTGCGCTACTCCACTGGCTACTGTTCAACCACCCCTCCACCGTCTACTGTTCATCCAGCCCTCCACACCACGAGGTCCTGTTCAACCACCCCTCCACGGGCACCCCTCCACCGTCTACTATTCATCCAACCCTCCAC
>NC_041392.1:614625148-614661020 GCF_002162155.2 Triticum dicoccoides
TCGATCGGCTTCAGTTAGCAGCAGTAGCGAAGGAATCGCTCGATCGGGTTCAGTTAACAGTCATCGATCGATTGCTCAGGTTCAGTAACGTGTAGCCTGCAGTGCAATCGCTCGGGTTCAGTTAGAGCCCAACGCCTCGCTCGGGTTCAGTTAGAGCCAATGCTGTCAGGACCGGATTTTCGGGATATTAATTTCCCAGAAAATGGCCCTTGTGCTCACCAGCCCCAGGATTACTGTTAGCTGATGGGACACCAACTTGATACAGAAACTCCAAGAAAAATACAAAATGTGTAGTACAAGACCATCCTGGCCTATGAGTACAACAAATGGTTTCCAGTGGTTGATGGCGGAAGCGGTTTGTGGTTTATTAGCGTCTATGGGACTCCATTTCCCACAGGAACAGCTAACCTGGATAACTCCTATCTTCGCGAGGCTGCTATTACCATTGCGTAGGTTCCGGGGCTGTCATCACAACGCTCCTCTCCATGCAAGGGATCTGGCCAAGACAATAGCCAGGGATAAGCAAGTGAGTACTTTGAATGTACTCGCAAACATTATGAACACAGGAATAATATAACAAATGGTAATCATGCTCTGAGATATCCCATGATCACAGCGTTAGTCATGAAATAAAAATCCATGATGCACGCAAGCAGGTTATTCATGTCAAATATGGATATGTAATCAGAGAGTAGAATTAGAATGCACCGATCGGGTGTCTGAAGCGACGCCTCGAAAGGATAATAATCTAAGGTATGCCTCAGTCGGGCGTCTGAGCGACACCACATAAAGGGCTTACAAGTAAATGAATAACAAGCATGCCATAGTCGGGCATCTCCGCGACACCACATAAAGGGCTTATAACGTAAATGGATAACAAGCATGCCACAGTCGGGCGTCTCCGCGACACCACATAAAGGGCTTATAAAATAAATGGATAACAAGCATGCCACAGTCGGGCGTCTCCACGACACCACATAAAGGGCTTATATGAGAACAATCACAGTGAATATCCAGGAGGTAGAACCGTCCCAGGGATATTCAAATAATGTAAATGGTTAGTCCATAATAACAGTAATCATAATCATCATGAGTCACAAGTCATGATCCATGTTTTGGTTAAGCAATCTTTCCTCCGAAGACCGACACTAAGATCGACACTTGACCCATCCCAGACTGTAGTCCTTAACCATGGACACGGCTATTCGAATAGATATAATCTCTGCAGAGGGTGTACTCTTGACCCATGAGTAACGGATTCCTTTAGCCCATCGGGACTCATTCCGTCTATGGTATTTTAATTGAAAACACACCTGACCGCACACACCATCCCAACTTACCGGTGCTTGGAATCACCCACGGCACCCATTAAGTAAAACTCTAAGTGGGGAGGCTACAACCTCGAATAGCATGGGATCACAAAAATTTATAACCCGCGCAAACTAGGGGAGCTACCCCCTCGGCTCCAACCGGAAACACCCATGCCCCTGGACCAGGTGGCATGCCTACCGGATGCAGCCGGTATCTTCCACCATGGCCTCTCTGTATGATGTGTGTTAGGAAAGGGGTTGACAACTTACTGAACCATACCCTACCTATGGTAGGGACAAGTGGTAGTACGAAACAAGTATGGGGGTTACTGGAACAGGACGCGATCTATGGTCGACTCAGGAGGTTAAAGCATTACCTGCATGATAAGCATAAGGAATATATTTCACACCAATCAGACAGAATCACCACTCATCATACCTCCCTCTGCCCTACCGGACATAACCGTCTCGATGAAAGATTAGAGACAAGCTCGTGTCTACCCAAGATAGAGACTTTCCCGGATTCCTTCCGGTAGGCATGAAAGGCATACGAGGGTGGTCACTATCAGAAGCATATCAAAATCCCAACATCAAGGAATCATCATTATGCACTCATGAATACGATCGTGACACCACATAAAATACTGAATACTTCGCATCAAGGTGGTGTCGTATTTACATCAAATGACACACAACAAATATTATGCCGGGGTTCAGAATGCTTTCCTTCAAGAGTATGCAAGTGGGGTGCATTTTTTTGAAAGTTGCCTCCCTCTCCAAAATCCTATTTAAGAAAAATTCAAATTAACACATAGTTTCAAAACAGTACAAAAAGTTTCTTGGAAAATTTTCAAATAAATATGAAAATAAACTAGACAAAATTTGAGAGACAACAGAAAAAGAATCAAATCAATTGGACTTACATTTAAAAAGTTATAGCTAGTCAAAGTTTAGTCAAAATCTGTTTTTAATAAAAAACAGAAAAAGAAAACGTTTCGGCAGCACTTACGTTTTCCTCTAGCGAAGGCGTATTTGGAGGATTGCGCTTCCACTTAAAACACGCTTCGGCGGGGCTGGGTCGCTGACAGTGGGTCCATCGGGCCCACTGGTCAGGTTTGACCAGTCGCCCGTGCCTCCTTCCTCCTCTGGCCGAGCAGAGGTGGGGCTCCGGCGATCGCCGTCAACGAACGGCGGCTCCCCACGGGGTTCCGAGGGCAGGGATGGATCCGTCAGTCCAGGGCGGTCCTCCCAGTGGTCGAAGGGCTGGCGGGGACGAAGGAAGTCGCCGGCGACGAGCTCTGCGGTGGACGGTGGTTTCGGGAGAAATGGGGTCTCGAGCTACGGTGGCTCCCAGTCGAAGCTGAGAGGTTGGGCGGCTCTGCAAGGTCGAGGGGAAGAGGATGGTGGCACTGGATGGACAGGGGAGGCTCATCTCACGACGCACGGCACCGGAGCATGGTGACGGCCGAACTGGCCGGAGACAAGGAGGACGGCCTCCCCCCGTCGATTGCTGGCTATGGGAGTGCCAGGGGATGGCGTGAGGTTGCCTGGGGGTTTGGAGAAGCTCGGGGGTCCCTACTTATAGCGGTCGAGGTCGGTTCCGATGGCGGCCGTGGATAGGAACGGCGAACCGCCGTTCTATAGCAGGCAGGGCGACGTGGCGGCGACGGGCGCTAGCGGACGGCTCATGGATGAGTTCGAGCTGTTCTAGAGGGCAGCTGGCGGGCTGGAGTGGCTCGGGCGGCGCCGTCCATGGCAGAGGCCTGCTGCGGCTGTCGGCGGCTTATGGTGGTGGCGCTGTGGAGTGCTGGGAGGGGGCCAGGGCGGCTCTGCGACGAGGGAGGGGTCGGGGCGCGCTGGCTGCGAGCGGGAATGGATCAAAACGGGCACAGGGAGGCGGCAGCAGGATGCGGCGAATCGAGTGTACGCACGTGCAAAACGTGCACTCTGGCCACGCCCAGAGCACGCATGTGAGGTGCTCGGCAAAATGCCAAGGCATGCCAGGAGGCTTGGATGAGGCTGGTAGTTAACAGGTTTAGGTTAGTGGAGGCTAGGAGATTAGTGGACATGCTGGTTAGTCAAAGCAAGCAGGTCCAACGTGCAAACTAAAAATTATGCCAAATCTAGCCATGCACGCAAGGTGTTTGACAGAATGCCAGGGCTTCTAGGCATCTCCTCTGGTGGCCAAAAACTCCAGATCATAGTCTCTTTAGATGTAGGTGATGGTGGCAAGGTTAGTTTGGCAAGACCAGAAACTTGTTAGTGCAAGTTTTTGAGAAAACCAAATCTGGACAGAAAATGAAAGGCATTATTGCATGGACCAAAAATACTCCAATGGGTCCAATCTCCTGGACTTAAGGGTTTGGTAGGGTGGTTTACAAGCAGGAGAAAGATCAAGGGCAATACGGCACGATAAAATGTGGTTGTAGTAGAAAACACCCAACTGGACCAGAGAACAAAAGAGGATGATTTGCTCAAATTTTCCAAAGAACACCAGTGGGTTTTTGCATAAAGTTGAATTATATGCTCCTACTAACATCCCCTAATTTTGGTGGAAACATTAAAGAAATAATTAAATAGGTTGTAGTGCAAATCACAAACTAAGCCAGATTTGAAAATTTGGGGTAGGGCTCAAATTTTTCAAATGACTAAAAGAGATTCTTGCATAAAAGTGATGTGGAAACATCACATGACATCCCCAAATTTTGGTGGGGATTTTAAATAAGTATTCGAAAGGGTTGTAGTGCAAATGGGACCCTAAAACTTTATGAAAAATCATTTTTAAAGCAATAAAGCTCAGGGAAAATAATTGTAAAAATAATTCCACTGATAAAAAGAAATGGTCTTGGGAAGATATACAAGTCCAAAAATATTCTCTGGAAAGTTTTCACTTGGGGTAAAAACTCCATAATTCAGGGGAAAAGAGTGGTTCTGAAACCAAAGGAAATCTAGAAAATAAAAATTTAATTTACCAAGGCAAAATTTTAATTAACAAATGATGGTTAAATTTTTGGGGTGTTACAACACTACCCCCCTTAAGAAAAATCTCGTCCTCGAGATTTGCTAAGGGCTGCTTTGAAAAAGAATTACCCCTACTATCTCAAAGTAATATCACAAAAATAACCATCCTACCCATTTAATAAAATGTGGCCACAGTGAATGGGCAAATAAGTGGTGTAAAACTACAGTGTGGGATACTGGCGTTGCGTGGAAAAATCCATGGTTGGGGGAAAACGAGATATTTCTACTTTTGGTTACAGAAAATTTAGAATTAAATTCTAAATTTCTAAAATACGCTGGTCGCACCCGAGAGCACAGCGCTCTCTCTGGGTGACGGGTGGACCCAGGGCCCACTGTCAGTCTCTTCTTCTACCTCTGGCTCTCTCTTCTTCCTCTCTCTCGCGCGCTTTCTCCACTGGTGACGTCTAGCGTGTAGGGCATCTAGGCCGTACCGCGGTAGTGCACGGCGTGCTAGCTGCCGGTGTAGCGTGCACTCACCTCGTGGGCCAGTGCACTGTCGGCACTGCTCGCGGATTCACCTCCGAACAACGGCGATCGAGCGACAAGCGGCGCTGGTGGACTTCGCCCACCGTACATCGATCTCGAGCTATAAAATGACCGAGGTGCTCCTTTCTTCTTCCTCACACCTGGCCTCGCTTCTCCTTCTCCTTCCTCCTCCTCCATTTCTGTTTGCAGGAGCTCGAGACGAGGCTCTAATGGCAGAGGTGATGCCGGACTGGTACATGATCCTGGTGTGCGTAGGGTTGGCGGCATTGCTGGGGTTCTTCGTGCTCTTGTGTGCGATGATCCTCGATGATTGTCGTGATGCTACCACTCGAGTGTTAGCTCTCCGTGGTGGCGGTGATCATGAGGATTAAGTGCGGTGTCGGGTGCTAACTGCTGTCAGTGTGTTGTAGGCAAGTTGCACCTGAATAATTGCCCACTATTCTCTCCTTCGGAGACTGTGGTGTGTTAGGGAGGTGATCAGTTAGGTGTAACACGTACACGTGGATTTGCAATTAGTGCACGAGGTCGGGTGGTTGTGGTTGTGAGCCTGCTATTGTGGTGATGTGTGAATAAAAATCTATGTCGTGAAGAGATGTACGTTACAACAACTTATAAAAAAATCTCACTTTAGAATTTATCGCGAGTGAAATTAGTTAATCAAAATTAACAGCAGTAAAAACTACTCACATTAATTGAAACCAATTATTTAATCCATTGCATTAGGATACCACGCATAAGTTGCAATACATAACTAGATGTTGGGACAATAAATATAGCAGTGATGTCTACAATGAAAACGGCAAATGGACAGGGTCCTAAGAAAACGTCTCTGGTACTGGGGCACACTCTTATTCTATCGGGGGAAGCAGATTGACTAGTCGATGAATGCGTCTCTCCTGGTCGGGCCTCAGTGGTCTGCCGATGGCGATCTCAGGATTTAAATCAGCGAGGCTCTGGAGATAACCCATTACTCGCTGGGTCAAACACTCTTGAGCGATGACATACTGGGCAAGGTTGGCCAGTACTGGGTCTCTCTCAATTCGTCCACCGGGAAACGATGCTACTTCTCCGGGTGCTGCATGACTCGGGAAGTAATAATACCCTCGTTCGCTGGCATAGGGTACTGCAAATCGAAGGCGAGCAAGTGCTTCGTATGCAACAGCTTCTATGGCCATTTGCGGGGTTGGCATAGATTTCCCCACGAAACAGACTTCCGTTGGGTCTTGGTTTGGGTTTGCGGGAGGGATGTGCACCACTGCCCAATATTTCGAGGTGGATGGGGTGATCCTCGATTTGAGCAACTCATACTGGGGTGGATGGGTAGAACTCATGGTACTGCAGGTAAAGTCCCACAATATTTTAACAAAACTACCTGGGGTTGCATCTGGAGTTCTCAGATAAATACTAGGGCTCGGCATGGCAAAGAAATGGCTGTGAGAGTTGCGCACAAGGTGAGGGGTACTGGGCAAGGTCATGAGGTGGCCTTTTATATGGCACCTGGGATGGGTCATTTATCATGGTGAGGGGCAACTAGTCTATCGGTCCTGCTCTATGGGGCCGGGGTTAATGCCACAGATACACATATCTCACAAAAGTGACGTATTACTGTGGGTGTCGTCGGGGTGGTTTTTGGTAGCTATGCCCGGAATTAAAAATACAGCCGTACGCCAACATACTTATGCATGGCTATTATTTAAAATAGGGGCGCATAAGCAGATAGTATTTTATTTTGGCGGTACAAGATCACACAATTACAGGGCGTGGACATACTAAGACTCGGTACTACTCGAGTGACCTAGTCTACCTCGTTTATATCTAAGCGAGCGTGCCTTGTGGACATCGAGGCTTCTCCACGAGTTTCACCGTCGGGGTTAGCTGGAGGGGGTTGAGGAGCTGCAGGGTCGGGGTAGCGATGATGACCATCGCGGGGGTTGTTGGCCACGATCCCGTTGGAGCGTGTTCCCAAAAGGCGATGAAGCACTTCTAGGGACACCAAAGTGTTTTGGTCGATGGCTGGGGCAGACCTCAAGGACTCGATCGGTTGTCCGAACAGCACGACTGGGTTATCGGCGTCGGGCTCATCCTCTCTTCTTGCTGGGGCTCGACGAATCAGTTCTCCACGAGCTGCGATCAGATCAAGGGTGATTTGATCGAACAGTTCCTCCAGTGCACTTACATAGCGCACCAGATGCAACAATGCAGGATCCGTCTCATGATCTCCGTTGGCAACCTGGGGTGGCCTACCATACCCGTCACGGCTGGGGTAGTAGTAGAACGAGCGACAGTTAACTCTGGGCGACAAGTGTCGGAGTTGAACTATAGCCTCTCGAGCAGCTAGTTGGATGGCTTGTGGCTCAAAGGAAGTTGTCCTTCCGGTGAACCTATAGGGGCGTTCTGGAGATAGACCCCTACCATAGACGTGCACAGTGACCCAGAATTGACGGCTCTCACTGCTCATGGGTCCTTGGTACACAACATATTCTGGGGGCTCTTCTAATGCAAAGGCACGGGGAGTGAGGTTTGCTAGCACGGTCACAAATCCTCCAAGGTTGGTTGCTGTGGTCTCATTGTGCACAACAGGGCCAGGCATTTTAGCTTGGTTTTGGCGTAGAGGCCGTGCTGCACTGGGTTGTGGCTAGCGTGCCCTTTTTATAGAACAAGGGGACTGAGTCTTCCTTCGCACGCTTGCGAAAGAGACAATTTAGGTGTCAATCACTGGCGCGTGATTGGCAGGCTAGGCTGATAGGTTGGGCACTGACTGCCAAAAGGTGTCGGGGTCACTGTGTGATTATCTTACACGAGAAGCTTGGCCGGGGTTAGGTGAAGATCTGGTGGGTTGATTAACCTAGGTTTATTGACCTCGCCAAGATAGGATTAGCCAATGGTCAGGCTAGCTTTGATAACAAAGTTGTCAGGACCAAATTTTCGGGATATTAATTTCCCAGAAAATGGCCCTTGTGCTCACCAGCCCCAGGATTACTGTTAGCTGATGAGACACCATCTTGATATAGAAACTCCAAGCAAAATACAAAATGTGTAGTACAAGACCATCTTGGCCTATGAGTACAACAAATGGTTTCCAGTGGTTGATGGCGGAAGCGGTTTGTGGTTTATTAGCGTCTATGGGACTCCATTTCCCACAGGAACAGCTGACCTAGATAACTCCTATCTTCGCTGGGCTGCTATCACCATTGCGTAGGTTCCGGGGCTGTCATCGCAATGCTTCTCTCCAGGCAAGGGATCTGGCAAAGACAATAGCCAGGGACAAGCCAGTGAGTACTTTGAATGTACTCACAAACATTATGAACACAGTTATAATATAACAAATGGTAATCGTGCTCTGAGATATCCCATGATCACAGCGTTAGTCACGAAATAAAAATCCATGATGCACGCAAGCAGGTTATTCATGTCAAATATGGATATGTAATCAGAGTGTAGAATTAGAATGCACCGATCGTGTGTCTAAAGCGACGCCTCAAAAGGATAATAATATAAGGTATGCCTCAGTCGGGCGTCTGAGCGACACCACAAAAAGGGCTTATAAGTAAATGAATAACAAGCATGCCACAGTCGGGCGTCTCCGCGACACCACATAAAGGGCTTATAACGTAAATGGATAACAAGCATGCCACAGTCGGGCGTCTCCGCGACACCACATAAAGGTCTTATAAAGTAAATGGATAACAAGCATGCCACAGTCAGGCGTCTCCGCGACACCACATAAAGGGCTTATATGAGAACAATCACAGTGAATATCCAGGAGGTAGAACCGTCCCAGGGATATTCAAATAATGTAAATGGTTAGTCCATAATAACAGTAATCATAATCATCATGAGTCACAAGTCATGATCCATGTTTTGGTTAAGCAATCTTTCCTCCGAAGACCGACACTAAGACCGACACTTGACCCATCCCAGACTATAGTCATTAACCATGGACACGGCTATTCGAATAGATATAATCTCTACATAGGGTGCACTCTTGACCCACGAGTAACGGATTCCTTTAGCCCATCAGGACTAATTCCATCTATGGTCTTTTAATTGAAAACACACCTGACCGCACACACCAGCCCAGCTTACCGGTGCCTGGAATCACCCACGGCACCCGTTAAGTAAAACTCTAAGTGGGGAGGCTACAACCTCGAATAGCATGGGATCACAAAAATTTATAAAGCACGCAAACTAGGGGAGCTACCCCCTCAGCTCCAACCGGAAACACCCATGCCCCCAGACCAGGTGGCATGCCTACCGGATGTAGCCGGTATCTTCCACCATGGCCTCTCTGTACGGTGTGTGTTAGGAAAGGGGTTGACAACTTACTGAACCATACCCTACCTATGGCAGGGACAAGTGGTAGTACGAAACAAGTATGGGGGTTACTGGAGCAGGACTCGATCTATGGTCGACTCAGGAGGTTAAAGCATTACCTGCATGATAAGCATAAGGAATATATTTCACACCAATCAGACAGAATCACCACTCATCATACCTCCCTCTGCCCTACCGGACATAACCATCTCGACGAATGATTAGAGACAAGCTCGTGTCTACCCAAGACAGAGACTTTCCCGGATTCCTTCCGGTAGGCATGAAAGGCATACGAGGGTGGTCACTATCAGAAGCATATCAAAATCCCAACAGCAAGGAATCATCATTATGCACTCATGAATACGATCGTGACACCACATAAAATACTGAATACTTCGTGTCAAGGTGGAGTCGTATTTACATCAAATGACACACAACAAATATTATGCTGGGGTTCAGAATGCTTGCCTTCAAGAGTATGCAAGTGGGGTGCATTTTTTTGAAAGTTGCCTCCCTCTCCAAAATCCTATTTAAGAAAAATTCAAATTAACACATAGTTTCAAAATAGTACAAAAACATTGCTTGGAAAATTTTCAAATAAATATGAAAATAAACTAGACAAAATTTGAGAGACAACAGAAAAAGAATCAAATCAATTGGACTTATATTTAAAAAGTTATAGCCAGTCAAAATCTGTTCTTAATAAAAAACAGAAAAAGAAAACGTTTCGGTAGCACTTACGTTTTCCTCTAGCGAAGGCGTATTTGGAGGATTGTGCTTCCACTTAAAACACGCTTCGGCGGGGCTGGGTCGCTGACAGTGGGTCCATCGGGCCCACTGGTCAGGTTTGACCAGTCGCCCGTGCCTCCTTCCTCCTCTAGCCGAGCAGAGGCATGGCTCCGGCGATCGCCGTCGACGAACGGTGGATCCCCACGGGGTTCCGAGGGCAGGGATGGATCCGTCAGTCCAGGGCAGTCCTCCCAATGGTCGAAGGGCTGGCGGGGACGAAGGGAGTCACCGACGACGAGCTCTGCGGCGGACGGTGGTTTCGGGAGAAATGGGGTCTCGAGCTATGGTGGCTCCCAGTCGAAGCTGAGAGGTTGGGCGGCTCTGCAAGGTCGAGGGGAAGAGGATGGTGGCACTGGATGGACTGGGGAGGCTCAGCTCGCGATGCACGGCACCGGAGAGTGGCGGCGGCCGAACTAGCCGGAGATGAGGAGGACGGCCTCCCCCCGTCGGTTGCTGGCTATGGGAGTGCCAGAGGGATGGCTTGAGGTTGCTTGGGGGTTTGTAGAAGCTCGGGGGTCCCTACTTATACCGGTCGAGGTCGGTTCCGACGGCGGCCGTGGATAGGAATGGCGAACTGCCGTTCTATAGCAGGCAGGGCGACGTGGCGGCGACGGGCGCTAGCGGACGGCTCGTGGATGAGTTCGAGCTGTTCTAGAGGGCAGCTGGCAGGCTGGAGTGGCTCGGGCGGCGCCGTCCATGGCAGAGGCCTGCTGCGGCCGTCAGCGGCTTGTGGTGGTGGCGCTGTGGAGTCAGGAGGGGGCCAGGGCGGCTCTGCGACGAGGGAGGGGTCGGGCGCGCTGGCTGCGAGCGGGAATGGATCAAAACGGGCACGGGGAGGTGGCAGCGGGACGCAGCGACTCGGGCGCACGCACGTGCAAAACGCGCGCTCTGGCCGCGCCCAGAGCACGCACGCGAGGTGCTCGGCAAAATGCCAAGGCATGCCAGGAGGCTTGGATGAGGCTGGTAGTTAACAGGTTTAGGTTAGTGGAGGCTAGGAGATTAGTGGACATGCAGGTTAGTCAAAGCAAGCAGGTCCAATGTGCAAACTAAAAATTATGCCAAATCTGGCCATGCACACAAGGTGTTTGACAGAATGCCAGGGGCTTCTAGGCATCTCCTCTGGTGGCCAAAAACTCCAGATCATAGTCTCTTTAGATGTAGGTGATGGTGGCAAGGTTAGTTTGGCAAGACCAGAAACTTGTTAGTGCAAGTTTTTGAGAAAACCAAATCTGGACAGAAAATGAAAGGCATTATTGCATGCACCAAAAATACTCCAATGGGTCCAATCTCCTGGACTTAAGGGTTTGGTAGGGTGTTTTACAAGCAGGAGAAAGATCAAGGGCAATAGGGCAAGATAAAATATAGTTGCAGTAGAAAACACCCAACTAGACCAGAGAGAAAAAGAGGATGATTTGCTCAAATTATCTAAAGAACACCAATGGGCTTTTGCATAAAGTTTAATTATATACTCCTACTAACATCCCCTAATTTTGGTGGAAACTTTAAAGAAATAATTAAATAGGTTGTACTGCAAATCACAAACTGTGCCAGATTTGAAAATTTGGGGTAGGGCTCAAATTTTTCAAATGACTAAAAGAGATTCTTGCATAAAAGTGATGTGGAAACATCACATGACATCCCCAAATTTTGGTGGGGATTTTAAAGAAGTATTTGAAAGGGTTGTAGTGCAAATGGGACCCTAAAACTTTACGAAAAATCATTTTTAAAGCAATAAAGCTCAGGGAAAATAATTGTAAAAATAATTCCACTGATAAAAAGAAATGGTCTTGGGAAGATATACAAGTCCAACAATATTCTTTGGAATGTTTTCACTTGGGGTAAAAACTCCATAATTCAGGGGGAAAGAGTGGTTCTGAAACCAAAGGAAATCCAGAAAATAAAAATTTAATTTACCAAGGCAAAATTTTAATTAATAAATCATGGTTAAATTTTTGGGGTGTTACAAACGCCTCGCACACACGCGCGTACGTGTACGAGAGAAACACGCATCGCTCGGCCCCCGACCTCCCACCGTAACCGGGAACTCCCCGAAATTTTCCTCCCCCTCGCTTCTACCACGGTTTTTTCCGTCATGGACGGCCCAAAGAATGTCATGCAGCTGCGTCTCCGGCCCGCCCAGGACGAAAAGCCCATTTCTGTCATGATTTTTTGTCATAGAAGTAGGATCCCACCACATCTATGATGATACTGGGTTTTGTCACAATTATCGTCATAGAATTGTCATATGTATGACAGGAAAAAAAATCGTTCGGCCCAAAATGTCACGGATGTGTCTTTTTTTGTAGTGAATGGACGTATCATTGAACTGGCCCAAAGGGACATCGGGAATGAAAAGAAGGGATTTGCAAATGCATCAGACTATTTGGAAACCTGGGATGACTCGGACAGCATAACGGTTGTAAATGCTCCAAAAAGACTTGAGACATCCTGTAAAATAGTGGCATGACCACTCAACACCACAAAATCAAGGTTCCGAGACCAACTATTAACACACAAAAATACTAGAAACTGAATTGAGACTTGAATTCATCAATCGTATAAGTCTACGGATTAGTAACACGTGATCCTGATAGAAGAGGAGAAAACCTAGTTCCTTAACCCCGTAGAAAAGATAGGATGACTCGGATCAGAAGGCCATAAGGTAAAGAAGTAAAAAGAGCCTTACATTCCTTCCCACAATCAATTCCCCTATATATAACTAAAGCATTTCTAGACTCGACTTTGACCAGTTTGGCTTGGTAATCCTACAGGCAGTCAGGCTCTGATACCAAAGTTGTCGGGACCCTGATCCTAAGTCACATCGATCTAGCATGTAACACATCATATCACTTTGCGGCCTCATGCACGGTATCCCCACGGGTGCCACCTTACCTGGCCCGGGACCATTTGCGCCTTTTGGCTCACGTATATGATAGTGTTGCTAGCATCCATATGTCAGAGAACCCGGGCCGACATGACTAGTCGTGAATCCAAAGTGGCACTAACTTACAGGGATAGGCATACATGACCCAGCAACGAACGTGTCGATCATCAATGTATGAACCCAAGTCATAGCAAGCTACAAGGACTTAAAGGAACAACGCGTGACATTTCCCCGAAGGGACAGACACAGGAACGAAGAAGGACACATGCTGGCCACCTAAGTGTTCCGGAGCAGTAGCAAGCTACCATGGCTCAGTGGAAGCACTAGGAGACATTTCCCGATAAGAGAGGCTACCAAGAATAAACAACTAGGTTGTCAGATCCCTCACATACCAAGCATTTCAATAACATATAGATAATATGCTTGATATGTGCAAATACAACATGGCATCACAACAAAACTCTATGACTCAAATTATTTATTCATTAGGCTTCGAGAAGCCAAATATTACAAACATGGGTATCATGACCCAGCATCCAAGTCATACAAGCCACAAGCACAGGCAGAAGCATAAACATGTCTAAGTACAAACAACTACAAATGAAAAAGGCTGAGAAGCCTGACTATCTACAAGACCCTCCCAAGGGTACAAGATTGTAGCCGAGGTAACAAGCTAAACGTCGAAGTCCACGCGAAACTACTAGTGAGACTGAGGTCTCTCTGCAAAAACATAAATTAAGAAAACTTGAGTACAAATGTACCCGGCAAGACTTACATCAGAACTAGCTACATATGCATCAGTATCAAAAAAGGGGTGGTGGAGTTTAACTGCAGCAAGCCAGCTTTGACTCGGTGGCTATCCTGTACTACGACTGCTGGTAACCCTTTTGAGGTGGCGCACACGAGTCCACATATTCACCATATCAATACACCACTATGGATCTGCTCCCGTCTCCCTACGAGAAGGCCATCCATAGCACTCACGCTTATCTTGCGCATTTTAGAGTATCCACTTTCACTTGTCTATGAACTGTATAGGCAACCCAAAGGTCCTTTACCGCGGACACGGCTATTCGAATAGATGATGTCAACCCTGCAGGGGTGTACTTCTTCACACACGCTCTCGCCACTTACCGCTATGTACACATCATGTATCTCGGCAACCTTCAAGCGGAAGCCTGGCGAGGGTGTCGGCCATGACCTGACTAACCACACAAGTCTCTAATCCAGGTTTATCACCTATTCATGTTCCATCCGCAAGGAGATCCGGCCGGGGTGTCGCTGACGGCCCCAAATGATGTGTGCAGGGTTCCCAAGCCCACCTCATCGGATGGATCTACGCTTGGTACACCGTGCCATGGTGCCTAGTCTGTCCCAAGCCCACCTGTATCGGGTGCCACTTGGTAGACTACTAACACAACCTACAAACACTAGAAACTAGTTGCAACTCCTGGACAGAG
This sequence comes from Triticum dicoccoides, assembly GCF_002162155.2. Lineage (NCBI taxonomy): Eukaryota > Viridiplantae > Streptophyta > Magnoliopsida > Poales > Poaceae > Triticum > Triticum dicoccoides. The sequence goes on from NC_041392.1 coordinate 614,639,413, forward strand.
ATCAGGTTGATTAATAAGTCAAGAGAGCTTGGAGTGCCCGGAGCCCAATGTGTGGTAGTAGTTGTTCATGGATCACAGACACAAAACTCAGTTCCTAAGGACAGTTTCAATGAGACAACCCACCATGTAATCCTATATGGCCTCTCACCGCTACCTTTACCAAATCGTGTTCACACACTTAGCTCTCAATAGTAGGACATGTTCACCACATTCCAATTCATCCCCGATGAATTAGACCTGACTCAACTCTAAGCAGTAGCAGGCATGACAACAAGCATGAATGAGTAGGCACATCAGGGCTCAAACAACTCCTACTCATGATAGTGGGTTTCATCTATTTACTGTGGCAATGACAGGTCATGTAGAGGAAAGGGGTTCAACTACCGCAGCATGTAATGGTTGAATCGTTGTTGTCTTAATGGAGTAAAAGAGAGCAGAAGCGAGAGAGTTGGATTGTATTGGAATGAACAAGGGGGTTTTGCTTGCCTGGCACTTCTGAAGATAGTATAACTCTTCATCGGTGTCATCGATCTCATCATCGATACCATGTCTACTGAGGGGGAACAATTACCGGCAACAGAGAGGAAACACAATCAATGCAATGCAACAATATGGTGCATGATCATGACATGGCAATATGCTATGATTTCAGCTAATGCAACTAACAGCGATTTAACTGAAGTTCGTTTGAATACAAGATTCAAATTCAAACTCCATATGTGATTATTCAAATGCCATTTAATTGATTTGACCTGATCAGCAGGCATAAGTTGCTCAAACATGCATGAAAATGCCATAAACAGATTCTTTAGATTTTTCTGATAATTTTTCATATATAAATTATTTCATTTGGAGTTATGGTTTAATTTCTATGAATTTTAGAAGTTTTGGATGTTTTTATAATTTCCTGGATTATTTCTAATCCAGAAAATTGATTAACTGCGTCAATGAGGTCAACAACGACATCTGCAAGTGAATTGGGTTGACCCAGGTCAAACCTGACTTCCGGGGCTCACCTGACATAGGTTTATGGTTAACAGAAAGTTAATACCGCATTGACTGGGTTTTGACCCGTTCTTGGACCCGCTGTCAGTGACTGTGGTGGGTAATTAGCAGTGTGGTTAGGCACTAATTAAGCTGGCCACGTCGGCGGTTAACCGCCGGTGACACACAGATGCGACGGCTCGGCGGACGGGGCTCGATGGCCATGGTGAATGATGACGGTGGCGACGGCGCGTTCGTGTGTGCTCGGGAGAGGGAGCAGAGGAGGAGGAGGAGGGGGTCCAGGGATAGAGGGAGAGGCAGAGAGGGCTGCGGGGCATCTCTAGACGTGTCGGGTAGGCTCGGGGGCGCCTCGGTGGCAAGCAGGAGGTGGCCAGGGGTGGTTGCGCCCGTCGACACGCAGCAGCTCCTACTTGCGCCGGGAAGAAGACGACTCAGCCCCTAGGCTGGGCCACTTCCGTCGGCCAGATTCTATAGGAGTGGGCCAGGTAAGTTTCCTTCTTTTCTTTTCTATTTCTGTTTCTGTTTTGATTAAACATTGCCACTATTTTAAAATCAAATGATTTTAAACCAGTGCCAACAATTCCTCTGAGTAATTTTATGTTGCACATTGGACATTTCCAAATGCACATAAAAAATTTCAGGGCTTTTGGGAATATATTCTATATATTATGAATATACTTCCAAATCCAAATACAATGATGATTTAAATTCAATGCCCAAAACATTCCACAAAAATGTTCACTATTTTTGGTTTGGACACAAAGCCTTGCAAAAATTACCAAACATTTATGAAGGGCATTTTGGGTTCATTGAATAAAATTTTAGGGTTCTTGCCCTTTATTAAAATAATTTCCGAGGCTTTGAATATTCCTCAATTCATTTTTCTTGAATTTAAACATGATGCAAGGATGCTGATGCTACTAATTACAAACAAATTCTAGGGTTGTGATAGCTGGTGACTACTCGATAGTTCAGTGTGCCATGCTTTACGGCTTAGAACCGGGACTTCAACGACGTTTTGAACGTCATGGAGCATATGAGATGTTCCAGGAGTTGAAGTTAATATTTCAAGCAAATGCCCGGATTGAGAGATATGAAGTCTCCAATAAGTTCTACAGCTGCAAGATGGAGGGGAATAGTTCTGTCAGTGAAGACATACTCAAAATGTCTGGGTACCACAACCACTTGACTCAACTGGGAGTTAATCTTCCTGATGATAGTGTCATTGACAGAGTTCTTCATTCACTGCCACCAAGCTACAAAAGCTTCGTGATGAACTATAATATTCAAGGGATGGTTAAGAAAATTCCCGAGCTCTTCGTGATGTTAAAGGATGCGGAGGTAGAATTCAAGAAGGAGCATCAAGTGTTGATGGTTAACAAGACCGCTAGTTTCAAGAAGAAGGGCAAAGGGAAGAAGGGGAACTTCAAGAAGAACGGCAAGCAAGTTGCTGCTCAAGTGAAGAAGCCCAAGTATGGACCTAAGCCTGAGACTGAGTGCTTCTACTGCAAAGGGACTGGTCACTGGAAGCGGAACTACCCCAAGTATTTGGCGGATAAGAAGGATGGCAAAGTGAAAGGTATATTTGATATACATGTTATTGATGTGTACCTTACTAATGCTTGTAGTAGCGCCTGGGTATTTGATATTGGTTTTGTTGCTCATATTTGCAACTCGAAACAGGGGCTACGGATTAAACGAAGATTGGCTAAGGATGAGGTGACGATGCGCCTGGGAAATGGTTCCAAAGTCGATGTGATCGTCGTTGGTACGCTACCTCTACATCTACCTTTGGGATTAGTTTTAGACCTTAAAAAATTTATTTGGTGCCAGCGTTAAGCATGAACATTATATCTGGATCTTGTTTGATGCGAGACGGTTATTCATTTAAATCAGAGAATAATGGTTGTTCTATTTATATGAGTAATATCTTTTATGGTCATGCACCCTTGATGAGTGGTCTATTTTTGTTGAATCTCAATAGTAGTGATACACATATTCATAGTATTGATGCCAAAAGATACAAGTTTAATAATGATAGTGCAACTTATTTGTGGCACTATCGTTTAGGTCATATTGGTGTAAAGCGCATGAAGAAACTCCATGCTTATGGACTTTTGGAATCACTTGATTATGAATCACTTGATGCTTGCGAACCATGCCTCATGGGCAAGATGACTAAGAGTCCGTTCTTCGGAACAATGGAGCAAGCATCAGACTTGTTGGAAATAATACATACTGATGTATGCGGTCCGATGAGTGTTGAGGCTCGCTGCGGGTATCGTTATTTTCTGACCTTCACAAATGATTTGAGCGGATATGGGTATATCTACTTGATGAAACATAAGTCTGAAACATTTGAAAAGTTCAAAGAATTTCAGAGTGAAGTGGAAAATCATCATAACAAGAAAATAAAGCTTCTACGATCTAATCGTGGAGGTGAATATTTGAGTTATGAGTTTGGTCTTCATTTGAAACAATGTGGAATAGTTTCGCAACTCACGCCACCTGGAACACCACGGCGTAATGGTGTGTCCGAACATCGTAATCGTACTTTATTAGATATGGTGCGATCTATGATGTCTCTTACTAATTTACTGCTATCACTTTGGGGTTATGCTTTAGAGACGGCTGCATTCATGTTAAATAGGGCACCATCTAAATCCGTTGAGATGACACCATATGAATTGTGGTTAGGCAAGAAACCCAAGTTGTCGTTTCTTAAAGTTTGGGGCTGCGATGCTTATGTGAAAAAGCTTCAACCTGATAAGCTCGAACCCAAATCGGAGAAATGTGTCTTCATAGGATACCCAAAGGAGACTGTTGGGTACACCTTCTATCATAGATCCGAAGGCAAGATATTTGTTGCTAAGAATGGATCCTTTCTAGAGAAGGAGTTTCTCTCGAAAGAAGTGAGTGGGAGGAAAGTAGAACTTGATGAGGTAATTGTACCTTCTCCCGAATTGGAAAGTAGTTCATCCCAGAAATCAGTTCTAGTGATTCCTACACCAATTAGTGAGGAAGCTAATGATGATAATCATGAAACTTCTAATCAATTTACTACCGAACCTCGTAGGTCAACCAGAGTAAGATCCACACCAGAGTGGTACGGTTATCCTATTCTGGAGGTCATGTTACTTGACCATGACGAACCTACGAACTATGAGGAAGCGATGATGAGCCCAGATTCCGTGAAATGGCTTGAGGCCATGAAATATGATATGGGATCCATGTATGAGAACAAAGTGTGGACTTTGGTTGACTTGCCCAATGATCGGCAAGAAATAGAAAATAAAGGGATCTTCAAGAAGAAGACTGATGCTGACGGTAATGTTACTGTCTACAAAGCTCGACTTGCTGCGAAAGGTTTCAACAAGTTCAAGGAGTTGACTACGATGAGACCTTCTCACCCGTAGCGATGCTTAAGTCTGTCCGAATCATGTTAGCAATTGCCGCATTTTATGATTATCAAATTTGGCAAATGGATGTCAAAACTGCATTCCTTAATGGATATCTTAAAGAAGAGTTGTATATGATGCAACCAGAAGGTTTTGTCGATCCTAAAGGTGCTAACAAAGTGTGCAAGCTCCGGCGATCCATTTATGGACTAGTGCAAGCCTCTTGCAGTTGGAATATACGCTTTGATAGTGTGATCAAAACTTATGGTTTTATACAGACTTTTGGAGAAGCTTGTATTTACAAGAAAGTGAGTGGGAGCTCTGTAGCATTTCTAATATTATATGTGGATGACATATTGTTCACTGGAAATGATACTAAATTTATGAATAGCATAAAAGGATACTTGAATAAGAATTTTTCAATGAAAGACCTCGGTGAAGCTGCTTATATATTGGGCATCAAAATCTATAGAGATAGATCAAGACGCTTAATTGGACTTTCGCAAAGCACATACCTTGATAAAGTTTTGAAGAACTTCAAAATGGATTAGTCAAAGAAAGGGTTCTTGCGTGTGTTGCAAGGTGTGAAGTTGAGTCAGACTCAATGCCCGACCACTGCAGAAGATAGTATATTCATCATGCTTTTTGTATTTATGCATATAGGGATGCTCAGCTTGATTTTAGTGGAACTGCACAAAATGTTCAGATGGTTCGTGTCCTTCATAATACTTCATCATGCACAATACATCGAATGGTTCTATAATCATTCATCGTCACCTTAAGCCACCGGACTATTTACTTGAATGGAGCTGCCAACGTGTTTAATGCTTTGCAACATATAAATACGAAATCCACCGTGCTACTCAAGACATTGTTTGATTTCAGTGGAACTACACAAAAATATACGCTGGTTAATCCGGCTCCATGTGCCATTTCAATGTGCAAACTGATGACAAACCATGCCCATCTGAATGGAGCTACCAACGTCTTCAAGGCAGAAGAATTCCCACAGGTTCAAGAGAAAGAACTCTGTCCAGGAGAATACTACCTTTAAGAAGGGTAAGAAGAAAGACAAAAGGAGAGATGGTTGCTTTACTTGTGGTTCATAGGAACATTGGGCAAACAAGTGCCCAAACAAGTACAAGAAGCCAGGACTCCAAGTCTATCAATGTCACTCGAAGCAACAATGATGGGGCATCTGTTGGGGAACGTAGTAATTTCAAAAAAATTCCTACGCACACACAAGATCATGGTGATGCATAGCAACGAGGGGGAGTGTGTAGTCTACGTACCCTCATAGACTGACAGCGGAAGCATTATGATAACGCGGTTGATGTAGTCATACGTCTTCACGGCCCGACCGATCAAGCACCAAAACTACGGCACCTCCGAGTTTTAGCACACGTTCAGCTCGATGACGATCCCCGGACTCCGATCCAGAAAAGTGTCGGGGAAGAGTTCCGTCAGCACGACGACGTGGTGACGATCTTGATGTTCTATCGTCGCAGGGCTTCGCCTAAGCACCGCTACAATATTATCGAGGAGTATGGTGGAAGGGGGCACCGCACATGGCTAAGAAAACGATCACGAGGATCAACTTGTGTGTCTAGAGGTGCCACCTTGCCCCCGTATATAAAGGAGCAAGGGGGGTGCGTCCGGCCCTAGGAGGAGGCGCACCGGAGGAGTCCTACTCCTACCGGGAGTAGGACTCCCCCCTTTCCCTAGTTGGATTAGGACTTGGGGGGAAGGAGGAGAGGGAAGAGAGGAAAGGGGGGCGCCGCCCTCCCTCCTTGTCCAATTCGGACTTGGGGGGAGGGGCGTGCGGCAGCCCCTAGGCCTCCTCTCCTCTTCCTCCACTAGGCCCATTAAGGCCCATTAGGTTACCGGGGGGTTCCGGTAACCTCCCGGTACTCCGGTAAAATACCGATTTCACCCGGAACACTTCCGATGTCCAAACGTAGGCTTCCAATATATCAAACTTTATGTCTCGACCATTTTGAGACTCCTCGTCATGTCCGTGATCAAATCCAGGACTCCGAACAAACTTCGGTACATCAAAATATATAAACTCATAATGAAAATGTCATCATAACATTAAGTGTGCGGACCCTACGGGTTCGAGAACAATGTAGACATGACCGAGACATTTCGCCGGTCAATAACCAATAGCAGAACCTGGATGCTCATATTGGCTCCCACATATTCTATGAAGATCTTTTATCGGTCAGACCGCATAACAACATACTTTGTTCCCTTTGTCATCGGTATGTTACTTGCCCGAGATTCGATCGTCGGTATCTCAATACCTAGTTCAATCTCGTTACCGGCAAGTCTCTTTACTCGTTTCATAATACATCATCTCGCAACTAACTCATTAGTTGCAATGCTTGCAAGGCTTATGTGATGTGCATTACCGAGAGGGCCCAGAGATACCTCTCCGACAATTGGAGTGACAAATCCTAATCTTGAAATACGCCAACCCAACATGTACCTTTGGAGACACCTGTAGAGCTCCTTTATAATCACCCAGTTACGTTGTGACGTTTGGTAGCACACAAAGTGTTCCTCTGGCAAACGGGAGTTGCATAATCTCATAGTCATAGGAACATGTATAAGTCATGAAGAAAGCAATAACAACATACTAAACGATCAGGTGCTAAGCTAATGGAATGGGTCATGTCAATCACGTCATTCTCCTAATGATGTGATCCCATTAATCAAATGACAACACATGTCTATGGTTAGGAAACATAACCATCTTCGATTAACGAGCTAGTCAAGTAGAGGCATACTAGTGACGTTTAGTTTGTCTATGTATTCACACAAGTATTATGTTTCCGGATAATACAATTCTAGCATGAATAATAAACATTTATCATGATATAAGGAAATAAATAATAACTTTATTATTGCCTCTAGGGCATATTTCCTTTAGTCTCCCACTTGCACTAGAGTCAATAATCTAGATTACATAGTAATGATTCTAACACCCATGGAGCTTTGGTGCTGATCATGTTTTGCTCGTGGAAGAGGCTTAGTCAACGGGTCTGCTACATTCAGATCCGTATGTATCTTGCAAATCTCTATGTCTCCCACCTGGACTAGATCCTGGATGGAATTGAATCGTCTCTTGATGTGCTTGGTTCTCTTGTGAAATTTGGATTCCTTTGCCAAGGCAATTGCACCAGTATTATCACAAAAGATTTTCATTGGACCCGATGCACTAGGTATGACACCTAGATCGGATATGAACTCCTTCATCCAGACTCCTTCGTTTGTTGCTTCTGAAGCAGCTATGTACTCCGCTTCACATGTAGATCCCGCCACAACGCTTTGTTTAGAACTGCACCAGCTCACAGCTCCACCATTTAATGTAAACACGTATCCGGTTTGCGATTTAGAATCGTACGGATCAGTGTCAAAGCTTGCATCAGCGTAACCATTTACGATGAGCTCTTTGTCACCTCCATATACGAGAAACATATCCTTAGTCCTTTTCAGGTATTTCATGATGTTCTTGACCGCTGTCCAGTGATCCACTCCTGGATTACTTTGGTACCTCCCTGCTAGACTTATAGCAAGACATACATCAGGTCTGGTACACAGCATTGCAAACATGATAGAGCCTATAGCTGAAGCATAGGGAACATCTTTCATTTTCTCTCTATCTTCAGCAGTGGTCGGGCATTGAGTCTTACTCAGTTTCACACCTTGTAACACAGGAAAGAATCCTTTCTTTGCTTGATCCATTTTGAACTTCTTCAAAATTTTGTCAAGGTATGTGCTTTGTGAAAGTCCAATTAAGCGTCTTGATCTATCTCTATAGATCTTAATGCCCAATATGTAAGCAGCTTCACCGAGGTCTTTCATTGAAAAACTCTTATTCAAGTATCCCTTTATGCTATCCAGAAATTCTATATCATTTCCGATTAGTAATATGTTATCTACAAATAATATCAGAAATGCTACAGAGCTCCCACTCACTTTCTTGTAAATATAGGCTTCTCCAAAAGTCTGTACAAAACCAAATGCTTTGATCACACTATCAAAGTGTTTATTCCAACTCCGAGAGGCTTGCACCAGTCCATAAATGGATCGCTGGAGGTTGCACACTTTGTTAGCTCCCTTTGGATCGACAAAACCTTCCGGCTGCATCATATACAACTCTTCTTCCAGACATCCATTCAGGAATGCAGTTTTTACATCCATCTGCCAAATTTCATAATCATAAAATGCGGCAATTGCTAACATGATTTGGACAGACTTAAGCATCGCTACGGGTGAGAAGGTCTCATCATAGTCAATCCCTTGAACTTGTCGAAAACCTTTTGCGACAAGTCGAGCTTTGTAGACAGTAACGTTACCGTCAGCATCAGTCTTCTTCTTGAAGATCCATTTATTCTCAATTGCTTGCCGATCTTTGGGAAAGTCAACCAAAGTCCACACTTTTTTCTCATACATGGATCCCATCTCAGATTTCATGGCTTCAAGCCATTTTGCGGAATCTGGGCTCACCATCGCTTCTCCATAGTTCATAGGTTCATCATGATCTATTAGCATGACTTCCAGAACAGGATTACCGTACCACTCTGGTGCGGATCTTACTCTGGTTGATCTACGAGGTTCAGTAGTATCTTGTTCTGAAGTTTCATGATCATCATCATTAGCTTCCTCACTAATTGGTGTAGGTGTCACAGAAACCGGTTTCTGTGATGTACTACTTTCCAATAAGGGAGCAGGTACAGTTACCTCATCAAGTTCTACTTTCCTCCCACTCACTTCTTTTGAGAGAAACTCCTTCTCTAGAAAGTTTCCGAATTTAGCAAGAAAAGTCTTGCCTTCAGATTTGTGATAGAAGGTGTATCCAATAGTTTCCTTTGGATATCCTATGAAGACACATTTCTCCGATTTGGGTTCGAGCTTATCAGGTTGAAGCTTTTCACATAAGCATCGCAGCCCCAAACTTTCAGAAACGACAACTTTGGTTTCTTGCCAAACCACAGTTCATAAGGCGTCGTCTCAACGGATTTTGATGGTGCCCTATTTAACGTGAATGCGGCTGTCTCAAAAGCATAACCCCAAAACGATAGCGGTAAATCAGTAAGAGACATCATAGATCGCACCATATCTAGTAAAGTACGATTACGACGTTCGGACACACCATTACGCTGTGGTGTTCCGGGTGGCGTGAGTTGCGAAACTATTCCGCATTGTTTCAAATGTACACCAAACTCGTAACTCAAATATTCTCCTCCATGATCAGATCGTAGGAATTTTATTTTCTTGTTACGATGATTTTCAACTTCACTCTGAAATTCTTTGAACTTTTCAAATGTTTCAGACTTATGTTTCATTAAGTAGATATACCCATATCTGCTTAAGTCATATGTGAAGGTGAGAAAATAATGATATCCGCCACGAGCCTTAATATTCATCGGACCACATACATCTGTATGTATGATTTCTAACAATTTTTTTCCTCTCTCCATAGTACCGGAGAACGGTGTTTTGGTCATCTTGCCCATAAGAGACGGTTCGCAAGTACCAAGTGATTCATAATCAAGTGGTTCCAACAGTCCATCTGTGTGGAGTTTCTTCATGCGCTTTACACCGATATGACCTAAACAGCAGTGCCACAAATAAGTTGCACTATCATTATCAACTCTGCATCTTTTGGCTTCAACATTATGAATATGTGTGTCACTACTATCGAGATTTAATAAGAATAGACCACTCTTCAAGGGTTCATGACCATAAAAGATATTACTCATATAAATAGAACAACCATTATTCTCTGATTTAAATGAATAACCGTCTCGCATCAAACAAGATCCAGATATGATGTTCATGCTCAACGCTGGCACCAAATAACAATTATTTAGGTCTAATACTAATCCCGAAGGTAGACGGAGCGTGCCGACCGCGATCACATCGACTTTGGAACCATTTCCCACGCGCATCGTCACCTCGTCCTTAGCCAATATTCGCTTAATTCGTACTCCCTGTTTCGAGTTGTAAATAATAGCAACAGAACCAGTATCAAATACCCAGGTGCTACTGCGAGCATTAGTAAGGTACACATCAATAATATGTATATCATATATATATACCTTTGTTCACCTTGCCATCCTTCTTATCCGCCAAATACTTGGGGCAGTTCCACTTCCAGTGACCAGTCTGCTTGCAGTAGAAGCACTCAGTTTCAGGCTTAGGTCCAGATTTGGGTTTCTTCTCCTGAGCAGCAACTTGCTTGCTGTTCTTTTTGAAGTTCCCCTTCTTCTTCCCTTTGCCCTTTTTCTTGAAACTAGTGGTCTTGTTGACCATCAACACTTGATGCTCCTTCTTGATTTCTACCTCCGTAGCTTTCAGCATTGCGAAGAGCTCAGGAATTGTCTTATTCATCCCTTGCATATTATAGTTCATCACGAAGCTCTTGTAGCTAGGTGGAAGTGATTGGAGAATTCTGTCAATGACGCAATCATCTGGAAGATTAACTCCCAATTCAATCAAGTGATTATTATACCCAGACATTTTGAGTATATGCTCACTGACAGAACTGTTCTCCTCCATCTTGCAGCTATAGAACTTATTGGAGACTTCATATCTCTCAATCCGGGCATTTGCTTGAAATATTAACTTCAACTCCTGGAACATCTCATATGCTCCATGATGTTCAAAACGTCGTTGAAGTCCCGATTCTAAGCCGTAAAGCATGGCACACTGAACTATCGAGTAGTCATCAGCTTTGCTCTGCCAGACGTTCATAACATCTGGTGTTGCTCCAGCAGAAGGCCTGGCACCCAGCGGTGCTTCTAGGACGTAATTCTTCTGTGTAGCAATGAGCATAATCCTCAAGTTACGGACCCAGTCCGTGTAATTGCTACCATCATCTTTCAACTTTGCTTTCTCAAGGAACGCATTAAAATTCAACGGAACAACAACACGGGCCATCTATCTACAATCAAACATAAACAAGCAAGATACTATCAGGTACTAAGTCCATGATAAATTTAAGTTCAATTAATCATATTACTAAAGAACTCCCACTTAGATAGACATCCCTCTAATCCTCTAAGTGATCACGTGATCCAAATCAACTAAACCATGTCCGATCATCACGTGAGATGGAGTAGTTTCATTGGTGAACATCACTATGTTGATCATATCTACTATATGATTCATGCTCGACCTTTCGGTCTCCGTGTTCCGAGGCCATATCTGTATATGCTTGGCTCGTCAAGTATAACCTGAGTATTCCGCGTGTGCAACTATTTTGCACCCGTTGTATTTGAACGTAGAGCCTATCACACCCGATCATCACGTGGTGTCTCAGCACGAAGAACTTTCGCAACGGTGCATACTCAGGGAGAACGATTCTTGATAATTAGTGAGAGATCATCTTAAAATGCTACCGTCAATCAAAGCAAGATAAGATGCATAAAAGATAAACATCACATGCAATCAATATAAGTGATACGATATGGCCATCATCATCTTGTGCTTGTGATCTCCATCTTTGAAGCATCGTCATGATCACCATCGTCACCGGCGCGACACCTTGATCACCATCATAGCATCGTTGTCGTCTCGCCAATCTTATGCTTCCACGACTATCGCTACCGCTTAGTGATAAAGTAAAGCATTACAGTGCAATTGCATTGCATACAATAAAGCGACAACCATATGGCTCCTGCCAGTTGCCGATAACTCGGTTACAAAACATGATTATCTCATACAATAAAATTTAGCATCATGTCTTGACCATATCACATCACAACATGCCCTACAAAAACAAGTTATACGTCCTCTACTTTGTTGTTGCAAGTTTTACGTGGCTGCTACGGGCTTAAGCAAGAACCAATCTTACCTACGCATCAAAACCACAACGATAGTTCGTCAAGTTGGTGTTGTTTTAACCTTCGCAAGGACCAGGCGTAGCCACACTCGATTCAACTAAAGTTGGAGAAACTAACACCCGCCAGCCACCTGTGTGCAAAGCGCGTCGGTAGAACCAGTCTCGCGTAAGCGTACGCGTAATGTCGGTCCGGGCCGCTTCATCCAACAATACCGCCGAACCAAAGTATGACATGCTGGTAAGCAGTATGACTTATATCGCCCACAACTCACTTGTGTTCTACTCGTGCATATAACATCAACACATAAAACCTAGGCTCGGATGCCACTGTTGGGGAACGTAGTAATTTCAAAAAATTTCCTACGCACACACAAGATCATGGTGATGCATAGCAACGAGGGGGAGAGTGTAGTCTACATACCCTCGTAGACCGACAGCGGAAGCGTTATGACAACATGGTTGATGTAGTTGTACGTCTTCATGGCCCGACCGATCAAGCACTGAAACTACGGCACCTCCGAGTTTTAGCACACGTTCAGCTCGATGAAGATCCCCAGACTCCGATCCAGCAAAGTGTCGGGGAAGAGTTCCGTCAGCACGATGGCGTGGTGACGATCTTGATGTTCTACCATCGCACGGCTTCGCCTAAGCACCACTACAATATTATCGACGAGTATGGTGGAAGGGGGCACTGCACACGGCTTAGAAAACGATCACGAGGATCAACTTGTGTGTCTAGAGGTGCCCCCTTGCCCCCGTATATAAAGGAGCAAGGGGGGGTGCAGCCGCCCCCCTCCTTGTCCAATTCGGACTTGGGGGGAGGGGCACGCGGCAGCCCCTAGGCCTCCTCTCCTCTTCCTCCACTAGGCCCATTAAGGCCCATTAGGTTACCGGGGGGTTCCGGTAACCTCCCGGTACTTCGGTAAAATGCCGATTTCACCCGGAGCACTTCCGATGTCCAAACATAGGCTTCCAATATATCAATCTTTATGTCTCGACCATTTCGAGACTCCTCGTCATGTCCGTGATCACATCCGGGACTCCGAACAAACTTTGATACATCAAAATATATAAACTCATAATGAAACTGTCATCGTAACGTTAAGCGTGCGGACCCTACGGGTTTGAGAACAATGTAGACATGACCAAGACATTTCTCCGGTCAATAACCAATAGCGGAACCTAGATGCTCATATTGGCTCCCACATATTCTACGAAGATCTTTTATCGGTCAGACCGCATAACAACATACTTTGTTCCCTTTGTCATCGGTATGTTACTTGCCCGAGATTCGATCGTCGGTATCTCAATACCTAGTTCAATCTCGTTACCGGCAAGTCTCTTTACTCGTTTCGTAATACATCATCTCACAACTAACTCATTAGTTGCAATGCTTGCAAGGCTTATGTGATGTGCATTACCGAGAGGGCCCAGAGATACCTCTCCGACAATCGGAGTGACAAATCCTAATCTCGAAATACGCCAACCCAACATGTACCTTTGGAGACACCTGTAGAGCTCCTTTATAATCACCTAGTTACGTTGTGACGTTTGGTAGCACACAAAGTGTTCCTCCGGCAAACGGGAGTTGCATAATCTCATAGTCATAGGAACATGTATAAGTCATGAAGAAAGCAATAGCAACATACTAAACGATCGGGTGCTAAGCTAATGGAATGGGTCATGTCAATCACATCATTCTCCTAATGATGTGATCCCGTTAATCAAATGACAACACATGTCTATGGTTAGGAAACATAACCATCTTCAATTAACGAGCTAGTCAAGTAGAGGCATACTAGTGACGTTTAGTTTGTCTATGTATTCACACAAGTATTATGTTTCCAGATAATACAATTCTAGCATGAATAATAAACATTTATCATGATATAAGGAAATAAATGATAACTTTATTATTGCCTCTAGGGCATATTTCCTTCAGCATCTGGGCATGGTATTCTGTTTACCGTACTTTTAGTTTGTCAGTCCACCGATTGGTGGGTTGACACTTGGGCCAATATTCATGTGTATGCTGATGTGTATTTGTTTTCTTGCAGCGTATAAATATGAAATCCACCGTGCTGCACAAGACATTGTTTGATTTCAGTTGACCTACACCAAAAGATACGCTGGTTAATTCGGCTCCACGTGCCATTTCAATGTGCAAACTGATGACAAACCCTACCCATTCCACAATCATAGGCATTACATATTTTGAATGGGAAAAACTTGTCAAAGTTTAATCGTTGATGTTAGCAAAAAGGCATTAGTTTAATATATTGGAATTGGAAAACCTTGTCAAATTTTGCTCATTGATGTTAGCCAGAAGACATGCATTTGATATTTTTGAGTGGGACGCCCTTTGTTGTGAGCAGCGTCGATCGTTTTTTCCTATTCCTGTGTTCAGTTCAGAAATAAATATTTACTCTGCTGAGATGCATAGTCACATGAATGTTGACTTATGTAAGGTATTTTAAGAGTTTGTTCTGAATGTTGTCTATGCAATGCCAGGCCTTGTGAGTTTGATTGCAAAGTTGAGCTTGGAATGTTGTGGCATGCGGCATCACGAGATGTTCACCGTGCCTCCTTAGAATAATGCTTCATATTGTTTTGCATGTTGATCTAATGCTAGTGATTTGCATGTTAAGAAGATCATCCTCTTTTGTTGTTTCTGTGCTTAAGAAGTTCATCGTCTTATGTTTCATTCATAGCCTATACCACAACTCGGGTAGGTTAGAGGTGAAACATATCTTCCGACCTACTCATCAGCTTAGGACGTGATTGGATCATTGTTTTCCGACCAAAACTGCTTGTAAAACTGACGCTTGTAAATAAAAGTAGATGGTCTTGGGCGAAGTGCTTGGTTAGTCGATTTCGACTAGTAAAATATACACTGGTCTCTCAAATTACACGCATAACTCGCCAATTTTCGTTACAGACCTCGGGCCCTCAGTTTCATTACACCTGTATTTTACGTGTTGTTTTCGGTGACGAGTAAATTACACTTGTATCTCAATACATGTGTGAAAAAATCCAGAGCTCCCAAGCATGGCCTTGCCATTTCATGTTGTCTCAATCTCTCGAAGGTGCTCATAGGTGTCCGATGATCTTGGCTTCCTAAATAAGCAGCGGGCGCTGTATCGGACCATCCGTAGGGCCCGCGAGGCCCTCTCCATCGTCCTTTGAGTTGTTGCGCTCGCCGTGGCGCCGCTGTCTCACGTTGTCAACATGGTCAACGAACACGAGGAATCAGGAGATGACATTACTTGGAGAGGATGATAGTAGGGACCCACCAGGGCCATAGCCATACGTACGCAAGTTCCTCCTTGTTATATACAACTATATTTTTTTGGTTCCTCCTGGTTTCCTGATATCACGGTCCCACACCATCGTCAACCTATATAGTCAATAAACGAGAGAATTGCACAAGGAGCGGCCGCCAGTTGGGACCTAGCAGCTTGAGCAGTATTTGTTTTTTTAGGTGTAAGCGGAGTTTTTCTTGAGCGATGTTTTTGTTGTTGTTCAGAGGAGCAGGGTATCAATTGGGCGGGCTGTGGCCCGTCTAGCCCAGGCTATTATTTTATGTCGACAAAATATCCAGCCCACAAATTATTTTTTCAAGGTGAAAATGGCTAGCCCCGCTATACTTTTTTTTGCGGAATACCCAACCCAAGTCAACTTGTTATTCTCCTCCCCGCTGGGCTATAAATCTTTCCTATGAGGGATGCATTAGGCCTAACAAGAAAATGGGCTTTAAGAAACAATAAATGAGATGTAATTATAAAACCTGGGCTGTAAATATACAAAAATGCACCAAACAGGTAATTAGTTTCAAAAATATTATTTTTTGAATTTGGAAATTTTAATTTCATTACTTATTGTGCGCACAATATTTCTTTAGGTTTTTACCTAATACAAATTCATTTTGAGATTATATTTAATCTGACTCAAAATTTCGGGATAAAAATATTTCGGATCCCATCAAAATGTGGGATTTTTGGTTCATTCCTGTTTTGAGAGGTTGGTTGAAATTATTAATCGTTGTCCTGGCTAGAAAATGGGCTGTAATTTTAACAGACTGTAAATGGGTTGTAGTAAATTCCATTAGAATTCAAAAATAGGTTGTACATTATTACAAATCGCAAATGGGCTATATGTTCTCTGCCACAGATGTGATGCTCACTTGTGGGCCTACTATTTTTTGAGAATTATTATCAGTGACGCGTACGGAAGGCTTGTGGGCCTACTAAGGCATACAAAAGGCTTTGTAAACTTATAGTCAAGACACTATTCTGGCAGCAGTGGCCGTTGGATGTCCATCCAACGACTGTAGTGCTTATTCAATCTCGAATGTTCTTACTTCAGCAGCCCAAATCACCGCCGGCGGTACCGCCTGCTACCGCCTCCCGTGGCTGGCTGTGCTGCCGCCCAGGCTTCACCGGCCCACCCTACTCCCAAACACCGTCCAGGCCATTCCTCTACTCACCAACACCTCATGTTCTTCTCCAGCGATGCTAGCCTCACACCGCAGCCGAACCAGTGAACCCTCATACCCCCCTCCGCGTGGGCATCCACTTTTGTGTCTTCGCCTGCTCTGGGTCGTTCCGTTCGTAATACTCGCCATCGTTCACTATGTTGGTTCTCTCGGCGCGGTGTGGTCAACTTTGTCAACGAACGACAGCCATCGGATGAGGCATGTACGTGGATTGGCTGATAGTAGGGACCCACATGGCCCATGGCCGCACGCAGCAAGTGCCCCCGTATTATGTGAAAACAAATAATTTCTCCCCCTGACAGGTTTGACCCACCAGCTACATCTTTGCACGCAAGGAAGTGCTTTCTTTATTACGCGGAAATAAAAAAGTTTCCTCTCCCTGACAGCTGGGACCTACCAGCTTTATTATGATCCTTTTCGTGAAAATATAGATTGTAACGAAGATACTAAATTGTTTTCTTTTTGTTCTAACTCGAAAAAGAAGAAATTAAAGAAACCAGAAAACATCTTCGCACGCAAGGAAGTGCCACCTTATTACACGAAAAAATTGATTCCCCTGCTAGCTGGGACCCACCAGATTTGGAGGCTGACTTGTGGGCCTACTAAGTTAACGCGTACGCAGGGCTTTGTCAACTTAGTCAATAAATGATTCTAACTTCACTGACTGTTGGATGTTAATCCAACGACCAAGCTGTGTCTTCAACCTCTGGTCTTGTTGCTCCAGCCGCCCAAACCAGCACCCACCGTACCGCCTGCTCCAGCCTCCCGTGGCCGGCTGTCGCCGCGCAGGCCTCACCGCCCGACCATACTACCACTGGACATGCCTTCCCTCTACTCACCCACACCCCCTGTTATTCTCTGGCGACGGTAGCCTTACACCGCAGCCGAACCAATGAACCCTCGTACTCCCCTCCGCGTGGGCATCCACCTGCCTTGTCTTCCCTAGCTCAGTGCCCTAGGCCTCGCCGTCGTCCACCGCCTGGGTGATGTCTGCACGGCGTGGTCAACGAACGACAGCCATCGGAAGAGTACTGTATGAGGTGAGGCTGATAGATGGACCCACCAGCTACATCTTCGCACACAAGGAAGTGCCTCCGTATTAGGCGTGAAAAAAATGAATCCTCCCCTTGACAGCTCAGACCCACCATCAATAACTTCGCACGCAAGGAAGTGCCTCCTTATCCTCCCTGACAGTCGGGACCCACCTGGTTGAAGCGTACGTAGCATTGTCATTCTGGTCGCGAACGTGTACGTACATACTAGTCGATCGGTCTCTCTGCAACGAGGAACCATGGCCGAGCAATCAGCGGCACGTGTAGTAGTAGAGCCTCGACGTAGCAGTTCAGGCAGTCCAGTCAAAACCGTGTACACGTACATACAGCCAGATGCCAAAAAATACCACCACGTATGTACATACGGGCAGGGTCTCAAACGCGTACTCGTGCATATGTGCGGCCAAGGCTCGTGTACATGGAGAGGCAACGGACGGCAGCAACAGCGTCCTGTTCATCGAAAGCTAACCGGCTGGGTCAGAATGAAGAAACTGCGTCGTGTTCATGGGGAGGCAACAGAATGCATCGTGTTCATCGGGAGGCAACGGAATACGTCGTGTTCATCGGGAGCCAACCGGCTTGGACGGAATAGCCGAAACGAGGTCTGGCGTACCGCAGAATGAAGGAAACAGGCCTTCTGTTCGACCGCGCATGGTCGAAACGGGGTCCTCATCATCGGGAAGGGTCTGGCGTACTGCAAAATGGAGGAAACGGACTTGTGTTTGACTGCGTACGGTCGAAACGGGGTCCTGTTGATCGGGAGGGGTGTGGCGTACCCCAAAACGGAGGAAACAGACTTGTGTTGGAGCACCTACGGTCGAAACGAGGTCCTGTTCATCGGGAGGGGTGTGGCGTACCACAAAACGGGACTCCACGGGCTACTGTTCATCCACCATCGACTTTCTCCAGCCTCCACTTGCTACTGTTCATGCACCGTCGACTTCCTCCAGCCTCCACCAGCTACTGTTCATCCATGGGGTCCTTTTCATCCAGCCCCCACCGGCTACTGTTCATCCATCCCTCCACGGGCTCCTGTTCATCCGGCCCTCCACCGGCTCCTGTTCATCCGGCCCTCCACCGGCTCCTGTTCAACCAGCCCTCCACGTACGGGGTCCCTCCATCGGCTACTGTTCATCCACCCCCACCTCCTCGATCGTGGTCTTGTTCATCCAGCGGCAATGACTGTCGGTGTCAAAACCGGCAGATCTTGGGGTAGGGGGTCCCGAGCTGTGGATTCTCGGATCAATGGTAATAGGAACGAAGGAGACGATGTTTTACCCAGGTTCGGGCCCTCTTGATGGAGGTAAAGCCCTACTTCCTGCTCTTGTTTATATTGATAGAGTATCAAGTACAGAGTTGATCTACCGCGAGATCATATGGTGTGGTCTAAAACCTGAGGGTATGATGAATAATGTCATAATAATCTATCGACTAGCCTAGCCTCGGCTTATATAATGTACCGGAGGCCTAGGATAACAAGAATCCTAGTCAAATACGTTGGTGGAGAGGAGTCCTTGTCTTGACCATCAAGTCTTGTGGAATATTCCTTGAATGCGGCATGGGCTGCCCTAAGTGGCCCATGAGTAAACCGCCATGGGGGTCCTTGGCCCGACCCAGCTGGTCGGGAGACGACGTGGTGAGTACCCCCTAGTCCAGGACACTATTAGTAGCCCCCTAAACCGGTCTTAGAGTTGGGGATGCTCCTCGATTCTTCCGAACTGCTCTTCATCTTCGGTCGTTGGTCTTGAAAACTGGTTGAACAAATCTTCCCATCTTCGATCTTGAGGATCGCCGAAGTGAGTCCGAAGAGTTTACACATCGGGTATCCAAGGAGCCCCTTTAAGTTATCTGTAGCGACCCGACCTTAGATGGTCAAGTCTCTATGCTTCAGTGTCATCCCTGGATCGGTAATCCTGACACACACAGTACTCGAGGATTTATAGCAGAGTAGCAATCACACACTTATTACATCGAATGTCTGCAAAGAGAACTTATTACAATAATATGGCTTAAGGCCATCTAATGCGATAACAGCGGAAGGCTTGGAAGATAAAGTGAGTCCATCAACTCCAACGGCATAGCTGAGCTGCACGACAATGACCTAATGAACCTTACTCTTCGTCTGAAAAGTCTGCAACATAATACGTTGCAGCCCGAAAACGGGTCAGCACATGGAATATGCTCGCAAAGTAACAGAGTAGAGTAACAACAGAATAATGATATCACTATATGCATATTTGGCTGGTGAAAAGCTCTATGGTTACAGTTTTGCAAAAGCCAATTTTTTTCCTACAACAAAGGAATAGATTTTAATTTAACTATCATGGTAATTGAACAACATTGAGAAGGTAACCCCAACTCAATCCCAAATTAAAGTAGTTTATCAACCCAACAATATTAATTAAGAGTGATGAGATACATGTGATAACTCAAGTACTAGATACTCAAGATTGTCCATAACCGGGGACACAGCTAACCATGATTAGATTGTACACTCTGCAGAGGTTTGCGCACTTTTCCCCACAAGACTCGATCGCCTCCGTTGGAATTCTCGCACTGCATGTTGTTTGAGAAATGGATGACCGAGACACAGTATTTCAGAAATGTTAACTCTCTACTCCGGGTAGACCATACCCAACCTACAAAACCCGCTACCTGCTGATCTACCTCTTCAAGAGCTTCACATAACTTACTCAGCTATGCTAGAGCCCATAATAGCTTGTGGTTGCACACGGAAGTTTCTAGCATGAATAATCTCAGTTCCCTTTGAGCCTGGGTGGCGGTCCATAGGAAGATCACACGGGTACCCCGGGATTTCCAAAAAAACAGACAACACTGGGTCCCCAGGTGCCTCAGTCCACCCAGATGTTTATTTAAGTTGCCACCTTAAGTTGAACCATTAATTAGCAATCTCACATATGTCATGGATTTCAATCAAACCCAAACCACGTCTACGAGCATAGCATAGCATAGTAATATAAGCAACGCGTAGAAGTAACTCCCAAGGGTTTGACAGTAACAGGGCAATAGGTTCTACCTCAATAACTACTTCCCAACCCACAAGTTAATGACATCCTAATCATGCAATGTTTGAGGATTGGAACTAATGCATAAAAACTGGGTATGAAAAGAGTATGATCAATGTGTTACTTGCCTTGCTGACGATCCGCGAAACCTAGAGACTTGTAGTAACACGCTTTGCACTTCGGGTGTTCTATCGCAAACAAACAATAACTTACATAAGCAACAAGCAAAGATGCACAAGCAAAACTCAAATAAAAGAAGTTGACCAGAAAGTTCAACTTAAGAACTCCGGTTAGCAAAAAGAATCAAATCAAACGAAGCAACGAAACTCAAACGGCGAAAGAAACAAGATCCATTTACTAATCTGGATCTAGGTCAAATTTTACAGTAGCAAAAACTTGTGCAAGTTGGTTAAACAGAAAGAGGGTCTCGAGACGAAGATCTAGGCGCTTGAATCGCCTGATTCCGACTAACGAGCGAAAAGATAACAGAAACTAAGATCGGATCAGAAATCGCGATCGAAAATAATCACGGATAAATCCGACAAAGAGAAAACTGACGAACAGACTAACAAACGAGCGTTCGTTAACTGTAATTAACGGGCGAAAACCGTTCGTTAAAAACGAACGTACGTACGAACGTCCGCTAAATAGAAGAACTGAGAAAAAAACCGGCGAACCGATCTAAAAAAATGAACTAGGGTTTCTAAAAAAAGCGGCGGCTCGGGATCCGGCGAGGCGGGGCGGCGAGGCTCGGCGGCGGCGCGGGCGGCAGGCAGC
>NC_041392.1:614661710-614669874 GCF_002162155.2 Triticum dicoccoides
CGGCAGGTGGCGTGGGCGGCGGCGGGGCTCGGCGGCGGTAGTGGTGTGGTGGTGGGGGCGGGGTGGCGCGTATATATAGGAGGGGGGCGACGACTTGGGGGAGGGGGGCAAGGCGGCGGAGGAGTCTGACTCGGACTCTTGTCCGAGTCGGCGGCGGCGGCGCTCGCGTGCGGGGAGGCGGCGGCGGCGACTTGGGCCGGCGGCCTGGCTGGGTTCGGCCCAGTCGGCGCGGGGAGTTAAAAAAAACAATTTCGCCGACAGAAAAAAAATCCTAGAAAATAAAATAAAAATCTAAAAATGCCAAAAATAAATTTTCACCGTCTAAATAAAATATTTAGAACGAGATGAACATTTTCTTGGCCCTAAAATGCAATTTTGAAAACATGCAATTTTTCTAATGCAATAAAATCCCAATCAAATAAATGATTTTAATATTTTTCATCCAATATTTCAATTATTTTGGAGAAGTCATATTATCTCCTCTCTTATATTTTAATGCGAAATATTTTTCGGAGAGAAAAATAATTAAAATCAAAATCCTCGTTTCATTATTTGATAAAATCAAATATGAACACCGAGAAATCCCCAACTCTCTTCGAGGGTCCTTGAGTTGCTTAGGATTTCGAGGATTGCGGAACGGAAATGCAATAAAATATGATATGCATGGATGACCTATGTATAACATTCCAAATTGAAAATTTAGGATGTTACAAACCTGCCCCCCTTAAGATGAATCTCGCCCTCGAGATTCGGGTTGGCTAGAAAATAGGTGTGGGTGGTCTCTGAGTAGATCATCCTCTCGTTCCCAGGTGGCTTCATCCTCGGTATGGTGGCTCCATTGAACTTTGCAAAACTTGATAACCTTGTTGCGGGTGACTCGGCTGGCAAACTCAAGAATCTTAACTGGCTTCTCCTCATAAGTCAAATCACTATCCAACTAAATCGCCTCCAAGGGTACTGTATCTCTTAATGGTATATCGGCCATCTCAGCATGACACTTCTTCAACTGTGAAACATGGAACACATTGTGAACTCCTAACAATCCCCCAGGTAACTCCAACTTGTAGGCAACTTCTCCCATCCGTTCCAAAACACGATACGGTCCTACAAATCTCGGGGCTAACTTTCCTTTAACTCCAAAACGTTTCACTCCTCGCAAGGGTGATACTCGCAAATATGCTCTATCTCCAATTTCATATGTTACCTCCTTGCGTTTCGAGTCTGCGTAACTCTTCTGCCTGGACTGAGCAATCTTCACTCTATCACGAATCAGTTTAACCTTCTCCTCAGACTCCTTGATCAAGTCTGGTCCAAACAACTGCCGATCTCCTACCTCATCCCACATCAACGGCGTTCTGCACCTGCGTCCATACAGGGCTTCAAACGGTGCCATCTTCAAACTAGCTTGGTAGCTATTGTTGTATGAGAACTCTGCGTAAGGCAAGTTGTCATCCCAGCTAGATCCATAATCTAGCGCACAGGCTCTCAACATGTCCTCCAAAATCTGATTGACTCTCTCAGTCTGTCCATCCGTCTGCGGGTGAATGATGTACTGAACTCCAATCTCGTACCCAAAGTCTGGTGTAACTGATGCCAAAACTTTGAAGTAAACTGTGTTCCTTTATCTGATACGATGGTCCTCGGAACTCCATGCAGACATATGATCCTGGACATATATATCTTGGCCAACTTCGCACTTGTATAGGTGGTTTTCACTGGGATAAAGTGAGCCACTTTGGTCAAGCGATCGACTACTACCCATATAGAATCATATCCTGCTTTGGTTCTGGGCAATCCGGTGATAAAATCCATGCCAAGTTTATCCCACTTCCATTCGGGTATCGGCATAGGCTGTAACAGTCCCGCTGGCTTCTGATGCTCTGCCTTCACTCTCTGACAAACATCACATACGGCTACATACTCGGCAATATCCTTCTTCATACCAGTCCACCAGAAACGTTCCTTCAAATCCAAATACATCTTGGTGTTTCCGGGGTGTATCGAGTATGGTGAGTCATGAGCTTCCTAAAGTATTAACTTCTTGATCTCTGGTTATTGGGCACATAAACTCGGTCCTCAAACCATAAGGTATCGTGCTCATCCTCACGAAAACCTTAGGCCTTTCCTTTGCTCATCTTCTCCTTTATCTCGGCAATCTCTTTGTCATCCTTCTGAGCTTCTCGAATCTTTCCCAACAATGTAGACTGAACCTCCATTGTTGCAACGAAACCTCTTGGAACAATCTCCAATCGAAGTTCCATGATATCCTCTGCTAACTCCTTCGGCAATCCCTTACTTTCAAGGATATTGGCATAACTCTTCCGGCTCAAAGCGTCTGCTACGACATTGCCCTTTCCTGGATGATAGTGTAGCTTCATGCCGTAATCCTTTATAAGCTCCAGCCATCTCCTCTGCCTAAGGTTCAGCTCCTTCTGTGTGAAAATGTACTTCAAACTCTTATGATCCGTGTACACATCACAACGGTTTCCAATAAGGTAGTGTCTCCAAGTCTTCAACGCATGCACTATGGCTGCTAGCTCCAAATCATGCGTGGCATAGTTCAACTCATGAGGTTTTCTTTGTCGTGAGGCATACAAAACAACTCTTCTGTCCTACATAAGCACACATCTAAGTCCTAAGCGGGAGGCGTCGCAATACACTTGGAACTCCTTATATATATTTGGCAGTGTTAACACTGGGGCTGTAGTCAAACGTTTCTTCAACTCCTAGAAACTTGCCTCGCAATCTTCTGTCCATTTAAACTTAGTGTCCTTCTTCAATAGTTCAGTCATTGGCTTCGCAATCTTGGAAAAGTTCTTAAAGAATCTCCGGTAGTATCCTGCGAGTCCAAGGAAACTGCGGATCTCGCTAACTGAAGTGGGTGCCAACCGTTCAGTGACTGACTGAACCTTGGTGGTATCTACTGATATACCTTCTCCCGATATAACATGTCCAAGGAATCCGACTTCCTTCAACCAAAACTCGCATTTGCTGAACTTGGCATATAACTGATGTTCCCTGAGTTTCTCGAGAACTAAACGCAAATGCTCCTTGTGTTCCTCTTCATTCTTCGAATATACCATTATATCATCAATGAACACCACAACAAACTTATTCAAATATTCCATGAACACCTTGGTCATCATGCTCATGAAATAGGCAGGTGCGTTTGTCAGTCCAAATGACATGACCCTATATTCGTATAGCCCGTACTGTGTGGTGAAAGCTGTCTTTGGTATATCCTTCTCTCGAATCTTCAACTGATGATATCCCGATCGTAGATCGATCTTTGAAAACACTTTAGCTCCTTGCAACTGATCAAACAGATCATTGATCATCGGTAGTGGGTACTTGTTCTTAATTGTCACTTCATTCAAAGCTCGATAATCAACAACCATCCTTAGGATTTATCCTTCTTCTCAACCAAAAGCACTGGGGCTCCCCAAGGTGATGTACTTCTTCAAATGTAACCTTTTTCCAATAACTCCTTGATCTGTTTCTTAATTTCCTCCAGATCATTTGCGGGCATCCGATAGGGTCTCTTGGATATTGGCCCTGTACCTGGCAATAGCTCTTTCAAAAACTCAATGTCTCTATCCGGTGGCATGCCTGGTAACTCCTCTGGAAAAACATCCGGGTAATCCTGCACTACAGGCACTTCCTCCTGAACAACTCCCGTGAGGGTATTCACTTGGCTCCTCCTAGGCACATGCCTAGATACATACTTAATCCTTTTTCCCTCCGGGGTGGTGAGATAGATCGACTTACTAGCACAGTCCATACTTTGACATCCAATCCATACCTAATATCACATCCAATCCTTGTGACTCCAAGATAATCAGGTCGGACGGAAAAACATGTGTGCCAATGGTTAGGGGTATCTGGTCACACCATCGGCTAGCCATGTACTCTGCTCCGGGTGAACTCACTAGGAGAGGGGTCCTAAGGGTTTGGGTTGGTAGTTTAAACTTATCCACGAATCCCCTTGATATGTATGAATGCGATGCACCAGTATCAAAAAGAACAAGAGTGGTAAATGACTTAACCAAAAACTTACCTATTACCACGTCCGGCTGCTCTTCAACCTCCTCCACGTTAACGTGGTTAACTTATCCTTTGTTGAATGGATTAGGCTTCTTCCCAGTGCTCCCATTTCTGTTTCCATTCCTTCCTTCAGGGCAATCATTGCATAGTGCCATGTCTTCCCGCACTTAAAGCAAGTAACTTGACTTAGGTCTCTTTTGGCGGGTGTGGCTGGGTTGGAGCGGTTCTGATTGTTGTTAGCTCCGTTCCCATTTCCATTCTTAGCACCATTGTGATTATGTGATCCTCCTCCAGTGTGGTTGTGACCTCCATGGTTATGAGCAAGTCCTCCCGAGTTCGGGGTTAGGCGAGGCTTCTGCTGAGCTCCTGAGTTATACTTCCCTTGTCCGTACTTCCTCTTACGGCTCTCAATCTGCTGCTGCTTCCCTTCAATCATAAGAGCCTTATCTACCAACTCCTGGTAGTTGTTGAAGGTTGCTACCATCAACTGCATGCTCATCTCATTATTTAGCCCTTCCATAAACTTCTCCTGGTTCACGGCATCTGTGGCCACATCATCAGGGGCATAGCGAGATAACTTGCTAAACTCATCCACGTACTGAGCCACAGTACGGTTCCCCTAGCGTAAGTTGCAGAACTCCCGCTTCTTCATCTGCATGGCTCCAGTTGAGACATGGGATGTGCGGAAAGCTTGCTGAAACTGGTCCCAAGTGACATTGGCTACAGGAAAAGTAGCCGTGTAATTCTCCCACCATGAGGCTGCTGGTCCATCCAACTGATGTGCGGCAAAGCGCACCTTCTCAGCATCTGTGCAACCTGCGGTGGTCAACTCCCTTCCAATACGGCGTAGCCAATCATCAGCAACTATAGGCTCAGTGCTACTGGAAAACATCGGCGGCTGTAACCTTAGAAAATGGGCTAGGTTGTCCACTGGCGGCGGGTTGTTATTGTTGTTGTTGCCCTGGTTCTGAACCAACAATTGCATCAACGTATTCTGTTGCTGGATCAACTGAGTGAGCTCCGGTGGGAAAGCAAATCCGGGGTCACGTCTCGGAGGCATCTGATGGGTTTAGATGGAAGAGTTTAGAATAGAATGAGGTCTAATGAGAAAGCACTACCCATATGCACATGAGACAAACACAATCATTTCACTCAATCAAATCAAGCAAGGGCATACAAGCGGTCTAGAACTATCGCAAAAGTGCTCTGCTACTACTAATTACATGGGGGTATACTAATGATATATGGTGGTCATCTAGAAATTTTGATCGGTGGAAGACTCCATGATGTCTGCTCCAACTTCGTCTTCAAAGTCATCATCACTAGGATCTGAATCGGTGTCGTCGATGATGATGTAGTCCTCGGGGCGAATCTCCTTGGGTTCTTTGTCTTCTTCTACTGGTGTGGGGTCTCCCATGAATACTCTGATCTTCTTAACTAGGTCATCATTCTTCTCCAGTAGTGTCTTGATTTCCTCCTCATATCCATCGTGTGTAAACTTGACTTCTTCCTCCAGCTCGATGATCCTAGTCTTTGCCTTCTTCAAGTCCATCATGTCCGCGCACATCTGGTTCTCCTGACGTCGAATGTGCTGGTTTAACTCATGGATGAAGCTGCAATGGATCTATCCTTCCTGGTGCTGATTACTTCCCATTGCTCGTCTCGGCACCCACATATTTGGTAGATAGTGTCCTTGAGTTCCCTGTTGTAGACTTCTCCAATGCGTCCCATGGTAATGTGGGCTGCCATGCTCCTTCCTAAACTCCAGGTTGGTGCGTCGAAGGAAAATTCTATGGGTTTGGAAGTTGGCAAGAACGTCCTTCCTGGAACTTGTACTTGAATCATCCAGCGCTCCTCTTCTAGTAGGGTGGCGTTGTACGTCCCGGTGAAGCTTGGTATTCCAATGTTCAAGTACCTAGTGACTTCCTTCAAGTGGTGTCCAAAAGGTGTGTCTTCATCTGGTTCTGCAAACTTGTTCTTCATCTCCGTCATCCTAAAGAGTAGAAAATGGAGAGGAGTCAGAAATGAGTAGAGAAGAGTGACCTATGGTTTATCTTAGTGGTCGTGTCCTACACTCAGCGTGTGCTCTGATACCATCTTGTAGCGACCCGACCTCAGATGGTCAAGTCTCTATGCTTCAGTGTCATCCCTGGATCGGTAATCCTGACACACACAGTACTCGAGGATTTATAGCAGAGTAGCAATCACACACTTATTACATCGAATGTCTGCAAAGAGAACTTATTACAATAATATGGCTTAAGGCCATCTAATGCGATAACAGCGGAAGGCTTGGAAGATAAAGTGAGTCCATCAACTCCAACGGCATAGCTGAGCTGCACGGCAATGACCTAACGAACCTTACTCTTCGTCTGAAAAGTCTGCAACATAATACGTTGCAGCCCGAAAACGGGTCAGCACATGGAATATGCTCGCAAAGTAACATAGTAGAGTAAGAACAGAATAATGCTATCACTATATGCATATTTGGCTGGTGAAAAGCTCTATGGTTACAGTTTTGCAAAAGCCAATTTTTTTCCTACAACAAAGGAATAGATTTTAATTTAACTATCATGGTAATTGAACAACATTGAGAAGGTAAACCCAACTCAATCCCAAATTAAAGTAGTTTATCAACCCAACAATATTAATTAAGAGTGATGAGATACATGTGATAACTCAAGTACTAGATACTCAAGATTGTCCATAACTGGGGACACAGCTAACCATGATTAGATTGTACACTCTGCAGAGGTTTGCGCACTTTTCCCCACAAGACTCGATTGCCTCCGTTGGAATTCTCGCACTGCAGGGTGTTTGAGAAATGGATGACCGAGACATAGTCTTTCAGAAATGTTAACTCTCTACTCCGGGTAGACCATACCCAACCTACAAAACCCGCTACCTGCTGATCTACCTCTTCAAGAGCTTCACATAACTTACTCAGCTATGCTAGAGCCCATAATAGCTTGTGGTTGCACACGGAAGTTTCTAGCATGAATAATCTCAGTTCCCTTTGAGCCTGGGTGGTGGTCCATAGGAAGATCACACGGGTACCCTGGGATTTCCAAAAAAACAGACAACACTGAGTTCCCTAGGTGCCTCAATCCACCCAGATGTTTATTTAAGTTGCCACCTTAAGTTGAACCATTAATTAGCAATCTCACAACTGTCATGGATTTCACTCAAACCCAAACCACGTCTACGAGCATAGCATAGCATAGTAATATAAGCAACGCATAGAAGTAACTCCCAAGGGCTTGACAGTAACAGGGCAATAGGTTCTACCTCAATAACTACTTCCCAACCCACAAGTTAATGACATCCTAATCATGCAATGTTTGAGGATTGGAACTAATGATAAAAACTGGGTATGAAAAGAGTATGATCAATGTGTTACTTGCCTTACTGACGATCCGCGAAACCTAGAGACTCGTAGTAACACGCTTCGCACTCCGGGTGTTCTATCACAAACAAACAATAACTTACATAAGCAACAAGCAAAGATGCACAAGCAAAACTCAAATAAAAGAGGTTGACCAGAAATTTCAACTTAAGAACTCCGGTTAGCAAAAAGAATCAAATCAAACGGAGCAACGAAACTCAAAATGCGAAAGAAACAAGATCCATTTACTAATCTGGACCTAGGTCAAATTTTACAGTAGCAAAAACTTGTGCAAGTTGGTTAAACAGAAAGAGGGTCTCAAGACGAAGATCTAGGCGCTTGAATCGCCTGATTCCGACTAACGAGCGAAAAGATAAACAGAAACTAAGATCGGATCAGAAATCACGATCGAAAATAATCGTGGATAAATCCGACAAAAAGAAAACTGATGAACAGACTAACGAACGAGCGTTCGTTAACTATAACTAATGGGCGAAAACCGTTCGTTAAAAACCAACATATGGACGAACGTCCGCTAAATAGAAGAACCGATAAAAAACCGGCGAACCGATCTAAAAAACGAACTAGGGTTTCTAAAAAAACCGAACGGGTTTTTAAAAAAAACGGCGGCTCGGGATCCGGCGCGGTACCTCCGGCGAGGCGGGGTTTGGGCGGCAGCGCGGGCAGCTGCGGCGGCGGCGGGGCTCGGCGGCGGTGGGGCGGCGGTGGTGGTGT